>NW_022196905.1:132673001-132692897 GCF_008632895.1 Mastomys coucha
TCTTACCCTCACCTAATGTCTGTGCCACCCTCCAAGCAGAACCATTGTTCATGGAAACAGTTGTGGAATGATTTTATGGATAGACAATCTTAATACCTACACCATTTCTTAAATGAATGTAACCTGTTCTCTGTGTTCTGAGAATAAATTCATTCATTCAAATCAAATAGCTTTGAACATAGCAGGAAGTCTGTACCCAAAAATCAAGCCTACAATTCATTTCTTGGTGCAGCAGAACTATCAACTCTCAGCTTAGCTACAATGGAGGTAAAATCCTTTGGTGATGTGAGGGTCATTGAAATACATCCTTATTACAATGAAATCCAATGTCTAAAAATTGTTCTTATTTTGGGCTTGTACTGTAGTAAGAGTCAAGATTTTAAACTCTACTAAATACAAAACAAACAAAAAGACTATATGTTTATGTTCATTTAAGAAAATACTAGTAGTGATGTATTATTTTGAAGTATACAGTTAATATGGTTGGAGTTATTTAAAATTTATATTGAGAAAAATGTATGTATTTTCAGTATTGCTATAGACAAGCATCTACATAAGACTTAAATTGATTGTTGTTTTATATCAAACAACTTTTATAATACTTATTTTTTATTGTTATAATATTTTATAAGTTTTAAGGAATATGACAAAAAAGATATTATAGGTATTAAAGGGGGGGTTCTGGGAGGAGTAGTTGTACAAAAGAGAAACAAGAATGTGATTTAATTCTATTTACTTAAAATATGTTTTTAAATGTTAACAAATTCAGATAAATTAAAATCATGTAAGTTTTCTCATCATAATTCAATAAAAGTTTAAGAAAGAAAGGTAATTAAATCTTCTTATTTAAAAGTTGAGGGTGTAAATGAACTGGTTTACTTATGAATTTTACCATATCCTCAAAGTAAAATCACCACTAAATGATTGCATATAATAAAAAAGGAACACTACCAAACTATCTGTTAGTGAAGTCAGTATATCCCAGACTCTGAAAACTGATAATGTAGTAAAATATTTTTAGAAATCTGGCCTGGGGCTTCTTTCCCACCTCAGAGTATATATGTTTCCAGAAGAAAGACACATACAGCCTTTATATGTTTTAATATGCACTGGGCAGTACAATAGCTGGACAGGGGCCTACACTCTGTGCTGTTAGAATCTACTTTCCTATAGATAACCCTGAATTATTACTTACTACTTACTATGTTCCATCTGAGCTATTGTTAGCATCATTTGGCCTACACACATGACTCAGCTATTCCATGACTGCTCTCCTTCTCCCTTCTGCATGTTATTCCTCTTTCATGGCAGCTTCTTTCTCCCCCCCCCCATGATCTTCTCTTTCCAGGCCTGTGAAACCTAAAACCTGCCTATGTCTCTTCTGCCCAGCTATTGGCATTCATTTACATGGCCATCTAGCCATCTCTTCTGTCCTTCCCTGCCACAGGCCAAACCCAGCCAGGGTCCCTCAACCCAGGGAGAATCAGGGTCCTGGTATTAGGTTGGCAAGGAGTCGACTAATGACACACAGACATGGACACAAGGGAGTGCTGAATCTGAGTGTATTTTCTCATAGTAAGCATTAGGCTTTTGTAGTCATTACAGAAGAAATAAGGAAGTTAGGAAATAAAACAGTCAGGGTAATTGACAAGAACCAGGCAGTGGCCACATCAAAGTCAGCCCCATGTAAGGTCAGCTATATCTTAGCAGCCAGGTGTGAATGGATAACACACCACCAGCCAGACCTATGTAGACTATGATAATCCTCTGGGTTTTTCAGAAATAAGCACCAGGGGTCCCATACTTGCAGCTCCTAGAAGTGACTTTGGGTGTAATTTTAAGCATTTGTGATGGATTTCCATTTGGCAGGGGAGCCCGCCAGCTTCCCTCTAATATGTAAAATAGTCTGCCATATGTGACTGTAATTAGAATTCTAAATTTACTTTTTTGTCAGTAAACTTTAATGCCTGATCTCCTTCACCATCTCTGGAAGCAATCTGTCTGAATAAGTAACATCCTTGTGAAATTCCAAGCAGAGAGTCGGCTCAGTACCAATTAGGATGCTGGAACACTGCGAGGGCCAGGAAACAATCCCAATCCAACTAAAGTATTAGTCAAATTATTTCTTGGGGGCACCTCTATTCCTAATAATAAAGAAAGCATACAAGACCCTCCATCGACTATCACAAGGACAAATCTGGACCACTTCACATATTCCCAAGAGTAGTATAGCTGAGTGTTCAGATAGATATATTTTCAATTTTCTGAGGAAACTCCACAGTGATTTTCAGAGTGGTTGTACCAGTTTGCAATCCCACCAGCAATGGAGAAGTGTTCCTCTTTCTTCACATCCTTGACAACATGTGCTGTCACCTGAGGTTTTGATCTTAGCCATTCTGATTGGTATAAGGTGGAATCTCAGGATCATTTTGATTTGCATTTCCCAGATCACTAAGGACTTTGAACATTTCTTTAGGGGCTTCTCAGCCTCAAGATTTCTGTTGTGAATTCTCAGTTTAGGTCTATATCCCATTTTTTTTTTGATTGAGTTGTTTGGTTTTTTGGTGGTTAGCTTCTTGAGTTCTTTACATATTTTGGATATTAGCTCTCTATCAGATGTGGGTTTGGTGAAGATTTTTTTCCCAATCTGTAGTTTGTCAATTTGTCCTATAGACTATGTTCTTTGCATTATAGAAGCATTCCAGTTTCATGAGGGCCCATTTATTAATTCTTGATCTTAGAGCATGAGCCATTGGAGTTCTGTTTAGGAAATTTCCAGGTGTGACAATGATTTCAAGGCTCTTTCCCACTCTATTTTCTATTAGATTGAGTGTATCTGGTTTTATGTTGAAGTACTCAATCCACTTGGACTTGAACTTTGTTCAAAGTGACAAATATAGGTCTATTTTCATTTTTCTACATACAGACAGCCATTTAGAGCTGCACTATTTATTGAAAATGCTTTATTATTTTCCATTCTATATTTTGGCTCCTTTATCAAAGATCAATGTCGGAGCCAGCCGACAAGGGTGAGGCTGAAGTAGAGAGGGCGACTGAATGAGAATGAGAGGACCACCACTTTGCTGGCAATGGCAATAAACTTTAATGCGAAAAATCTTTTATAGAAAAACACAGTAAGGCTAAAAAATAGAATTTAACAACAATTGTGTAGCACAGTTTCTGAGCACTTTCTCACGGCAAAAGCATGCCCACTTCTTCATATCTTACAGTAAATATTTTTCCCCATGCCCAGATGCATGAGGTTTGTTTCTTTAATCCTTGCATGCACAGTTCTCAGTAGCCTTGAATTACTTCCAAAACATTTTGGGTTCATGGAGCAGTTATGTCCTCAGCTGCAGAGAGACTATCAGAAGATGCCCCCTCCTTGGCACATGCCTCTGTCTTAGGTTGACACCGCCAAAGACCTAGCTGTAAAAACAGATTATTATATGCACCGCGTTCGTGCCTATAATGTCAAGACATGTCTTTATCACCTGCAAAGTCCAGGAACTACCACAGCCTCTCTGGAGTCCACTTTTCTTGAAGTCCATGTGAAGCACCACTGGTGTGCTGATGAGCAGCTGGGCATAGACACCTAGTTGAGTTGCGAAATAGTAGCTCCCAAGCTAGGAGCCCTTTTAATAGCTTTGCCTTTAATAGGCCTTTAGTTCAATTGTCAATAAATAACTTTTTATGTTAGAAATTCCGAGATTGAGCTTGGATAAGGAGGGCTCCAGGACTGAGCCTGTTTTTTAGGTAAGGAGGGCTCCAGGACTGAGCCTGCTTTTTAGGTAAGGAGGGCTCCAGGACTGAGTGAATTTTCATTGTCTTTGTACTCCGAGAATGAGTTTGCTTGATATAAAAAATTAAAAGTTTAAAAATAACAATAACTTGAAGATGTCTCAGGCACTTTAGTTGCAAATTAGCAACGCTTAGGTCCAAGGCTTGGCCTCTAGATTTAGAGGGAAGGCAATGTTGACTTTTAGAAAAAGGTGGAGTCCATTTCAGCCAAAACAAACTTTGCTGGGCAGTAAATTCTTGGCACAAAACATGTCTATAAAAAGATTTTGTGTCTGTATCCACTTGACAAATTGATGTATTAGGCCACCATTGTGTACCAGCACCAACGGAGCCCCTTACCCAGATCAAGGTGGGGTTAAGAAAAACAATGTGTTAGTAAGTGGAGTGACATGCCATTCCAAAATGGATTTTTCAAGACAAGCGAAAGGCAACATGCCTTTAAACATAAGCAAAAAGCAAAGCATGCCCTAAAAGAGGCAAAAAATGAACTATTTAAACATAATCAAAAAAAGGAAAACATGCCTAAAAACACAAGCGAAAAACAAGACGTTCCTGGGGTAGAGTGTAGTGCAATGCATTCTGCAATGCATATCCCCCCTCCTTTTAATATTAAAATATAAAATTCTCAAAGTGCGAAGTGCACATTGAGTAAATGTTGTCTTTGTGAATCATAATTATTGACAACATGTCTTAAATGTTTGACTGTAATAGTCAGTTGCATAAGGAACATCAAATATAGAGAAATAAAGTATAGCCAATAACTAATTAATATATCATTTACGTTCAAGCAAAAATAGCTTGAAAGCCTGAGAAGAAATAGTCGCATGTGTATATTTTAATATTAATTTTGAGATCAAAATCATATTTTAAAAATGTCTAGATAACATAAGTAATAGAGAATTTAAATATATGTATATATGTATCTATATATGGATGCCATATATGTAAGAAAAGGTTTAATTTTAATATTTGATAAATAGAAACTATCACGCACAATTTGATTATATGTGTAGACACAGAGAGAAAATTATGAGAATAAAACATGTGCTAGATTGATTTCCACAGTGGTTTACCAGCTAATTGATTCCAGCCCTGATTTTGATTATTACCTGCCTGTTGTGCTTGATTATTTTTTCCAGAGCTTTCAGGTGTACTTTTAAATTGCTGATATGAGAACTTTCTAATTTCTTTATGAACTTTCCTCTTAGTACTCTTTTCTTTGTATTCCATAGATTTGAGTATGTTATGTTTTTATTTTTAATAACCTCTAGAAAATCTTTAATTTCTTTATTTCTTTACTAACCCAGACATCATTGAGTAGAGTTGTCCAGTTTCCATGAGTGTGTAGGCTTTCCAGTGTTTCTGTTCTTCTTGAAGTCCAGCTATATTCCATGGTGGTCTGATAAAATACCAGGAGTTATTTCGATTTTTTTAAAAAAAAAAAATCTGTTAAGGCTTGCTTTGTAACTGAGTATATGGTCAATTTTGGTGAAGCACCCATGAGGTTCCAAGAAGAAGATATATTGTATTGTGTTTGGGTAAAATATTCCATTTGATTTATAATATCTGTTTGTTTCAGTATTTTTATTAGTTTTTGTCCAGATGACCTGTCACTTGGTGAGAACAGAGTGTTGAAGTTATCCACTATTAATGTGTGGGGTACTATGCACAATTTAAGATTTAGCAATATTTCTTTTACATATGTTGGTGCCCCTGTGTTTGGGGCTTAGATGTTCAGAATTGAGAAATCATCCTGGTAGATTTTTTTCCTTTCTGAGTATCAAGTGTCCTTCCCTGTCTGTTTTGTTTAATTTTGGTTGAAAATCTATTTTATTAGATATTAGAATGGCTATTCCAGCTTTCTTCTTGGGTCTGCTTGCTTGCAAAACTTTTTTCCAGCCCTTTGTTCTGAGGCAATATCTATCTTTATGGCTGAGCTGTGTTTCTTGTATGCAGCAGAATAATGGATCCTGCTTTTGCATCTATTCCATTAGTCTGTGGCTTCTTATTGGGGAATTGAGTCCATTGATTGAGAGCTATTAATGGCCATTTATTGCTAATTTCTGTTATTTTGATGTTGACAGTGTTACTGTGTGTGTGTGTGTGTGTGTGTGTGTGTGTGTGTGTGTGTGTGTGTGTGCCCGCTTTCCTTATTTTTGCTGGTATGGAATTATATATTTCCTGTGTTTTCTTCGATGAAGTTATCCTTCTTGGGTTGGGGTTTTCTCTCTAGTATTTTCTGTACAGCTGGATTTGTGGATAGATACTGTTTGAATGTGGATTTGTCTTGAAATATCTTATTTTCTCCCTCTACTGTAAATGAGAATTTTGCTGGGTATAGTATTCTAGGTTGGAAACTGTGGTTCTTTAGAGGTTACAGGATATCTGTCCAGGCCCTTCTAGCTTGTAGAGTCTCTGTTGAGAGGTCTGTTGTAATTCTGCTATGTCTGCCTTTGCATGTTACATGGCCTTTTCCCGTTTGTTCTGTAGATTTTTATATTTTGGTTATTATGTGCCAGAAGAATTTTCTTTTCTGCTCCAGTCTAATTGGTCTTCTATAAGCTTCTTGTATGTTTATAGGCAACTCTTTCCTTAGGTTGGGAAAGTTTTCTTCTGGTCTTGTAGCTGAGACTTCACCTTTTATTCTTCTTTTTTATTTTTTGGGAGAAGATGGTTTGGGTTCTTTGAGATAGAGTTTCTCTGTATATCCCTGGCTGTTTTGGAACTCACTCTGTAGACCAGACCGGCCTCAAACTCAGATATCTGCCTGCTTCTGCCTCTCAAGTGATGTTATTAAAGGCACGTACCACCACTGCCTGGCTTCTATTCCTCTTTTTCTAAGGTTAGGTCTTTTCATGGTATACAAGATTTCCTGGCTGTGTGTGTCAGGATTTCTTTATATTTAACATTTTCTTTTACTGATGTATCAATTTCTTCTATTGTATCTTCTGTGCTTGAGGTTCTTTCTTCCATCTTCTGTATTCTGCCAATGATACTTGCATCTGTTGTTCCTGTTATCTTCCTTAGGTTTTCCATCTCTAGGATTTTCTCAGTTTGTGTTTTCTTTATTGCTTCTATTTCTGCTTTCAGGTCTCACACAGTTTTATTTATTTCCTTTACCTGTTCATATGTATTTTCCTGTATCTTTAAAGAATTTATTTGTTTCCTATATAAAGACATCTATCTGCTTGGTTGTATTTTCCTGTATTTCTTTAACACATTTATTCAATTTCTCTTTAAGGGCCTCTATCATCTTTATAAGATTGAATTTAATGTCATTTACTTCTATTTCAGTTGTGTTAGGATATCTAGGGCTTATTGTCCTGAGGTAGCTGTGCTTGGAGGTGTCATATTACCCTGGCTCTTGTTGATTGTCTCCTCCTTCTTCTTCTTCTTCTCCTCCTCTTCCTCCTCCTCCTCTTCCTCCTCCTCCTCTTCCTCCTCCTCCTCTTCCTCCTCCTCCTCCTCCTCCTCCTCCTCCTCCTCCTTCTTCTTCTTCTTCTTCTTCTTCTTCTTCTTCTTCTTCTTCTTCTTCCTCTTCTTTATTGTCTTCATCTTAGTCTTTGTCTTTGTCTTGTTCTTCCTCCTCCTCCTCCTCCTCCTCCTCCTCCTCCTCTTCCTCCTCCTCCTCCTCTTTTACTTCCCCTAATCTGTTTTTTACAGTTGAGTCATTACCTGCACCCTAATGCACCCTTTTGACTATTCCTAATCCCATACCTCCTTCCCATCCTCCAAGAGGATGTCCCCAAGCCCCATCCCTACCACACCAGACCTCCTCACTCCTTGGGTCCTCAAGTCTCTCGAGAGTTAGTGCATCTTCTCTCACTGAGATCAGACCAGGCCTTCCTCTGTTGTATATGTGTCAGGAATTTCATATCAGCTGGTGTATGCTGCCTGGTTGGTGGCTTAGTGTCTGCGAGATCTCTGGGGTCCAGGTTAGTTGAGACTGCTGGTCTTCCTATGGGGTTTTCCTCCTCCTCAGCTTCTTCCAACATTTCCCTAATTCAACCAAAGGGGGATCCAGCTCAGGGGTAGGCCCCAAGGCCTGACATTATTACTGATACTATGGTATGCATACAGGCAGGAGCCTAGCATAGCTGCTCTCCAAGAGGCCCAACAATTAGCTGACTGAGAGGGAAACAGATACTTACACTCAGGCAATGGACTGACTTTGGGGACCCCTGTGGTTGGTTGTGTTCTTTCAAGGGCCTTTAGCCACCTCTATGGTATTGGTCTCTGGTTTTTTCTGTTCTAGTATGTATTGAGAGGGGGGCAGTGAACCTCAATGGTACTGGTGTGGCAGGTCTTTGATGGGTATGCTTGGGCTGTATCATTCCTAACCTGCAGTTCTGTATGTTCAGTGCCTCAGGTCTAGTGAAGGTGGGCAAAGAGATGATTGGAGAATTGATTGGTAGGCTGCTCAGGACAGCATAGCTTGGCCCAGAGGACCCAGAGAGCACAGAAGATGGGTGGGGAAGGGGAAGCTTACCTGTATTGTTCAGGAGTCTATTGAAGGTGGAGTAGAAACATCAGAAAACTGGAAGTCCTTTTGGCATAGTAGGCTCCTCAGAGTAGCTTGGCTTGGCCCAGAGGGCTCAGAGAGCAGGGGCAATGACTTTTTCCCCAATTTGCATGTTATTATTTCTCTTTCCTATTTGCTCTGTATACAACTTCATGTATAATCTTGAATTATTAATGATGATAGTGGCCAGTCTGTCATGGTCCAAATCTCAGAGAAAATGTCTATCCACTTCTGACACTGGATATATTAGTTTTGAATATATCATTACATAGCCATGTCATGATGACAAACATTTGTTCTATTATGAATTTTTTGAGGCTTTCATCATACAGAGAGAATGAATATTATAAACATCCCTTTTGCACTCATGGAGATGATCCTGCAGTTTTTGCATTCAATTGATATGGTTTAGTGTGTATATTGATTTGTATATGTATCTCCTTTCCCTTCTAAAATAAACAATACTTGAATATGCTGCATAGTTATGGAAAGAAATTGTTGAATTTAGTAGGCTAATTTCTTGCTTTGTAATTTGAACTTGAAGAAAAAATCATGAACAAATTATTTTAACTTATGGGTTTCATTTTGTTTTTGTGCAGAATAGAAAGTTTTCCTTACTAATCTTCCATGTGACAGGACTGAAGGAAGATTTATTCTACACGTGTGGCATTGAAGCATATAGTGTATATGAAAATTAGTATCAAATGTTGGAAAATCTCCTTTTCATCTTAATTTTTATTAAGCTGGACCTCTTCTGCCTTTCTCTTAGTTAATTTGCTTAAACATGGTGAATCTTGTTATTCTTTTTAAGAGAAAAAATTCACTTCATTAATTCTTTGTGTTGATTCATGTTCATTTCCATCATTTTAGCCCCAATTTTGATGATGACTTTCTGTCTGCCCCTTTTGTGTGTTGGTTCACTATTCTCAATGTGTGGGGTTATTCTGAGGTTTAGGAGCCAACATTGTTTCTTATACGTATACTTAGAATTGTAATATCCTTTCAGTGGAGTCATTAATGGGTATGAAATGATCTTCATTATTTATTCTAATTTTTAATAATTGTATTTAACTAGTAATCCAGTTCATTACCTTGTCTTCTGGACCCAATTCTCTAATTTGTAATAATCTATTCTATTGCCAAGGCTATCTGATGGGGTTGTTACTTGGTCTATTGAGCTTTTCATTCCCTGCATTAATTCAGTTTAAATTTTTCCCCAAACAATCTCATCTGTTTTGAATTATATTTTCATATCCTATTTTGAATTAATGTTATCCAGCTCTTTGCTTTTTTTCTTGGTGAATATTCAGGTACTATTTTTCCATTGTTAAAACTAGATTTTTCTGAATATAATATATTCTGATTGTGGTTTACTCTATATCTATTCCTTGTATTTCCTCCCCACCTCTATTCCCATTTGATCCACACACTTCTGTCTTTCATTAGAAAATACAGGTTTCTAAGGAATAATAATATAAAACAATATAAAAATAAACACTAGCACATTGGAATAGGCAAAATAAACACAGAGAAGGAAAAGAACCCAAGAAAAGGCACATGAAACAGATATAAACACAGAGGCCTACTTATTCACTCATTTAGGAATTTCATACAAATATTAAACAAGAGGATATAATATTTAAGCAAATGGCCTGATGGGTAAAAAAGAAAAATTTAAAAATATGTAAATAAATAAAAATATGATTAAAAACTGGACAAATATGACAAACATTATGAGACAAGAAACCTACAAAAATACTTTTTAGTTCACTTCATTTTCTATTGGACATCTATTGTTGGGCATGAATTGTAGTTTGTTTTCCCATTGCAAATTGTTGTCAATTAGAGATAGCTACTGTGTTAGGGGCCATGTGTCCTCTTCTCCTTTCAACTCTAGGATACCATCTGATACAGATATATGCAGTCCCTATGCATGCTTCTTGAAGTCTCTGTGCAATATGTGTGATGATCTTGTTGATTTAGATGTCTTTATTTCCTTGGTGTCCTCCACCACTCTGGCTCTTATACTCTTTTCATCCCCTCTACCACAAGGCTTCCTGAGACCTGAGGGGAGGGATTTGACATGCTGTTTAGGGCTGACTTTTCCAAGATCTCTCACTCTGTGCAAATTATCTGGCTGTAAGTCTATAATTTTTCCTATCTGATGCAAGAGGAAGCTTCTCAGATGATGTAGCTAATCAAGGTACTCATCTATGAGTTCAACAAAACATCAATAGGAGTCATTTTATTGGTACATTGTTTATTGTTTTGTTTGGGGATTTTGTCTGTTTGTTTGTTTTATTTTTGGAACAGTAATATTTGGTTTTCCCCTTGTGCTATCAAGTCTCAGATTCTTGATCACTCAAGTAATGTTGCGGATGATGGGTTTCATCTTGTGGAGTCAGAAATTGATTGATTACTCCTCAAAACATTGTGCCACTATTACACTAATAGTGGGGGGGGGGGAAGTCACTGGTTCGGTCTCACAGCTGCAAACACTGGGCCAACATGACAAGTCTAGTTGAGAAGAGGTAACCCATGGTCTTAAGGTGTTTTATTGTAGAAAAGAGAGAGAGAAAGGGGTAGAGAAGTAGAGGCCATGTGGAAAATGGGGGAAGGGATAGTAGAGACAAGAGTAAGAGGTTAAGAGAGAAGAGAGACAGAGAGAAAGAGGAAGGGGAGGGGGCAAACCACCCCTTATATGGTGGGCTGGGCTACCTGTCAATTCTCAGGTAACCGTGGGGCAGGGCAAACCTGGCTGTGGTCAGTTGACTGGGGGTGGAGTCCAGCCAGAATACTGGGAACTTGAGACATTGTCTATATGATAGATAGCACAGGAAAATGGAGTTGGAGGAATCATGGTGTCAGGCATCTATGTCTGGGGTGTGGCTTTTACTGTTCCATCCCTTGTAGAAGCTCCTACTGGGTCTCTAGAAGCAAGCCTTGCTCAACCAAAAACACAGACTGCCCTTCATGGTCCCACAACCATCTTCTCCTAAAGCCTCTTCAAGATGTTGAACTGCCACAGCACTTATAGAATTCTCATATGTACATCTTGAGATAAATTTCTTATGACTTTTTTCTTGGCAGTTTCATAATTTTAACTTGTAAATTAAGGTTGTTGTTTCAGTTTAAATTTATACAGTAGGAGAAACATAGATTTAATTTCATTCTTTTACAGGTTAATATTTGTTAGCACCATTTGTTGAATAGACTTTGTCTTTTTCTCTTTTATTAAAAATGAATTGATCTTGGAGGATTTCATATGATGTACTTTGATCATATTAACCATCTCAAGAAACTCAGCCCTGATCTGCACCACCTTCTTTACACACCCAACTTTGTGTTCTCTTTCTTAAAAAATAAATGTATCACATCCATATTGTACAATACATGTACTCTTAGGTAGGTGGCCATACACTGAAGTATGGTTGACTCACCAGAGTCACACCCTTAAAAATATGATTCTTTCTTCTTCCTATAGCTTCTTAACTAGGGGTGGAATTTCATGTTCATTTTCCCTCTCCATGCTAGGATTTTGTTTGGCTTGTATTTGGGCAAGAATAATTTCTCGTTGTATCCATAGACTCATGTATCTCTTAACCCTCATTGGAGAAGCATGGATATTTTGCAGTAGATGGCAATGAACACAGAGATCTCTGATTGACCAAGTAGAGAGATTAAGAGGCTGAAGGATGAAGAATTAAGAATAGCTCTAAATGGGACATCTATATCATATGCCCCCCCTTCTAAGGTCCAGAGATCATCTTAGAAGAGGGGACATGGAGATCATAAAATCCAAGACTGTAAGTATAAAAAGATGACGGTTGCTGCATAGCATAAGAAATTGCACATACAAACCCACAGTAGTTGTGAGAGTAGACTGTCTTTTTAAACCAGTTAATGTTCAGATACTCTTTTGTTTGTTTGTTTGTTTGTTTTGTTTTGTTTTTTGTTTTTCAAGACAGGGTTTCTCTGTATACCCCTGGATGTCCTGGAACTCACTCTGTAGACCAGGCTGGCCTTGAACTCAGAAATCCACCTGCCTCTGCTTCCCAAGTGCTGGGAGTAAAGGCGTGTGCCACCACCACCCGGCTATGTTCAGATACTCTTGCCAAAGCCATATGGGTTCATTTCTGACCCCCCTATTCCATTTAAGTTACCTACTTTTCTATTGCCATGATAAACAGCATGACCAAGGCAACTTAGAGAAAGAAGGGTTTATTTACCTTATACTTCTAGAGGGTTTAAGAATCCGTGATGGTAGAAAGTGAGAGGAATTATGGTAGGAATAAAGGCTGTATGTTCACATCTTGAACCACAAGTAAGAGAGAGCAAGAGCAAATAGGAAATTTCACAAGGCTTTTAAACATCAAACCTAGCCCTGATGATATACTTTCTCCAGTAAGTCCAAATCTTCTAAGCATCTCTAAACAGCAACACTAGCTAGGGATCAAATATTGAAATGCCAGTGCCTATGGGGGATATTTTCATTTAAACTGCTACACTGTTTCATTGGTCTACATGTCTATTTTATGACAGTACAATACTGTATCTTTTATGATAGCTTTATAGTATAGTTTGAGGCTATATATTGTTGCCACGCAGACTTTGTGTGACAGCAGTATTTGGGGCGAAAGCTTCATGGAAGCCAGTCTCCTGTCCCTGCATCATCCCCTTGGCATTCCCTAACTCAGAGGTAGTCCAGATATGTCCTTGCGAACTCGTGTGCTAGGTGCCCATCAAGATATGATTTATTAACAGCTAGGCAAAATTGGACATTGCTCTCTGACCTTTACTAATGTTCCAACATGTTAGCCAAACCCTGGCCTGGAATTTCGTAAAGAATGTTACCCATCCAGACTAACTGCACCTGGCATTGTTAGGGAAATAATGAAGGGAATAGGGCATTGAAGCTTACAGAATGGGAGACTTATCCCAGGGCAAGGTCAAGAAGAATCCTCATTCTCAGTCAAGTACTGCAGCTGAACCACTCCTAGGAATTAGCAAGAGACCTGTCTTTACTAGCCCAGAAGATTAGCATAGTGGGCGATTTTTACCTAGGATGGGCAGGACCTTGAGCAGAGTGTGTGTGTGTGAGTGTGTGTGTGTGTGTGTGTGAGTGTGTGTGTGTGTGTGTGTGTGTGTGTGTGTGTGTGTGTGTTTGAGACAGTGTGGAGCAGTCAGCATTGGGCATTCGAGATTCTAGATTAGAGATTCGAGCCTTTGTCCTCCTGGCTGGCACACCCACAGCCCCCTGGGACTCTGGCCGGGGGCCCATGCAGCCTGAGCATGCTCGGAGCCCGGGGATGCTGCACCAGTCCAGAGGAGATGACTGCTGTTTTAGACCCAGTGTATTTTAGATGGCCTCAGATGTACCCTGACCACTGAGCTGCCAAATTTTTCATTTTTCTTTTGCAATGATTGTAAAAGCCTCATGCCATTTTTAAGGAATACATTCAGACTCAGCACTCCCTTGTGTCAACTCTATTTATCACGCGCCAAATTCCCTTGCCCACCTGGCCAGAACTATCATCCCATGGAACAAGGGCTCCCCACAAGAAACCCAGTCAGTGGCAATACTTTTAGCATTGTTTACTGGAATTTTGATGGAAATTACATTAGAATTTTGGCAATGTTCATTGTAGTAATCCTGCCAATCCTGGAGCATGGAAAGTCTCACCGTCATCTCAACTTTCTTTAGTTTCTTTTTAAAGTTTCTTAAGTTTTTCTTACAGAGGTCTTCCATTTCTTTGGTTGTCATTATTTTGAGGCACTTTATTTTTACAGCTATTGTGAATATGGTACTCCCCCCAATTTGTTTCTCAATCAAGCTCATTACTAATATATATAGAAGCTACTGAATTTTACTCTGAAACTTTTTTATCCTGTTCCTTTACTGACCATGTTTATTATATATAAAAATGTTTTCTGATAGAGTCTTGAGTTCTATTAAGCATAGAGTCATGTCATTTATAAACAGGAATAGTTTGTCTTCTTAATTTACCATATTTCCCCCTTTGATAACTTTCTCTTATCTTATTGTTATAGCTAAGACTTCAAACATTAGATTGTAAGATGATGGTATGCACATGCCAGTGATCTAAAAAAGAAAAAAAATGAGCATAGGAATAAAATCTAATGTTCAACCATGACATACTAATATATTATCCAAAAGAGCAGTTAAGCTTATGACATACCATGAGATGAAGAATACGTACTGAAAAACTATAGTTTCTGATTTTCCCTTACTATAAAATTATATACAGAGCTTTGTATGTCAAGTGCAGTTTTTCCTAACAGTAATAACATTTATTACTATTTTAAAGAATAGAAAAATTATTTGTTATATATGCTATTTGAAATTAAATTATGCTTAAACATGATAGTAGAGATCTTAAAATTATAAAGCTTTTCTGGGCAAAGTATAGAAAGTGACAAAGTAGAAATGGTTGGATATTTCATTGATCGTGAAGTATAATAAATAGGATTATCAATTGAATAGTGAAACTGAACTTAGAGAAAGAACTTCCAATAATATAATAGAAGGAGCATATTCTACTTTCACCATCATATCAGTATATCTCAGATCTCACTATGAGGATCTGAATCCTGCATTCATAGGGATTTCTTGAAGCTCAACATGTGTAATTTTGTTTCTATGTCAAAACCTTTTTCACAGCACTTTTTATATCTTTATTCCTCAGACAATAGATGAATGGGTTTAGCATAGGAGTGACCACACTGTACAAAACTGAGGCTCTTGCAGTTGACTGCGAGTTTTCTGTTGCAACAGAACTCAGGTATAGACCTATTCCTGTGCAATAAAATAAAGAAACAACTGTGAGGTGAGATGCACAGGTGGAAAATGCTTTGTACTTCCCTTGAACTGACGAGATGGCATGTATGCAGGAAAGTATCTCAGAGTAAGAACAGAGGATAGCAATGAGGGATCCAGCTGCCAACAACACAGGTAACAGATACATGACAAGTACCTGAAGGAAGCTGTCTGAACAGGCAAGCTGTAATAGCTGGTTAAGCTCACAGAAAAAGTGGTAAAATTTCAATTCTGCACAGAAGGACAATTGTAAAACCATGAAGCCTTGTGATGAGACATGCAGAATATTGACTGTCCAGGATACCAGAACCATTAACACACAGAGTCTGGGATTCATGACAACTGTGTAATGCAAGGGCTTACAAATGGCAACATATCGGTCATAAGCCATGATGGTAAGTAGAAAGATGTCCAATCCTGAGAAGAATATGAAGGAAAGCATTTGGGTGATGCAGTTTTTATACGTTATGAACTTACATTGAGATTGAAGGTTCACTAGCATCTTTGGTACAGTGGTGGATGAGAAACAGATGTCCACAAGTGACAAGTTGGAGAGGAAGAAGTACATGGGTGTGTGAAGGTGAGAGTCTGAGATTGTGAGCAAGATGATGAGCAAGTTCCCAAGCACTGTAACTAGGTACATGGCCAGGAACAATCCAAAGAGGACAGGCTGCATTTTTGGGTCATCTGAAATTCCCAGGAGAAGAAATTGTGAAATTTGTGTGTAATTCTTTGCATCCATGTGGTTTAAATTACTAAAAATTAAAAACAAAACAGAAAAATGTAGCAATGTAATTATATAGAAACACTATCATATTCTAGTCAAGACCTAAATTCTTCAGTTTTTCATGTAAGTCTAGTTTACCATAGTATTTTGTCTACCCATCTATGATTTGGAAATCTTCACTAATTCTTAGAATTTTCTCAATATGTTACATATTGACATGTTTAAACACCAACCCACGTGTCAATGGGCTTTGTCAACTTAAAACTAAACCTAAAAATTTCTGGGGAGGAAAATATTAACTAGAAAAAAAGTCTTCATAAGACTGACCTGTGGACAATCTTGACTGGTGATTGATATGGGTGTGCCAACTCCATGTCAGATATGTAGTACCTCTCTGACCAGGTGGTTATGGTATAAGAAAGATGTCTGAAGCTTAGAAGCTCTGGTTCTAAGACATAGCAGAATACAAACCTTTTCAATTTACTAATAAATTCTCAGAAAGTCCTTAAACAAGGATGTTAAGAAGCCAGGGACCAAAGCAACCAAGATTCAGCCTCTTGTTATTCCACATGTTCTGCAGCACATATTGTGACATAAGGCTCTGAAGAAATAATACACTCTGAAAAATAAGGAAGACACTGCAGGATATACTAAACTTTTGGCTCAAAGTATGAAAGAAGGCAAAAACCATGGAGATTACTTTATGTGAGGTGGGGGGTAAGTAATTGGAAGGTGGAAGTATAGGATCATAATATATTGTATAAAATTGTGGAAAAATAAATTTAAAAAAATAGAGTCTTTAAAGGTACAAGTGAGCAGGACCTGTTGCAAGGGAAAAATGAGAAACAAAATACCCTTGATAGTGCCAGAGTAGTGACTCTAGTCAGAAGTGTTTCATTTGCATCTTAGTGTGGCTGAAAGGTATTTTGTCACTTGAAATCACAATTTGTTGTTTACACATGTCACTCTTTTTGTCCCATATTCTGTAATGTGTGTTTTATTTTGTATGGATCCAACTTTGTCCCATCATATCTGCTCTTTCCCCGACAGACAGACAAACTGGACAAAAACATACATATAAAGTACACACATATATGAATGCAAACACTTCTTGAGAACAAGTCACAAACCATGATTACATGATCTCATGTGCTTCTTGGATACCTACTAATATGTGATTATTGTTCCTATCACACTGTAGGTATTTTCCTTGTGTTATTCTAGAATTTTCAGCTTTAAAATCTTTGCTTAGTCCAACGGGCATATTCCAATTCTTTTGTTTTACCCAACATGCACTCCCCATCCCCAAAGCATGTCCTCTGAAATTCTTCATTCACCAGAAAGCATCTCTTTCATATTGAATTCAATTATGTGTGTAGTTAATCCCTCTGGCATCACATTGTACAATCATTACTGTGTTCTGTGTCTGAATATTCTGATGAAAGATCTGTGTGAGTAGACCTAATCTACTTTGCTCATCTTGGTACTCTCATGGTGATAGTGAATATGTGTGTATTATATTCTTCAACAACATAAAAAATGTAAAAAGAAAATTAAAAGTTATGGTATACAAATAATGACAAGGGCTGCAGAGTAAAAATGTTCCAAACATTCTTATGTTAAAGACTTGGATAGGTCATCAAGAGTTAAATATATATATTATTTATATATTATATTAATATATATATACATATATATGTATATGTGTGCCTATATATACACACACATATATATACATATATATATATGTGTGTGTGTATATATATACCAAATAGCCTATGCCAAGAGACTCAATGAACAATGATCCTCTAATATTTGAACCCACTGAAGCAGCTTGGTTACTATGCAATGATCTTAGTATATTTGGACATTTAGCACATGACAAGAGCTTATTTTAGCTGAGTTTTAAAATTTTGAATAATTAAATAGATGCTAAAGTTCATAGGTAGGCTGGATGAGATGAAAAACTCAGAAGAAAATAGATAGAGGTGATTCTCTGAGAAATTGTTTTAATATGAATGGTCAAAATACATAGCAACTACAAAAGCGAACAGCAAGAATATTTGATTTGTGTCCTCTTTATACAAAAGCCTCCCAGCCCCAAGTTCCCATTTCTGTTTCACTTGGCTCCAATTGCTACCACTTCTAGTCAACACTAATCTTGAATTATCAAGTTGAAGTTTCACTTCTGCTTCCATTGTATCTAATACACACACACACACATTGGTGATATTTAAGGAGCAAGAAAATATCCATAGGCACCTCTCAGCCATTCCTCACATCTGCTGGGCTGGATTGGATCTCAGTTGACTTTAGTCAAGTGCTCTAGTTTTCTGTCTCTCACAATCTTTGCTGTAGCATCTTTCAGACTTACCTGGTAAGATGTCTAAATAGAATGTTTCTGTGTGGAACACCAATTTGCTACCCAGAAGGCTGACAGAGGAGACAGACAAGGTGTGATTATTGGCAGGGAGTCAATTATCACAGCCCAAAATGTTTAGCATGTTAAAGGAAATAACTAAGCCCTGTGCAAATCAAAACTGCACATGCCAAGGAACAATAGGAAGGGCAGCACTTACAATTTCGCATGTCTTTTCATTAGGTATTTCTGTCTTATTATTTCTGTCTTATTATTCCACAATTCAGCCACTCGTTTCCCCATGGGGTGTGCTCTTCATAGAAACCAATTTTCTTCCTGCAGATTCTCTTTTCCCATGATGCTAGATTATTGTCAGGTGAATCATTTGTTGATGTTGCTACTTCTCCATGGACTCTCTGGTGTCCAGAGATCTAAAATTCTAACCCAGCACATAGACCATCAGTTAAAGTTTTCTCCAGTTTTTAATTAGTGAGCATATAAAGTTTACTGGGTGCCATGTACCTCAAAGACTTCATTTATGTCTGGCAGAGAACCACTGATAAATCCATGTTTTAGTATTCTTTTCTTTTTCTTTTTCTTTTTTTTTTTGTTGTTTTTTTGGGTTGTTGTTGTTGTTGTTGTTGTTGTTTTCGAGACAGGGTTTCTCTGTATAGCTCTGGCTGTCCTGGAACTCACTCTGTAGACAAGGCTGGCCTCAAACTCAGAAATCTGCCTGCCTCTTTTAGTATTCTTTTCTACAAGGGACTAATCCATGATCCCTTGATACAAAACTATGAACTGTACAATGCATGTCTTCATAATACATTTTACAAAACAATTAACAATACCAGGGGTGTAACAAAATTAGTGTTTCCACTTATGTGTATATTTTAGAAATATTTTGCAACTTAAAATATAATTTTTATTTAAATTTGAGATTCATATATGTATAAAATAAATTTCAGTTGTTTGTACTCTCCATTATTCTCTTTCATCTTCTTTCCCCTTCCTACTAAAACTATTTTTCACAACAATTACTGTTTTCATGTCTTTTTTAAAAATTTTCCCTTTCAGTTTAATTAGGGTCATTTGCATGAGCATGAATGGAGGTTAATTACTGAGGAATGAGAAATTTATCAGTGGTTATATCAGTTAAAAAAAAAAGGACACCCCACCAGCACCTATTAACTGTACATACTCTCTTTAGTAAAAAAGCTTTGTGAAACCCTTTCCTATACATGATAAAATGGTGATAGGCCCAGATAACTACAATTTCAATGAGAGCATGAGTGCAATATCCACTTCATACAGAGAAGACAATGTATTATAGCCATCCTCCCAACCTCTGTCTCTTAAATTCTTTCCAACCCTCTGCAACTATGTTCCCTGAACCTTTGAAGGAGAAATCTAGAGGTACCATTTAGGGCTAAACAATTCAACATCACTTATTCTTAGAACATTAAAAATCGGTTAATATATTTATTTATTTGTATAGGAGTATGATATGTTGGTTCCAAAGCATGCATGTGGAGATCATATACCAAAAGACTCTACATACTACTACATAGATATTTGCTCATCCATGTTTATTGCTGCTCTATTTATATTATCCAGATAATGAAAAAAGACTATATATATATATATATATA
>NW_022196905.1:132692907-132696995 GCF_008632895.1 Mastomys coucha
TATATATAGTTAGTTAGTTAGTTAGTTAGTTAGTTAGTTAGCTAGTTAGTTTGTTTGTTTTGTATTTAATAGAGCTTAAAATCTTGTCTCTTACTGTGGTACAAGTCCAAAATAAGAACAATTTTTAGACATTGGATTTCATTGTAATAAGGCTGTACTTCAATGTACCCTCACATCACCAAAGGATTTGACCTCCATCATAGCTAAGCTGAGAGTGACAGTTCTACTGCACCAAGGAATGAACTGTAGGCAAGATTTTTGGATACAGACTTTCTGCTATGGTCAAAGATATTTGACTAGAGTGAGTGAATTTATTCTCAGCCCACAGAGAACAGGTTACATTCATTTAAGAAATGATGTGTATATTAAGATGGTCTATCCATAAAGTCATTCACCAACAGTTTCAACGAATGATGGTTCTGCTTGAAGGGTGGCACAGATATTAGGTGAGGGTAAGAATCTGGTTCATTGGCTATGGTGATTTGGAAAAGCAATCATCTCAGAGAAAGAGTAACTTATAAAGTCCTCTTCTTCAAACTTGATACAAGAATTATAAACATCAAGCAAAGCTTTCAGTCTCACTCTTTGTTGTTCTCTTATAAGCCACCTCCTAAGTTAATTGTCTACATTTCTTTTGACTATATAAATACTTTTGAAATATGTAAGCTGTTCTGAAAACCATAGTATAGTGTAAAAACATGAAATAAACAATACTACTAATAGAGAGGCTGAGATAGGAGAAGAAAGAATTCAAGACCATTATATGGTACACAGCGAGACACTGTCATGTACAAACAAGCAGAAAATGTATATGGATTGTACAATATTGGACCTATTTCTCCAATTACCAAATTAGAGATACCACTGGATGATAGTCAACAAATTTCTAATTCCTCACAATTTTGGATTTCAATCGATTAGGATATGTTGGTAATATTAATTTTCATATTAAGATATTAAGAAAAAGTAATTATTACTTCTTGTTGTTTTTGTTGTAAGAGGTGGAATTAGGTTTGTGTGGGTTTGTTGAATGATTACCTTCTTGCTTCTTCTAGGGCATAGTTTTGCTCCTTATGTTGGTATTTTCCATCTATTATCCTTTGTAGGGCTGGATTTGTGGAAAGATACTGTGTAAATTTCATTTTGTCATGGAATATCTTGTTTTCTCCATCTGTGGTAATTGAGAGTTTTGCTGGGTATAGTAGCCTTGGCTGGCATTTATGTTCTCTTACGGTCTGTGTGACATCTGCCCAGTATCTTCTAGCTTTTATAGTCTCTGGTGAGAAGTCTGGTATAATTCTGATAGCCTTGCCTTTATGTTACTTGACATTTTTCCTTTACTGCTTTTAAAATTCTTTCTTTAGTGCATTTGGTATTTTGATTATTATGTGACAGTCTTTTCTGGTTCAGTCTATTTCGAGTTCTGTAGGCTTCTTGTATGTTCTTGGGCATCTCTTTCTTTAGGTTAGGGGAGTTTTCTTCTATAATTTTGATGAAGATATTTACTGGCCCATTACATTGGGAGTCTTCACTCTCTTCTATACCTATGATCCTTAGGTTTGGTCTTCTCATTGCTTCCTGGATGTTTTGAGTGAGGAGCTTTGTGCTTTTTCCATTTTCTTTGACTGCTATGTCAATGTTTTCTATGGTGTCTTCTGCCCCTGAGATTCTCTCTTCTATCTCTTCCATTCTGTTGGTGATGCTTGCATCTTTGACTCCTGATTTCTTTCCTGATTTCAACCTATCTCCAGGGTTGTCTCTCTTTCTGATTTCTTCATTGTTTCTATTTCCATTTTTAGATTCTGGATGGTTTTGTTCATTTCCTTGAACTGTTTGATTGTGTGTTCCTGTAGTTGTTTAAGGTATTTTTGTGTTTCCTCTTTTAGGGCTTCTAGCTGTTTACCTGTGTTCTCCTGTATTTCTTTGAAGGTGCTATTTATGTCTTTCTTAAAGTCTTGTATCATCATCGTGAGAAGTGATTTTATATCTGAATCTTGCTTTTCCAGTGTGAAGGTGTGTCCAGGACTTGCTATGTTGGGAAAATTGGGTTCTGATGATGCCAAGTAACTTTGGTTTGTGTTGCTTATTTTCTTACACTTGCCTCCCACCATCTGGTTATCTCTAGTAGTATCTACCCTTGCTAAATCTGACTAGAGCCTGTCCTTCCTGTGATCCTGGTTGTGTCAGAACTCCTCAGAGTCAAGCTGTCTCTGTGTTCCCGTGATTCTGGGATCCTGTGATCCAGGGCTTGTGAGAGCACCTGGGAGGGAAGCTTCCTCTGGGACTGACTTCAGAGTTTGTGCTCAAGGTTTGCTCAGGGCACCTGCACAGATGGACTGGAAGGAACCAATGCCATAGTGCTGGTGGAGTTCCTGCATGCCTGGGTCCCACTGGTCCCAGATACTCCCAGTGTTGGGACAGATGTTGTGTCCTCCTCACCTCTGATTCTGGGTATGTTAGAACACCTGGGAATGAAGCTTCCTCTGGGTGTTGTGTAATTGGCTGTGGAGTTTGTACCCAAGGGCTGCTCAGGGCACCAGCCCAGACAGCAAGAAAAGGTTTTTTAAGGGTGAGAAACTAGAATGAAGTAATATAAAGAAGAAAGAGAAATAATGCAAGATGAAACATCAAATGGAGTGGATGCAGAGGGCAGAGTACAAAAATAAATCTACAAAATTCAGTAGCCCCTATATTCCCTTCACAATCATGCTGAGAGAAAAGGATCATGGAAATATTCCCATCTACATTAGCTTTAAATATATCTAGGAATAAATATAACAAGGGGAGTTAAAGACTTCTATAAAGAAAACTGTAAAATTTTGACTAAAGACACTATAAAACATGAGGACCTCACATGATCATGGATTGGTATAATTAATATTGTGAAATGGTGATCCTTCCAAAAGCAATTTACAGATTCAATGCAATCCATAACAAAATCCCCATAACATTTTTCACTACAACATAAAAATCATCCTAAATTTTACATAGAAGCACAAAAGACCCTAGGGAAACAAAGAAAATGTGACAAAAAGGATCAAAGCTGAAGGGCTAACCATACCAGATTTCAAGGTATATTACAGAGCCTTAGTAATTTTAAAAAGCATAATACTGCCACATAAACAGACATATAGATTAATGGAACAAAATAGGTCAAACATGAATGTATATAAAAACAGCTGTCAAAAGTGCACATTAGAGAAAAGTTCAAATCTGCATCAGTGGTGTTAGGTCAATACTGGGTGTACATGTTGCAGGAATACTTAAAAAATGAATTCACCCCACAAACTCTCTTTCCCACTGGAGCATGTTCTAGTACTGGTATCGTCTAGTCACAATACTATGTCCTGGTAGGTTCTTATTATTTTCTTCCAGCTAGCACAACATCTTACTCACATGCAATGCTTTACACACACCCCACAATCATTCATCTAGTGCCTAGTACCCAGTAAAGCATAACTCTTAATGCTTAATTATCTAATCAGGTTTATATATTAATAAGATCACAATTATAAGATGCCAATATAATAATTTCAGTGTCAAATGATAAAGACAATGTTTTGACCCAATTAATCTGTTTTGTAAGAACCTGAGCTTGGTTGTTATAACCACGTGGGGTCTGAATCGTCATCATCCTCTGCCTCCATGATGAAGAACCCCTGCCCCTTCCTGCTCTCTGCCTTTTTTCCTCCTCAACTTCTAGGTCCACCTCTCTATTTAGTCCAATCACAGGCCTGTCATAGCCTTAATGTGATTAGACAGAGAAAATACTTCAACATGTACATATGTAGAAGAATGAAATAGGATCTATATCTTTCACCCTGCAAAAACAAACATACAAGAAAACCAACAACAATAACAAAAACAACAACAAACCATCTCCACATGGGTCAAAGATCTCGATTTGAAACCTGAAATACTGAAACATTTAGAAGACAAAATACATAGTGTCCTATAAGATATAGGTGCAAAAAAGGACTTTCTGAATGGACCCAATTCACTCAGGAATAAAGGTCAATAGTTGACAAATGTCTCCTCATAAAATTAAAAAAAGCTTCTGTACAGCAAAAAATCAGAGAGAGAGAGAG
>NW_022196905.1:132697005-132707064 GCF_008632895.1 Mastomys coucha
AGAGAGAGAGAGAGAGAGAGAAAGAGAGAGAGAGAAGAAAAAGAATCAATCAAGTGAAGCCTACTGCATTGGGGGGGATGCTTGACAGTTACACTTAAGATATAGGATTAACATCAAGACTATACAACATACACAAAAAAATGTAGCATCAAGAAAACAAATGATTCAATTAGGCAATGGATTTTTGTTATGCCTTGTGCCAGAGCCCAGCCAATAAGTTTATCTCTTACTCTTCATCAAAGAGATTTCTTTTACAGATGACCATCATTACAAAAAGATACAACTGGTCCAAAAGCAGAAAACACTGATTTTAGGCTATTCAATCCCAATTGCTATGTCTACAATGCAGTCCTTACACCTAAGGCTCAGGAAATATCTCCCTTTGTCAGAAGGGCTCCCTATTCTTGAGTAGGTCCCAGACTCATGTTGCCTATCTGAGGAATATCATGTAGTCTTGCACCTGAGATTCCTTGAATGCCTCCCCATGCTAATGAGGCATCTCAGTAGCCTTGGCCTTCAGCCTTTGCCAACTCTGGTTATTCTCACCCCATTTCCCAAAACTATATAACCTTTTGTTGAATAGAGGGAACAGAAACATTTTAAGAGCCAGGAATCCAGAAAGTTTGCTATGAGATTGTGCCTCATAGAAATAACAGGGAAGCTGCATCCGTGAAACCTCAACACTGTGGCTGCCCAAACAAACTCTGAACAAGATGACACCAATAGACATGTTAATGTGTAAGGGGAAAATTTTATGGGGCCCCTCCAGAGATGAAGACCTAGGCAATTGCTAAGAAAGATAGAATTAATTTCTCCCCTCAGTCCCCTCAATTAGTTATCCAGTACCAAGTAGCCAGTCCTAAAAACATACAAGCAACAGTAAAGGGAATTGTCAGGTTGCATTATATATTTATGTACATATATAAATACTATGTATACACATATATTAATAATCAAAGAAAAAGAGGGTATGAATTAGAAAGGGAGTGGGGAAATAATAAGAGGTATATGAGGGGTTGGAGATAGGAAATGGAGAATAGAAATTATTTACTTATATTTTAAACATTTTACTTATATTTTAAAATATTTTTAAAAATTTAAAAACAGAAAGGAAGAAAGAAAGAAAGAAAGAAAGAAAGAAAGAAAGAAAGAAAGAAAGAAAGAGAGAAAGAAAGAAAGGAAGGAAGGAAGGAGGCTATGGTCTCAACTGTGGTTCAGAAGAAATAAAATTAGCTAAAAATAATTAAAGTATTAATAATTAGAGAAATGTTGTTCTGAGTTCTCTCTTTGTTTTTTTCAGGGTGTCCAGATGCCACTGCACACCAGGCTGTGTGCCAAATGGGGAGGATCCCAGTCCTGCTGTGAGACAGTGCAGAGATGGGAACGGGGAAGAGGGACTTCTCTGAAGATCTTAGTGTCACAGCTCTTTTAGGTAAAGGTCTTCTTCAGTGATCTTTAATGAAACAGCTCTGAAACAATCTTATCATGCACATACACCTTCATTTAGGGTAGGCTTATATACATACACTTTATTTGGAGTGAACAAAAGGTTATATAGTTTTGGAAAAGGGGATGAGAATAACCAGGGCAGGCAAAAGCTGAAGGCTAAGGCTACTGAGATGCCTCATTACCATGGGGAGGCATTCAAAGAATCTCAGGTGAAAGACTACATGACATTCCTCAGATAGGCAACATGGGGTCTGGGACTCCCTTGAGAAGAGGGAGCCCTTCTGACAAAGGGAGTCTGCGATTTTCCATTGAGCTCAGAGCTCAGGGGTGTCTGGAGATGTCAGACATTAACCTTAGTAGTTGGGCTTCCAGGTAAAGAAATGCAAATTAAAACAACTTTGAGATTTCATATTAGCCTGGATAGGTATGCATCTCATATCCCTGGTCCTCTGTAGAATCTAAAGGCCAAAAGTCAAAAGCAGGAACAAAATGATCAGGGGTCCTAACAATGCAGAAATAAAGGTAGTAAACCAGGGGGAGCTGTTAAACCAACATTCCAAACAGCCCTGACTCTGTTCTCTCTCTTCCACTTGGCTAACCCTTCTCTCACCTTGGCCATTGAATCTTTAACTACCCCTGGAATGATCTCTAGTATGTGCTTCCTGATGTTGCACACCCTGAGGTAGCATAGAAAAAATGGTTGGTCCCCTAACAGTGATGGGCCTGCTGCTGGCTTTTCCCATCTCAGGGACACATATATATGGGGGTTTCTCGCAAGATGCTTTTCAATTTTGGGAGTCCAAACCCTAAGCCCCACTCTCTAAGGCTATTTCTGGGACATGGTTTAGATTCACAAGTCCCTCATCTCCCATATTCAGGCAATCCCTCTCCCTGTGTCTCCAGGGCAGTGACACCCCAGAAGTCAAGGCCCACTGATAAATCACAGAAATCAAAGACAGGGTCTAGCCACCAGATACAACTCAGGTAGTGGATCAAGCTACATCATCAGTGGCTGAGAGCACCTGTCAAGTCACTTTGGTAGGGTTGTTGGGGCTGCTGAGGCTCAGTCCTGGAAGATACACCATAGCCATCTCGTGGTTTCTCTGGCCTTGCAGAAGTGGGTTGCTTGGGTGTCTGGCTACTATCTAGTTGGTGTCAGGTACAGGTGCTGACCTGATGTGAACCCAGGCAGTCACTCCATCCACTTTAATGGAGGTCGGGGTGGTCAACAACATCAGAAAATCCCTCTCCACTTTGTTTCCAAGTGTTCACCACATTTCTTAACGTATATACAATCTCCAACTTGGTACTTGTGTGGAACCTCTGGGGTACCTGCATTATACAGGGCACTAAGTTTCAGCCACAATTCCAAGTGGCTGATCTGGAAAGCTTGCTATTGAGCAATAAGATCATTGTCAGCCTAAAAAGTCACCCTGGGGGTATCAAGAGCAGGAGTCAAGGGAGTCATGGGGTATCCCATGCTGGATCTCAATGGGATCAGGTTAAAATGGTAGGGGATGTTCAGAGTCAAGGGGAGGGGCACCAACCAGTCTGAGCCAGTCTCCAAGGTCAATTTATCAAGGTCTCTTTACCTGCTCTGAGCTCTGGGATCAGTACAAACAATGGGGCTTCCAATTAGTCCCCAATATCTCTGCCAATCCCTGACTTACTTTAAGAGACAAAAGCAGGACCATTGTCCAATCCAATTACCTTAGGCACTTCAAACCTCTGGAAAATTTTCTTCTAATATCTCCTTAGCTACCATGGTAGCTGTTTCTCGCTTGGTAGAAAATATCTCAACTCATAACAGGGAAAACATCTACAAACATGAGAAGGTATTTGTAATCATATTTTCCTGGCTTAACTTCTGTAAAATTGACCTACCAATAAACTCCAAGCTGTTCTCCCCTACGTCTTTTGCCCTGTTTACTCTTGGCTGCATATACATTACCTTACACTGTTCTACTGTATTTCTGGCCCAGAATATGAGGTATATACATTAGATCTCTTCTATACCCTAAATGAGTCCATCTGTGCATTTTGCCCAGTAATTCTTTTGCTTACTTTCTGGGAGTATAGTTCTCCCTTCTTGTGTACGCCATTGTCCTACCTTCTCTTGGTAATAGTTGGTAGGGTGCCTAGCAATCCGAGTCCTTTTTTTTTCTTCAGTATTTTCTAAGTGAGGCCATCTCTTAGTCCAGTCCCAATTCCCAGTGGGTGTCTCTTGCAGACCCATAACTAGGATAGGCTCCCGCATAGCCACTGGATCTGCCTGGTTATTGCCCAGGGACACTGAGTCTCTTCCCTTCTGATGTCTTGGGCAATGAATAATACTCACAGTTACTTGCTTCATCAGATCCAAGATTTCCTGCTTGTTTATTTCTTTCCTCTCTGATGTGAGTAGTCCTCTCTCTTGGTATATAGCCTCATGGAAAAGGCATACCTGCTATCCATGTAGATGTTGATCTTTCTGCCTCCCCCCAGGTCCAAAGCTTTGGTCAGAGCTATCAGCTCTGCCTTTTAGGCTGATGTTCCTTGAGGAAGCAGTTTCACCCAGATCACCTGGCACCTGTCCACAATGGTGGCTCCTGCCTTGTGCTGTCCCTCTACCAGGTAGCTGCTGCCATCAGTGAACCAGGTTGCCTCTGCATTAGGAAGCCGCTGATCGACAGGTCCTCTTGCCATCCCTGGTTCTCAGCTAGAATCTGCTGGCAATCATGAGCTGGTGGATTGAAGTCAGGGTCAGGTAGCAGAATGGCCAGGTTGATGGTCACTAGTAATGTAAAAGTCACCCAATCTGAGTTTAGCAACAGAGTCTGGTAATGAGTCATGAGGGTGTTGGTCAGCCATCAATCCAGGGGCCGGCAAACAATGCTCTCCAAGGCATGAGGAGCTGTCACAGTCAGATTTTGCCCCAGAGTCAATTTATCAGCATCTTTAACTAAAACCACCACGGCCTCCACTATCAGAAGACAAGCAGGCCACCCAGCAACAACAGGGTCTAATTTCTTTGACAGAAAGGCAACTGGTCACTCCCAGGGGCCCAGCCGCTGAGTGAGCACTCCTTTGGCTATCTCCCTGTTTTCTGCTACATAAAGGTGGAAAGGTCTCCTGGCATCAGGCAGTCCTAGAGCAGGGGCTTCCAGTAAAGCCTGCTTAATCTCATCAAAAGCCCATTGCTCTTCTTCATCCCAATTGAAGGGCTGTCTGTTTTTAGTCAGGGGTTAGAGGGAGGAAGTCAGTTCAGCAAACCCTGGAATCCATAGCTAGCAGGACCTGGCTATGCCCAGGAATCTGTACCTGTTTGGGGCTCTGTGGAGGAGGGATGTACAGGATGGTCTCCTTTGGAGCGTTGGAGAGCCAACGCTGGCTCTCTTTCAGCAGGTAGCCCAGATAACTTACATTTCTCTGGCAGATTTGGGCCTTTTTGGCTGAGGCTCTGTATCTCAATCCTCCTAGCTCCTCCAAGAGGCACTTAGTCCCCTCTAGACAGTCCTCCTTAGTCTTGGGCCCCAGGTTTCTTCACAGGCAGAAGGGGAGTATTCCAAGCTGATTGGCACTTCCACAGGATCCCTTGTTCTAGGAGCCTGGTTATGTGGGCCTGAGCCTCCCTCAACTTCAGATATTGATGCACAGACACCAGGGAGGCTTGGGCCCTAAGCTCCACATGGATGGCAGGATGGTTGTTGGACCTCCCCATCTCTGTCATCCCAGTCCAGGCCTTGGGGAAAGGCCTCAAACCACCAGTCTAGGTCCTGGGGTGCCCTGTCCAAGGTCTCAAAACAACTTTTATTCATCCTCTAGTCTGAGAGTCAGGACTACCTGTATATTCCTTCCCTGTCTCTTTTCTTTTTTTGCCATCTCCCTTTCATCTTCTTTCTTTCTCTTTCTCTGCTCCTTCTCCTCCTCTGTCTCCCTGTTATGGTAGACTTTCTCAGCAACCTGCACTAAATCCCTCAACGACTTATCTTGTAGTTCGTCTAGCCTCTGAAGCTTTTTCCTGATATTTCCACTAGCCTGGTCTACAAAAGCCATATTTGTGCTCCTTGCTGCTGGAGTCATAGGACATATACGATGGAATGCCTCCATGAGTCACTCTAGAAAGGAAGCAGGTGACTCATCTGATCCCCGTCTAATCTCACATACCTTGGCCAAATTTGTAGGTTGTCATGAGACCTGCCAAATGGAGCCTGGCCCCTTCAGGTGGTGCCCCTTACCTTCTGAAATCCCAGTCAGGTCTAGTCAGGAAAAACCCTCTGTCGATGACAGCCTGGTCAATCAATGGTGCTCCCATGTCTCTGGCTTCCTGCATTATAATAAAAGTCTCAAAGAAATTAACTAACACTTTGGAAAAGGAGGTTGGGCCTTCCAGTTTACAAGTCAGCCAAAGAAAGACCAATATTGTATAGCCGGATTGCCCTTTTCCAAAGGTTGGTATGCTGTGAGTGAGAGAGCCACCTTGATATCAGGGAGTTTGGCTCTCAAGTCTCCTCCCATTGCTCCCTTGGTGAAGGGGGTGCAATGGCCCCAGTCTCCTGTCTCCTATGGGCTAAGGAGCTGGTGAAAGGCTGGAGAATCTTAGAATTTAAAATGAGGGCATTTAATAGAAATATATGTATAATGTGTAGCCTTTACTTAAAAGGGGGAATGGAAAACCTCTGCCACAAGCCAAAAAAGGTGGAGTAGCTAGTTCCAGGAATTTGGCTAGCTCAGAGCCTCAGGGCTCTGGTTCCCGATACCTGCCCCTCCTGAATGATCCACAATGAGGGCAGAACTAGGAATGAAGGTCTACTGGTTTATCAGACTCTCCACTGTCGACTGGTAGATGAAGATTACATTCCTAGAATGAATATGTTCCCCTCCCTAACTGAATACCTTGGGCTGGATCCCTCTAAAATTTTCCACTGTTTATGTTCTGTTTCCTTGGTAGCCCTCTCCCTGCCCCCAGCTTGTGGTTTTTCCTTTAAATACCCCTTACTTCTTGTGTTCAGGGTCGAATTCCTCTGGCCGACAAGGTCACGAGATCGACCCCGGTACCGGTATCCCCAATAAACCTCAGGTGATTGCAGCAAGTTTGGTCTCTTGTGAGTCATTGGGTGGTTGCGTCATCCCAAGACTTGAATAAGGATCTCTCCATTTCTCGGGGTCTTTCACTGGTACTGGCATTGGCAGGGCCATGGGGGCTTGGGTAGGGAGATTTGGAGAAAAAGCATCTTGGAGTAACAGGTCCACTGGAGTAACAGGTCCACTGGAGTAACAGGTCTTGGAGGATCAGAAATTTCTCAAGTCTGGATCTCTCCTCCCATGCTTCTTTCTTCCTGACAGCAGGAACCTATGGGGTGGGTCTTGAGAAAGAAAGTCTTTTATCTATGAGGGAGGAGGAGAGTCCTCCACTAGATTTTTCTAGGTAACTACATAGGGCCCTTGGTCCAGGTGCCCTAAGGATCCTGGCCTAAAGACTTTCTCCTCTACTGCTTTTGATCACCTGCAAGTCAAATGTTCCTACAAGTGGTTCATTCAGAGACACAGAGAGTAAATAACTTGTCTTCCAGCCTGTCCAATGTCCAAAAAAACGTCGTCAGTCTAAGTCCAAGAACATAGAACAAGATACCAAGAAACACAGAGAAAAGCAATTACCACACAGACAGCTCGACCTTGACATGGGTGGGTGTCCAGGTCCATGAACACAGAGAAAGACAACACACAGTTCACCCCTTTCATGGGCCCAATTACAGACACCAGGTGCTCCTGCACACACAGATAACAAAGCCAGATAACAGAGTTGCTCGGCCATGCCAGCCACACCAAAACAAACTAGGTGCTCCTGCATACAGCAGGAGCCAGATAAACCAGGTTATAGCAAGACTCCCACTGATATTGTCTTGCCATTTCCAGAAGGAACCGAGCCACAGAGCCTTCCCGGCTCCCTCCAGGGGGGCCTGAAGCATATAGCAAGATTTGGCTCCCACTGGTATTGTCTTGCCATTTCCAGAGGGAGCAGAGCATTCCCAGCTCCCTCCAGGGGGGCCTAAAGCGTCCTTCAGTCGCCCCCCCCATGGTCAAGACATTAAGGCACATCTGCCTGTCGCACTTGACTGCACTAGACACTGCTTGGCTCTCCAAGCCTCCTGACGCTTGCAAGCAAAAGTTCAAACAGGCTTACAGACTCAGACTTTGATGAACAAAGACAAACAGAAACCATGGTAAAATCTCAAGACCTCACCAGGCGGTGATGGTGCATGCCTTTAATCCTAGTGCTTGGGAGGCAGAGGCATGGGGATTTCTGAGTTTGAGGCCAACCTGGTCTACAGACTGAGTTCCAGGATAGCCAGGGTTACACCGAGAAACCCTGTCTCAAAAAACCAAAACCAAAACCAAAAAAAAACAAAAAAAAAACCTAGAGACCTCCTAGTCATGGCTCCAGTGTAAATCCACAAGGAGTCGATTCCTGGCCAATGCACCAAATGTAAGAACCTGAGGAGCCTTTGTTTACTGGAGAACCCCTGAGTGAATCACGTGGAGCCTGATCAATGCAAAGAGCATAAGGATTTTTATTTCAGTGCACTGAGGCCGTCCCAGACCCTCAGGAAAGGAGGCAACCCTGCACAGCTTGTACAGTGAGTTTTTATACAATTTCCTGGGCAGCAGCCATTAGACACAATGTGATTGGTAGAACAGTGTGACTTTTTAAACTGACTGGACTTTAGGGAATGAAGTGGCAAGGACTTCCCTTGTCTGAAGGTGGGTAAAGATCCACCCTGCGGAATGTGCCCCTACCTGCAGGAAGTTTCTCACCCTGTGATCTGAGGAATGTTAATTAGCCTTTCCCTTCTGGAGAGTTCCGCTACCTTCCTAAAGTTCCTGAGCTTGTCTTATTAAGGAAATTCCTGGACTCCCGGTGTTTTTCTGAGATGTCCCTGTTTACTCGGATCTTACAGCGACACTGCAGCCACAGCCACCTCTGGGATCACCACTGCCCACCTCTCCTATGGTGGGGCATATGGTTCTCTATCACATGGGCTAGCTGCTGCTACATGGGTTAATCCCCATGGGCTGAATATCATCTGGACAGGTACACAAGCTGCACAATCACACTTTTCCTGCCACTGGATCACCAAACCTTTGCACAAGCATCAGCTGACTGGTAAGGTTTCCGTTCTAGTTAGTGGAGAGAGCCCCTTCTCCGAGAGGTCTGGACACTCTCTATGGCCTTAGGGGTAGGCTTTCTATGGTCTCTATGACTGGCCTTGCAGCACACAAAATAAGACTTCAACCCTTGAGTGACTTCCCTCTCAAAAGTGGTTTTAGTGACCACTCCCTCTCAGGCTCTTGCAGCCATACAGGGGAAAATACCTCCTAAGCTTAGGTGGGCCACTTTTTTCTGTGAGTCTGGGACTCAACCAGACTCTAGCATCTGCATGACAACCTAGTCTGTCTAGACTGCCTGCATATTTGTATTAGTTGATGATTTTTTCTCGGGATGTGGGTATGAATAGTTCAATGACATATCGGCATCACCCATTGGGTGTCTAGTCATCTTCCACCATGCCTCTAGTTTCCCCTCTGGGATGTCTCCTGGAAAATCTCAAATCTCTAAAGCTAATGCCTGACTTGAGAGCATCAAAGCTTGTACACCTCTGCAATAAGGTCTGGATTCAGCACCCATTAAACAACATCTCTAAATACCACTTAACAGCACATTAGATCCAATCATCTTAAGAGATCTTCATGCATACTGCCAGCAGTCTGGTAAATGGAAAGAGGTCCCTTATGCCCAAGCATTTACTTATCTTTGCTCCAAACCCTCTCTCTGTTCTTCCTGTCCCTCAACTCAACTTTTCCTAGCTAAGAAACCTCTACCAGATGACACTATGACCCTAGATCCAGCTAACAAACTGCCTTGTTTCCACATCAGACTTGTCCCTACAACACTTTCCAAAACCCTAATCACCTCCTCATCTTCCTCTTCTCACCAGACTTCCCCAGAGTCTCCTTGCTTGACCTCTCCAGACTCCTCCCTTCCTCCTGTGCCAGTTTCAGGCTGCTCCAATTGTCCTGTACTGGCACCTACTTTCAGCCCTCCCACCACTCACTAAGTCCACAGCAAAGGCCCTACAAGTTCTTCTCCCCACTCCCCACCCCCGACACCTAACCCAGCATCGGTCCTTCCTTTACGGGAAGTTGCTGAAGTAGATGGTCTAATCAGTGAACATGTCCCTTTCTCACTAAGTGAACTTTCTCAAATAGAAAACAAACTGAGATCCAATACCTCTGACTCCTTTGTCTTTATTAAAGAATTTCAGTAGATCACTCACTTTTGTAGCTTGACTTTCTATGATGTACATACAATTCTCACTAATAATTTACTTCCTGAGGAATGCAGGCAAGTTTGGGAACATTCGAAAATACATGCAGATGAGACTCATCAAACAGATCCAACATATTCAATTAGATCTGAAACAGTACCTGACCAGGATCCTTGAGGGAATTATAATTCCCCGGGTGGTATTTCAGCCAGAGATAGATTTATAATCTGCTTCCTGGCTGGTCTCCATAGGGAAGCCTTAAAAACAGTAAATTTTTAAAAACTCTAAGAGGTCATCCAAGATA
>NW_022196905.1:132707074-132723714 GCF_008632895.1 Mastomys coucha
CAAAGACCTGTTGCAATTTTTAGAGTGACTTACAAAGACTCTATTACAATATACTAATTTAGACCCTGAAAACACAGAAGGTAAGCAACACATGATGACCTGCTTCATTTCCCAGAGCTATCCTGACATTAAAGCCAAACTTAAACATTTGGAGAGGGGACCCCTTACTCCACAGGCAGAAGTCTTGGTGCTGGCCTTCAAAGTGTATCATCAGAAAGATGAAAAAGCCTGCAGACAAAAATAGCATATGCTGGCAAAGGCTGTGTGACCAGCCCCAGCCACTGCCCAGGACTCCTGGTCTTCTAAGGCTCAAAGAGCATCAGTCTTCTGCTGCAAATGTGGTCAACAAGGTCATTGGGTGAGGGCTTACCCTAACCCCCTTAAGCCAAAAGGGCCATGCCCTAGGTGTCATCAGGAGGGCCATTTGGCTGTCAATTTCCCTTACATATCTCAGAATAGAGGCACATCACTCTCAGGTAAACCTCCAGCTGATTTCCTAGGCATGGCTATGGACAACTGAAGAGCCCAGAGCTCCCTTGACCTGACCACTTCCATCACCAGCAAGGAGCCCCAGGTAGTAATCATGGTATGTGGGTGGTCCATCTTCTTCCTCTTGGATGCTGGGGCCAATTATTCAGTCCTGACAGAGTTTTTGGAACCCAATTTCTCCTTACTCCCCTATTGTCAGGGTAGGATGACAACCTTACCTTTCTCATCAAACCCCACCACTTAGTTGCATTTTTAGGGGTTTTCTTCTCATATATTAGTTTTTGGTAGTGTCAACATGTTCTGTTCCGTTATTGGGAAGGGATCTTTTAGATAAGTTAGGAACTTCTATTTTTTGCTTCACTCATTTGCCTAAACCCAAGCTCACCAGCAGCCCCTCTGCTCCTTCTTCTAGCCAGTCAACCTATTAATTCTTACACATTGCATCCTTTGCCAGCTTCTCAGGTAGACCCTGGAGTATGGAATGTCTAGAACCCCTCTGATGCTAAACATTATTCTCCTGTTGTCATCCAATTACTGAACTCTACCAGTTATATCACCCAAGCTCAGTATCCTCTTTCTCTCCAGAGCCTCAGGGGACTTAAGCCTACCTCTTACCTCTTAAGGAAAAAACTCCTCCATCATACCTCTTCCCCCTTTAGCACCCCTATACTAGCAGTTAAGAAATCTAGTGGAACCTATTCCCTAGTTCAAGATCTCAGGAGCATTAATTCTTCAGGGTTCCTTTCCATCCTGTTGTGGCTAATATTTATACACTTCTTTTCACTATCCTCTTGGGGACTTTTCTTTTCTCAGTCCTAGATTTCAAGGATGCATTTTTCTCTATCCCTCTAGATGCCCAGTCACAGAACATGTTTGCCTTTACCTGGAATGATCCTGACACATACTTTCTGCTCAACTCACTTGAACTGTTCTACCCCAGGGATTCTGGGACAGCCCACACCTATCTGGCCAGGCCCTGGATTCTGACTTACTTTCTCTGTCTCTCCCTTAACTTAAGATTGCCCGTTATATAGACGACATTCTTCTCTGTAGTCCCTCTCAAAAAGCTAGCCAAGCTGACACCTCTGCTCTTCTAAATCTCTTGTCTAATGGAGGCTACAGGGTATCATCTTCTAAAGTCCAACTGTCCACTCTTCAAGTCACCTGAGGGACTAACCATTTGAGACTAACAATTACCCCAAATGACAAGGCTATTATTTTAGATAGAAAGAATCTAATTCAGTCTCTAACTGTTCCTTCTACAAAGGAAGAGATTTCGTAAATCCCAGGAATAGCCAGTTTTTTACATTCTTGGGTTCCTTCCTTTTCTCTCCTTTACTGTCCCTTATATGAAGAGGTGTTAGACCCCAACCATGAACCTCTTCTCAAATATGTAACTAAGCCTTTTCAAAGGCTCCAACAGGCTTTCCTTAAGGCTCTAGCCTTACAACTCCCTGACATGACTCATCCTTTTTCCCTCTAAAATAAGGGACTTACTCTTGAGATCCTAGATCACCAACTGGGACCTTCAGACCTTCTTTTGCACAGGTAGCAGACATGTAAAATAAAAAACTAGATCTAGCTGTCCAGGGATGGGCACCTTGTATTTGTACCTGGGCACCTTGTATTTGTACCTTAGCAGCTGCTGAACTCCTTATTCAAGAGTCAAAAAACTAACCTTTGGGTCACCTATAACTGTCTTCTCATAACCTGTCACAGCTTCTAACTTACAAAGGCTTACAGACTCCATCACCCTCCAGGGTTCTTTCTTTTCAGGTAGCACTAATAGAAGACTCTACACTCACCTTCCAATCATGCCCACATATTTTCAATCTTCTTCCTTCATCAAATACTAACCACTCCCTATCCCACTCCTGAACTGAAACTTTAGATGAACTATTACTTCATCCTTGACACACACAGGAGGGCACATTGCCTCAGGCCATCTGCCTGGTATACAGATGGCAGCTCCTTTCTACATGAAGGTGCCTAAAGAGCTGACTATGCTATAGTATCAGATACAGAGATGGTTGAGGCACAGGCCCTCCCTGCTCATACCACCAACTAATGGTCTGAACGAATAGCCCTTGCCTGTGACTTTCAACTGGCAAAGGGACAATTCCTTACCATCTATACAGACTTCAGATATGCTTTCCATATCCTCCTGTCCCACACTGATATCTGGAAGGAGCATGGGTTAGTTATGACAAAAAGAGGATCTGTAACTAATGCAAACCAAATTATGATGATGCTAAAGGCCTCTCCGTCTTCCCACAGCTATTGAGAATGTCCACCACAAATCCCACCAGATAGATGACTCTGTTATCTCCAAGAGAAACAACCAATCAGATGAGACAGCTAGAGCTGTGGCCCTTAGGGGCCTAGACTTGTATCACCATCCCTAGGACATTCTTATACTACAACTCACATCCCCACTCTCTCTCCCTGACATTCATCAAACTCTGTTCTATCTTCACCAACTCTTTCATCCTAACAGTTACGCATTATCTTATTTTGTTAAAACCCACCTACAGCCTACTCCTGAGGACTTATGTTTCTTTAAATCTATCTTTGCCTCTCGCAAAACCTGTCAAATGTTCGACTCCAACTCCAGGTATGGTAGAGGTTCCCTTCCCGGAACCAACTGGCAACTTGACTTTACCCACATGCCCACTGTCAAATGTGCCAAGTGCCAGTACTTCCTGGTCTTGGTGGACAACTTCTTGGAGTGGGTAGAGGCATTCCCCATAACTAACAAAAGGGCTCAGACAGTTTCTGATCTCCTCTCCTGAGAGATCATCCCCTGATTTGGTGCCCCAGCCTCCCTCTAGTCAGACAATGACTAGTCCTAAATTAATGTCTCAAATTTTTCAAACTCTATCTAAATCCCTAGATATCTCCTGGCATTTTCATATTCCTTACTACCCCCAGTTTTCAGGGAAGTTAGAAAGAGCTAATTTCTCCCTAAGAACCACTCTTGTCAAACTGTCACAGAAACTTCACCTCACATGGGTAAAACTGCCTCTGGCTCTTTTTAGGCTATCAGCTCTCCCCACGCGACCTCTCTTTATCTCACCTTTTGAACTCACGTATGGACACATGGTCCTAACCCTCTCACCTAAATGTTCTCCCCTCCATGATCATCTACTTACCTCATTATTTTCCCACCTCTGTTCTCTCCTATGCAACGTTGCTGACCATGGCCACATGCTATCTCCTATACACTGCCTGTCATCATTGGAGACCAAGTTCTTCTATCCCCTCCAGATCATTGGTCATCACCTCTCTCTCCTAAGTGGCAGGGTCCTTTCAATATAATTCTCATGACTCCTACAGCTGCTAAACCCAAGGGACTCTCTCATTGGGTGTACCTGTCTCACCTCAAAACTTTCACCCTTCCACTTCAAAATGACTCTTCTTCCTATACATCAACCCCAACAGGAACCTGCTCTCTTAAGCTCCAAAAGATGTTGAGACCACCCATCTTGTCCCTAATCCCAGGAAAATGAGACTCCACTCTGGCAGCTGTGCTCAACCCCACTGGATTAGACATGGGCTTCTCATCTACCCCTGTTGTTTGTTTCCATTCAGGGTAGCCCTTACATCTGGAGATTCAAGGCTCAAGAAAGCCCCATTGATAACAAACAGTATTTCCAAATAGGGTCAGGGAACTTCCAGATGCCAGGAGCTGTTCCAAATTGCTTTTATCCCCATGTCTGTCATTCCACCTAAATATTATGACTTCTTTGTTTGCTTCCCCTTCAACCAGAGAAAAGATGATTGTAAAATAGTGGCCAGACATATATGGGGGTTGCCCATATTGCTCTTGCCAGATACATATACTAGGATCATGGACCAATCACTACTATCAACAATTCAAGACCCTTTTCCATATACAAGACCCATAGAATCCCAGGTGGGAAATAGCAGTTGTTGGTAAGCTCTACCATAAAAACCAAGCTGGGTTCCCAGTACTAGTTACATCCAGAGAAAATATATCTCAATTGCCCAACCTCTAGATTTTGAAAAAATAGGAAAAGAAATCAAATACTCCTCTGGGGTCCTTACCTCCTGGACATCCCCCTCATAAATGGAACTAACTTATCATTTCATCTTTTGCTTCAGACCCTGACCTCAACATACCAACTCCTTCAATGTCAACTGACCTGGTTGCTTTAAACAGTGCTGGCTGTGTGTACCCCCTGGAACTAACTCACAATTGTCACTTACAGCCTCTCCAGCGATCCAGTGATACTGCCAAGTAATCTCACCTCACCTTTTATCAGCTGCCCTGACTCTGATGTTGACCCATACCTTTTCTCTATCCCTCTTTTTGGCATGGCAAACTGTTTTAAGACATCTGGGACATGTTCTGTAGGAATACTAAGCTCCCTAGGCTGCAATAGAGTCACAGCCCTTGATACCTCATCTCTGCCACTGTTCCCTGCAGTCTAAAACACACCAATTCTTTGTGGCACTCAGGTATATCATCGCCTACCTGCCAGCTGGTCAAAAGTTTCCACTTTGGTGTTCTTTTTCCCCTGAACTAGGAGCAATCCATAGAAAAGAACCTCTACCAATCCCTGTTGTAGACACAATACCTGCTCAACATGATAAGAGGGAGGTTCAGGTCACTGCCAAAATAGCTATAGGTGCTGGTGCTAGAATGGCAGGGCTGACTACTTCCCTAACCCTATACCATAAGCTCTCTTTATGGCTTGATGATGGCTTTAAGAAATGTCTGAAAATATGCTCACCATCCATAAACACATCTTTTCTGTGACAGCAGTGGTTCTTCAGAACAGATGTGGACTAGATGTCCTAACAGCTAAGGAAAGTGGTCTTTGCCTGTTTCTCCAAGAAGAATGCTGTTTCTACATCATTGAATCTGGGATAGATAGTAAGAAATAAAATCCAGCAGCTACAATCAGACATCCAGAATAGCAGGGAACAATATGAGGTTTCCAATTCCTGGATTTTCAAAAATCCTATATGGAAGTAAAACACTGTCCTTAATGCCTCTTCTCATTTTTCTGGCATTGCTAGTTGTTCCATGCCTAATTAATCTTGTTTCCACATTCCTTCAGTGAAATATTCAAAAAATTTCTAACCAATCAGTTCCTTTTACAGGGTTACCAGCCACAGTCCACAGAGGAGCCTTATACAAATGACTATCAAATGGATCCTGAGGGTAAAAGTCAGTTACACCCCAAAAATTGATGATACTCCTAGACATCAGGAAGCAATTTAAGAGATCCAACACTCCTATTCCCCTTTCACCATTGGCTTCCTCCTCCCACCTTTTTCCTCTCTTTATGATAAGAAATAGGGAGGTACGTTAGCATCAGAAGTGGTTTACAGTTTGACACTGAATCCAGCAATGATGTCATCCCTAGGCGACAAGGATCCTCCTGTGCCTGGTAACTGCTGCACGTTCCCTGGACATGCCTCACCCACATCAACCTATGCATGGTGGTGTGTGTCATTACCTGGCATTTATGTCATGGCCCAGATATAAAACAGAGACTCTAGGCCCTGGCATTCTTTTTCTGTTCCTCAATTCTTCTCCACCTTCAATGAACCTTTCATGGGAATTGTGCTCGTCCATTATGATCTCTTCAGAAACAAGCCACCTTTTAACTAACCCCAACATGCTGGAGTTCTGAAGAATGAAATGCTCTTTGGATTTATATATTATACTATTTGATTCTGGGGTATCAATCTTCAGTGAATCATAGAGCCTTACAAAAATAATGTAAAATGAACAACATATGTATTCATCACTAAATTTTATTTCTAATGTATGTATTGGAAGAATCTTTCTATATTTTTTGAATCACACTAAACCAGTGGTTAATATTTATTTTTTAATTAATTAATTTTTTACTTATTTACTTTATATGCCACTCATTGCACCCCTCTGAGTGACCCCTTCCCACAATCCTCTCCCCAGCCCCCAGCCCCCAACCCCTTCTCTGAGTGGGTATAGAACCCTCTGGGTATCCCTCTATCCTGGCACATCAAGTCTCTGTGAGGCTAGGTGCATCCTCTCCCACTGAGGCCAGACAAAGCATCCCAGGTAGGAGAACATAACCCACGTACAGGCAGCAACTCAAAATACAGGGTACCTACACTACACTCCACAGACCCAAAGAAGCTAAACAAGAAGGAAGGCACAAGCAAGGATGCTAGACTCCCACTAAGAAAGGGGGGGTGAAATAGTCATAAGAGGCAGATGGAAGGAGTGAACTGAGTGGAAAAGGAGATAGGGAGGGGGAATGGGGGAGTTCAGGATCAGGTATGGGGAGGGGCAGGAGGGATGGCCAGATAGCCATGAGGATGAATGAAAATCTGAAACTGGCAGTGATGACAAGGTAAGGGACACAGAGACCTGGGATAAGGAAGGCACCCAAGAATCAATGGTGGTGACCTTATCTATGACTCACAGAACTTGGGATATGAAACCTAAAGAGTCCACCTCCTGTAGCCAGAGAGAAATCCCAATGGAGCGATAGGGACACACCCACAAAACTTTTGACCCCAAATTAATCTTGTCTACAACAAATGCAGGGACTGAGCGAATGGCTTACCAATAACCAGTCCAACTTGAGACTCATCCCATTGGCAAACCCTGACAATATATACTTGCAGACAGTTTAGCATGACTGTCCTCTGAGAGGCTTCATCCAGCAGCTGACTCAGACAGATGGAGACACCCACAGCCAAACAGTTGATGAAGCTTGGGGACTCTTGTGGAACAATAGGAGGAAGGATTTGGGGTCCCAAAGGGGATAGGAGCTCCACAAGAAGACCAATAGAGTCAACTAACTTGGACTCTCGGGGTTCTCAGAGACTGAACCACCAATCAAAGAACATAAACAGGCTGGACCTAGGCCTCCCACACATATACAGGTAGATATATTTTTCTTTTTTATCCTAGGATACAGAACAAACACCAGGCTATTAAACAGCTGGCAAGATGGAGTTGGGAGGGTGAAGAGAGAGAGAAGAAGGGAAGTGGAAGGGAGCAGAGCAAGGGAAGGGAAGTTACAGGGAGGAAGAGAGCTTTTTATTACCAAAGCTTAGAGGACTTGGGTTTAGGAGAAATCCGCCATTACAGGGCTTGGAGTTATCTAAGGATGTAGCTGTGAACTTTACATGGTGCTGCTCAGACGACCCATACAGCAACCTGGTGCTCTTGGATGAATCTGGGTTCTCTGCAACTCTCAGTAAATTACTTTTCTGTGCAGGTGATTTTGAGTTTGATGCTATTCCATTTGTTGATTTTTCCTTCCATTGTCTGTGGTTTGGGCAAATAATCAAAGACTCTGTTACATCCTTGTCCTGACATATTTTCTCTATTTCCTAGTAGCACCTCACTGTTATATCTTATATTAAAATCTTCAGTCCACTTTCTGTATTTCTTTTCTTCTTTTTGACTTCTTTTGTGGGGAGGGGGCTGGGGGGGTATGAGCTTATTACCTTATACTTGAACATCAAAGTCCATCATTGAAGAAAGCCAAGGCAGGAGCTAAAAGAGGGAGCCTGACAGCATTAATTAAAGTAGAAGCCATGGAGGAACACTGATTATTGGCTTGCTTTTTTATACAACCTAGGACCGCTTGTCACATGGAGGCACCACCCACAGTAGTCTGGGTCCTCCATATCAACCATCATTCAGAAGTCAAGAAATGGACCCACAGACATGAACACAGGACAATCTGATGGAGCATATAAAATTCCCTTTTCCTATACATACATAAGTTTGTGTCAAGTTGACACAAAGTAACCTAGTCCAATGAACATTATAAGAGGACATATATGGCATACAGACTTCTCAATAAGTATCTGTACATAAATTAATGGATAAATGAGAGGTTGGATAGATGGATGGATCAAACAAACGTGACCGACTACTACTCTGGGAGTTGTTTTGTGATTTTTGAGGAATCCTTCAACTTTTTCCTGATTAATAAAATGAACATTAATCATTATTTTAACATGAAATACTAGAGAAAATAGTTAATGCACACATTTAAGTGCATTGGAAACATAAATGTATTAGAAAGAACATATTTTAAGAATATCATTTCTTTGACCTTTCTTGTGTTTTAAATTCCTGTATTAAAACTTTGACTTTTTCATATTATGGAGTTTTATAGCAGTTGTTTAAGGTTTGCATGCATTTTTATTTATGAGATTAACTGTTTTTTTTTACTATGTCATATTTTTTGCAAGAAATCTTTACAGAGCCATAAAATCTTTTTGTGATATGGTATACATTAACAAAATAGTGTGGCCTTAGTTAGACTACCTAAATTCAACATGTTAAATAAGAATATAGACAACCAACAAATTGGGAAAAGATATTTATCAATCCTATATCTGATAGAAGGCTAATATCCAATGTATACAAAGAACTAAAGAAGTTAGACTCCAGAGAACCAAATAATCCCATTAAAAATGGGGTACAGAGCTAAACAAAGAATTCTCAACTGATGAATATCGAATGGCTGAGAAGCACCTAAAGAAATGTTCAACATCCTTAGTCATCAGGGAAATGGAAATCAAAACAACCTTGAGATTCCATCTCATACCAGTCAGATTGGCTAAGATAAAAAACTCAGGTGACAGCAGATGCTGGAGAGATTGTGGAGAAAGAGGAACACTCCTTCATTGTTGGTGGGATTGCAAGCTGGTACAACCACTCTGGAAATCAGTTTGGTGGTTTCTCCAGAATTGGACATAGTTCTACTGGAGGACCCAGCTATATCACTCCTGAGCATATACCCAGAAGATGCTCCAACATGTAATAAGGAAACATGCTCCACCATGTTCATAGCAGCCTTATTTATAATAGCCAGAACCTGGAAACAACCCAGATGTCCCTCAACAGAGGAATGGATACAGAAATTGTGGTACATCTACACAATGGAGTACTACTCAGCTATTAAAAACAAAGGATTTATGAAATTGTTAGGGAAATGGATGGATCTGGAGAATATCATCCTGAATGAAGTAACCCAATCACAAAAGAACACACATGGTATGCACTCTCTGATAAGTGGTTTTTAGCCCAGAAATTCGAAATACAGGAAGAACAACCTACAAACCACAAGAAACTCAAGAAGAAGGAAGACCAAAATGTGGATATTTCATTCCTTCTTAAAAGGGGGAACAAAATACCCACAGAAGGAGTAGCAGAGACTAACTATGGAGCAGAGACTGAAGGAAGGACAAGCCAGCCTGATATAGCTATCTCCTGGGAGGCTCTGACAGTCCCTGACTAATACAGATGTAGAGGTTCACAGCCATCCATTGAACTGAGCACAGGATCCCTAGTGAAGGACTTAGAGAAAGGACCAAAGGAGTTGAAGGGTTTGCAGCCCCTTAGGACGAACAACAATATGAACTAACTAGTACCCTCAGAGCTCCCAGGGACTTAACCACCAACCGAAGAGTACACACGTTGGGACTGATTGTTCTGGCAACATGTGTATAGTAGAGGATTGCAAAGTCGATCATCAATGGGAGGAGAGGCCCTTGACCCTGTGAAGGTTCTGTGCCCCAGTGTAGGGAAATGCCAGGGCCAATAAGTTGGAGAGGGTGGGGTGGAAAGTGGGGGGGGGGAGGCAACAGGGTTTGTTATTCTTGTTTTTTGGTTGTTTTGGGGGGGTCTTTTTTTTTGGAGGGGAAACTGGGAAAGGAGAAATCATATGACATGTAAATAAAGAAAATTAAAAAAAGAATATATACTTCCTCATTAATTATCAATATCAAAAGCAGGAGCAGCATACAAACTAGTTATCAAGGCTTAAACAAGTAATTCTCTGTTTTAGGTGGGTAGGAATTGACCCTTTCAGCCCACATTTACGGTGTTGTCTGTCCCAGTTAGTAATTCTAACCCACTCACCTTATTCGACCTTCAGTTATACAACTCTGGGAGGCTACTAACCAAAGATATATCCCTCAAACATCTAATACCCTTCCTTCTAAATTCAAACTTAAAAATGAATGCCAAGTTCTCTTTCTGGAACTGTGTCTATAACATGTCAATTTGGTCTACTTTTCTTACAGAGAAACCAGTCTTTAATAACAACAAGAAGGTGTTCTGTGCATTCACTATTGTCAATTACAATGTGTATGAGGGTGTCTTTTGGTCTACATTGATTGCACTCTCCTGGAGAGCGTTTTCCACTGAGTTACAAACAACATTGGAGATAGCTTAAGGGAAACAGAAAATTTATTTTAGGGTTGTTGAGATTCACAGTGAACCCCCAACCATGGAGCTCTATAGCAACAGGCTCATACCTAGAATCCTATCATTATTGCTTGGACAGTCTTTCAAAGTCAAGTGTTTAATTATTTCTGCTTCCTGGATGGCTGTTGACTTTTTTAATGATCAAGTTTATGTGGAGTGTTGAAGATTGTCCTGATTGAGTCATTTCTCCCCTTTGTTTCCCATTATCAAGTACACAATCTGTCTCACTGAAATAGAACACCTATTAATGAAATATCCCTGTCTCTGTCTGTCTCTCTGTCTCTCTCTGTCCCCTGTTCCCCTCTCATAGTGCAATGAATTATCACGGGCATTCTCTCAACCCCTAGTTTCTAAACTCTTCACAAGGGCTAGAAAAGAAACTATAGTTTTTGTGTTGTTTGTGTTCTGAAAGTTCTGAATTTGTATTTCTTTCACAGAAAAACTGTCAGAAAATTTTAACACAAACCTGATAGATCAAAGCAAATTCAAGTGTCTATTGGAAACTAGGATTCACATCATGCCACTAGAGGGCAGACTAATGTAATAGGGATCATGTGTGAGTACAGATGCCTGAGAATCTGAGGTAAGCTTGAAATGTTTCAGGGGAAAAATATATCCCAAACAAGAAAATCCATACAGGGTGTTAAAATATGAACACATACAATCTTCTAGTTCTGGTTTGCTCATTAAGGACATAATTACTCCTCCCTACAAGATGCCCTTTGCCTTGATTTCTTTTCTGTATTTCTTTAATAGGATATTTTCTTTATTTACATTTCAAATGTTTTCCCCTTTCCAGGTCCCCCCTTTGGAAATCCTCTATACCATTCCCCGTCTTTTGCTTCTATGAGAATGCTCCCCCACCTACCCACTGACGCACTACCACCTTCCCACCCTAGCATTTTGCTACACTGGGGCATCAAACAACCTCAGGCCCAAGGGCCACTCCTTCCACTGATGTCCAACAAGGCCATTGTCTGCCACATATGTGGCTGGAGCCATGGGTCCCTTTATGTGTACTCTTTGGTTGGTGGTCCAGTTCCCAGGAGTTCTGGGAGTATGGCCAGTTGACACAGTTGCTCCCCCTCCAATGAGGCTGCAAACCCCCTCAGCCCTTCAATCCCTTCTTCAATTCCTCCACTGGGGACCCTGCACTCAGTTCAATGGTTGGCTCTGAAAATCCACCACTGTATTTGTCAGGTTCTGGCAGCACTCTCAGGAGAGAGCTATGTCAGACTCCCATCAGCAAGCTCTTCCTAGCATCCACAATAGTGTCCAGGCTTGGCAACTGTAAATGGGATGGATCCCCAGGGGGGACAGTCTCTGAATGGCCTTTCCTTCAGTCTCTGCTCCACACTTTGTCTTCTATCTCCTCCCATGAGTGTTTTGTTCCTCCTTATAAGGACTGAAGCATCCACACTTTGGTCTTTCTTCTTCTTGAGCTTCATATTGTCTGTGAATTGTATCTTGGGTATTTCCAACTTTGGGACTAATATTTACTTATCAGTGAGTGCATAGTGTATGTTCTTTTGTGACTGAGTTATCTCACTCAGGATGATCCATTCCATCCATTTGACTGAGAATTTCATGAAGTCGTTGTTTTTAATAGCTGAGTAGTATTCCACTGGGTGAATGTACCACATTTTCTGTATCCATTCCTCTATTGAGGTACATATGAGTTGTTTCCAGCTTCTGGCTATTGTAAATAAGGCTGCTATGAACATAGTTGGGAACGGATCCTTATTACATGTTGGAGCATCTTCTGGGTATATGCACAGGAGTTGTATAGCTTGGTCCTCAAGTAGTACTATGTCCAGTTTTCTGAGGAAATGCCAGAATGATTTTGAGTTGTTGTACCAGCTTGCAATCCCACCAAAAATAGATGAATTTTCCTCTTTCTCCACATGCTTGCCAGCATCTACTGTCACCTGAGTTTTTGATCATAGACATTCTGACTGGTGTGAGGTAGAATCTCAGGGTCATTTTGATTTGCATTTCCCTGATGACTAAGGATGTTGAACATTTCTTTAGATGCTTTTTGGCCATTCCAGTTTCCTCAGTTGAGAAATCTCTATTTAGCTCTGTTCCCCATTTTTTAATAGGGGTATTTGATTCTCTGGAGTTTATCTTCTTGAGCTCTTTGTACATTGGATATTAGCCCTCTATTGTATTTAGGGTTTGTAAAGATCTTTTCCCAATCTGTTGGTTGCTGTTTTGTCCTAATGACAGTGTCTTTACAGAAGCTTTTCAATTTTATGAGGTACCATTTGTTGATTGTTGATCTTAAAACATAAGCCATTGGTGTTCTGTTCAGGAACTTTTCCCCTGTACCCATGTACTTGAGGCTTTTCCCAACTTTCTCTTCTAATAGATTCAGTCTATCTGGTTTTATATGGAGGTCCTGGGTCCACTTGAACTTCACCTTTGTACAGAGAAATAAGAATGTATCAATTTGCATTCTCCTACATGTTGACCACCAGTTGAATGAGCAACATTTGTTGAAAATGCTGTCTTTTTTCCACTGGATGGTTTTAGCTCCTTTGTCAAATATCAAGTGACCATAGGTGTGTGCAATCATTTATGGGTCTTCAATTCTATTCCACTGTTCTACCTTTAATTCTATTCCATTGTACTAAGACAATGCAGTTTTTATAGCTTGAGCTCAGGGATGATGATTCCTCCAGAAGTTCTTTTATTGTTGATAATACTTTTCCTTATCCTGGGATTTTTGTTATTCCAAATGAATTTGAGAATTGCTATTTCTAATTCTATGAAGAATTGAGTTAGAATTTTGATGAACCTGTAGATTGCTTTCAGCAATATGGTCATTTTTATTACATTAATCCTGCCAATACACGAACTTGAGATCTTACCAAGGTCTTCTTCAATTTCTCTCTTCAGAGACTTGAAGTTCTTGACATACAGATCTTTGACTTGTTTGCTTAGACTCACACCAACATATTTTATATTGTTTGTGACTATTTTGAAGGGTGTCATTTCCCTTTTTTTTTCTCAATCCATTTATCCCTTTGAGTATAGGTAAGTTACTGATTTGTTTGAGTTAATTTTATATCCAGCCACATTGCTGAAGTTGTTTATCAGGTGTAGAAGTTCTGGTGGAAATTTTGGGGGCACTTAAGTATACTATTATATCATCTGCAAATAGTGATAGTTTGACTTCTTTCTTTCCAATTTGTATCCCTTTGACCTCCTTTTGTTGTCTAATTGTTCCAGCTAGAACTTCAGTTACTATATTGAATAGACGGAGAGAGAGTGGGCAGCCTTGTCTACCCCCTGATTTTAGTGGAATTGCTTCAAGTTTCTCTCCATTTAGTTTGATGTTGGCTACTGGTTATCTGTATATTGCTTTTACTATATTTAGGTATGGACCTTGAATTCCTGGTCTTTCCAAGACTTTTATTATGAAGGGATATTGAATTTTGTCAGACGTTTTTCAGCATCTAATAAAATGATCATGTTGGTTTTTTTTCTTTGAGTTTGTTTATGCAGTAGATTACATTGATAGATTTCCGTATATTGAACCATCCCTACATCCCCAGGATGAAGCCTATTGATCATAGTTAATGATTGTTTTGATGTGTTCTTGGATTCGGTTTGCTCAAATTTTATTGAGTATTTTTGCATCAATATTCGTAAGGGAAATTGGTCTGAAGTTCTCTATCTTTGTTGGGTCTTTATGCAGTGTTGGTATCAGCATAACTGTGGCTTCATAGAATGAACTGGGCAGTGTTTCTTCTGTTTCTATTTTGCAGAATAGTTTGAAGAGTACTTTTTTCTTCTTTTTCCTTCTTTCTTTTTTGGTTTTGGTTTGGTTTTTCAAGACAGGGTTTCTCTGTATAACCCTGGTTGTCCTGGAACTCACTCTGTAGACCAGGCTGGCCTCAAACTCAGAAATATGCCTGCCTCTGACTCCCAAGTGCTGGGACTAATATTAGGTCTTCTTTGAAGGTCTGATAGAATTAAGCACTAAACCCATCTGATCCTGGGCTTTTTTTTTCCATTTTAATGACTCCTTCTGTTTTATTAGGGGTTTTACAATTCTTTAGGTATTTTATCTGACCCTGATTTACCTTTGGTATTTGGTATCTGTTTAGAAAATTGCCCATTTAATCCAGAGTTTCCAGTTTTGTTGAATATAGGCTTTTGAAGCAGTATCTGATGATTTTTTAAATTTCTTCAGTTTCTGTTGTTATATCTCTCTTTTCATTTCTGATTTTGTTAACTTGGATACTTTCATAGGACTTTTGTTCACCTCACTTTTAGGCCCCATTCTCCCACTGCCTCCAGGTTCCACTGCCTCCAGATCAGTAACAGTTAGATGATCTTGGTATTGTGTTTCTATAGGGGTGCAGTCTCGAGCTATAGTCATCTGGAAGCCATGGTTGATACTTTCTGTACAAACTATCAACATGCATTCTCAGATGAGAAGGCTTTACCATTCCCCACTGCCTGAACCCTTGCCATCCTCATGGGTCTGAGGCACTGGTGTCCTTAACATGGCTGTGCTCGTATCAACAATACATACTCACTCAGATTTCGTCTGTTTCCCACGATGGAGGATTTAGTTGTCTCATCTTCTGTGATGAGGAATGAGCCCCAGTTCTTATAGATTTTTGCTGTTGTGGTAGAGGGGAACATGGCAGCATGCAGACAGACATGTACTGGAGAAGTATTTGAGAGTTCCACATGATCTGTAGGCAGCTTGAATAGACCCACTGGACCTAGTGTCAAACCTAGGCACTGGGCTCATGTACATGCTGGGAAAGGCTTTCCCTTTGATCCCCTACGCTACATAAATATTGTGTTATGCTGAGTTAAGAAGATCTTCATTTTTCTTTTAAATGTGTAGGACCAGTTTCCTTTGCCCTAATTTCTTCCCTCTTTCCTCCTTTTTTTCCTGTCCTGTTCTCTCTGTGAAGCCCAGGATGAACTAGAGCTTTGAGTTCCCTGTACTCAGCATCCACCGTACTTAGATTATAGCTGTGAAGTACCACCCTCAGCAATAATCAGAACGTACCGTGGCAGTCTGAATGCTAACTGGTAGCATTGGGGAGGTGGTGGGACATTTGGGACATTGAGCCTTGCTGGAGGAAGTATGCCACTGGGGGCCAATTGTGACAGTTTATACCTTCTCCTTATTTCCAGTTTTCCCTCTTTACAAGCTGGTCATGCTTTGACTGATGGTGTGATCTGTAAGCGTTGTGCTCTGGCCACCTGCTCTCATGCTTCCTCCACCATTATAGACTCTCCCTCTGGAATTATGAGCCAAAATAAATTCTTTCTTCCATAAGTTGCTTTGGGTCATGCTGTTTTATCATGACAACAAAAAAGTAACTAATATAATTATTGAATGCAGTACAATAGGCCCGGTGGTAGGTGGTTTATACGTGTGATAGGTTGAGAAACCTGATTAATGAAAACTATTCCTGTTTTGGATTGTGATCAGGTACTAAAGGTATAATAAGTGGCATAATACGCTCATAGCATGCAGAGGGTTGGTTTAGTCTCTACTTGTTTGCATTTGAATCCCAGTTCTCCTAGTTAATAGTTGAGTAATCCTAGGCAAACAGTTTGCCCCGTATAAGTGACAATCCCTTCACCTATGAAATGACTTAAAATGTATTCCTCGCAGGTTGGCTGTGAGGGTAAAATGTGTTCGCCACTGTCAGCACAGATCGGGGAGAGTACAAATTCTTAATGCAGCATTGGCTATAGTGATGCACTTCTGTAATCCTAGCACTTGGGAGGCAGATGCAGGAAGAATAGGAATCCAAGGCTATCCTGAGTTACATAGGGAGACCCTGTTTTAAAACAAAACAAGGAAGACTGGACAGTTTTCAGGCATAGAACACTCACCTACCATGTATAC
>NW_022196905.1:132723724-132724174 GCF_008632895.1 Mastomys coucha
AATAAACAAGTACAAACACTTCCATAAAACTAAACAAAATAATCTCTCAACTGTTGGGAGCCGTGAATCTTGAGAGGCATTCGCCATGGCAAGATGGCGCCTACTTCCGCTGTTAACTCCTAGTAGACAACTGTTTGCGCATGTGCGTAGAGTGAAAAGACGCCATGTCACAGCCCATCCCGGGGCGTTACGTAGGGTAATGAGCGAACAGCCAATCATGAGCAGACACACCACGCTGTGGGCAGATACACGCACTGTGGTGTATATAAGCAGTGCGGATTTTGGGTTCGACCTTTTTTTCACCATGGATGGAGACAATAAAACAGTTGCTGCAGAAGGAACCTAGAGTGTCCGCGTGTCTTCTTCCCAGCGAGAGGACCACGCAGGCTACAGCTGGTGCCGAAACCCGGGATGCCAGGAGAGCTTTACAACAGCTGGTAGGTTTCAGAA
>NW_022196905.1:132729020-132757110 GCF_008632895.1 Mastomys coucha
AGTTGCTGCAGAAGGAACCTAGAGTGTCCGCATGTCTTCTTCCCGGCGAGAGGACCACGCGGGCTACACTCAACATGTAAAGACATCACATTAAATTGACTAGTCATTAATACAAGGCATAGGAGTGGCTGACACACTGAGCGTGCTGCTCTGATCTCCTTTCAATAAGGAATTAATGATGCAGCTTCTGAAAGTGTCCAGAATGTCTGCCGTGGCTGATCCACTTGTGGATAGGAAAGTCCTGATGTTTCCAAGGGTGGCATCTGTCACAGCCTGATGGAATCTCCACCTAATTAATCCTGCTCTTTCTTTTCTTGGGTATTACACCTCATCAATCTTTAGTCCCCTTAGTGTTAGGTAAGTATCTTATATTTGAGGAGAGAAAACAAACCACATGGCCTTTAAAGTCTCCACACTTCGTCCTATGAAACCGTTCTTTATTCCCACGATTTCCCTGCTTTGGATCCTCTCATACTGGCAGTGAGGATTAAATTGTGGTGGGTGACACAGTTGCCTGGCAGAGCAGAGTGTCCATGTAGCATGGTCTGCTGCTGCTTAAAGATCCAGGGTCATGGCACCAGATAGAACTGTTCTCTGCCCTGCTAGGATCTGGCAATGTGCTGCCCCCAGTACCCTATCTTCTCAGGGTACTGAGTGGTGGTGCTACCCATTTTCCTAATGTATGCCCTTAAACATGCCCTTAAACACATTCCTCTAGTTAAACTCTTGGGAGGATGGCAAGATGACTCATCAAGTAAACACAGTACTGCCAAGCTAGGTGACTTGAGTTTGAATTTTGGGACCCCAAGGTCTAGCAAAGTGTCCTGGGACTTTCATACTCAAGCACGTGCAAACATCTATAAATACATAAGTTTAAACTTCATTGGTACATATGGTTGTTTGAATAAAAATGGTGCCCATAGGCTCATATCATATATTTGAATGGTGAGTCATGAGGAAGTGACACAACTTAAAAGGACTAGGAGGTGTCACCTTGTTGGGGTAGATGCACCCTTGTCGGAAGAAGTATGTCATTGGCAATGAGCTTTGAGATTTCAAAGCCAAAGACAGGCCCTGTGTCTCTCTTCCTGCTGTCGGCTGATCCGCATCTAGAACTCTCAGCTACTTCTCCAGCACATTTCTGTCTGTGTGCCACCATTCCCCCCACCTTGAGGATACCAGACTAAATGGCTGGAACCGTGAGCAAACCCCAGTGAAATGCTTTCTTTTATAAGAGTTGCTTTGGTTATGGTGCCTCTTCACAGCAACAGAACACTGACTGAGATGATATACCAAGCTATGCTTGAGTGGATCTGATTTTTTTTGTTCTGTTGTTTTTGTTCAATCTGGGAAGAAGAGAAGTTTGTTCAGAAAGAATTTATAAGGAGCTTAAGAAACCTTGAAAGCTATTGTTTGGGGGATTGGAGTCATACTGAACTACTCTGGAGAGCATTTTAACATTAACGCCTGGGTTCCAGATCCTGGATTCTGATTTCACTGGTTCTTTATTCCACTGGCAACTTTTGCTATAATGTCAGAAGTTACAACCATAAGCTCTGTGGTTTGTGATGCCTGAACTATGCATTATATCCATGTATGCTGTGAGGCTTTGTCAAACAGCTTTGCCTGGCTAAAATCAAAGAACAAATTCAAGACAAACTCACTTGTTAGCCTACATTGTTACAAGAGAAAATGTATTCTTGGCTACACATCTGTGTGGATAGCCCTTGCTTTCTTGGGAAGATAACTTAATAACAGAGATTTAATTATGGTTTATGTTGGAAATAATAAAAAAAATCCTGCAAACTCCAAAATGAGTGGGTGTTGTTGTTGTTGTTGCTTTTGTTTTGTTTCGTTATTTAGACAGAGTTTCTCTGTGTAGCCCTGGTTGTTTTTGTAGACCAGGCTGGCTATGAATTCTCAGAGACCAGTAGGCCTCTGTTTGTGCTGGGATTAAAGAGCAAGGAATGGAAATATTTTGCATATATGTGGGATGCATTATACATGCTTTCAAATATTTCCTGAGGTAAGCAATGAAAAGCATGGCATTGGTTTCCTAAATGGTAGTTTTTACAATCAGACTCAAATGCTTGTTTTGATTTTTTTAAGTGAATACTTAAATTTGTTCTTGCAATACATAGGACACGAACAATGTATATAGATTTTTATATACAATTCATAAATTTTCATATAGACTTTATTTGCAAGGTTAAATGCAGACAAAAAGGAAGGAGGTTCTGTCACAGAAAGCCCTGCCTTAATTTACCTGTGAAAGCAAGGCCTTATCACTCTGGCTTCATCTACCCAAAGGTTGAAGCTTGAACTGTCACTCAGGGTGGGACCTTAAGCGCTACCCTATCAGACGCAGTAAACTGAAGGCTACCCAATCCAACACACGGTCAGTGAGGAGGAGGCGGGTTTCCAGCCTTGCGTACATTGTTGCTGACCCCGCCATCTTAGCAGCTGTAGCCGCTTTCTTCTCCCAGCTCTGGTTTCTGGATTGCACCGGGTGTCTGTCGCCGCGTGACTCGCTGGTACCTGGACACTTAGCGCGAGGGGGGCGCTCACCAGAGTCCCGAAATGGTGCGTTTACCCGCGACAGCGTCCCCAGCCCCGAGCCCCGCGTCGGAGTCGCTTGTGCCCCTGCCCCCTGCACTGTGGCCAGGCTGAGCCGGCTTGCTGCAGCTCTGGGGTCTCGTTGCTCGCGTCCGCGAACGGGGGACCCGCAGTGATTCCCGTGGACCCGGGCCGTTGCGGATGCCTCCCAGGTGGGCACGCCGGGGCTGCGGGACCTGACACTGTCCGAGCGCGGCCCGGAGCTTGTCTGGCGCCTCCAGATCTGGTAGGACTTTGGCCAGCATGAGGGATTTGCTGTCTGCTTGTTGGTCTCTGGGCGCTCAAGGCCATCGGCCTCCCCAGAGTTTTGCTGCAGCCGCCGCGCCGCCCCGCCCCCTCTCTTATTCTTGCATCTCCATGCTTGTCCCTGGCTGCCCAAATCACATTCTTGTGATGTATCTGTCTCAGGAGCTCTATGGGAGTCTGTGAGCAGGACCTTCTCCGCCCCCTTCCTCTGCTCTCACTAGCCCATCTCAGCATCTCTCAACACGTTTTCTCCACGAGGCCTGTCCTTCAGGCCCCAGAGTCCCTGGGTAACCTGGAGTAGGTACTTCCCCTCCTCTCGGCTGTGTCCTTGACTCTCCCTCCGTCTTCTGCCTCTGGCTCTCTGTATTTCTAGGGATGGAGTCTAGGAATTCATTCATGCAAGGTAGCGCTCTGCCCTAAGCCAGATAGTTACTTGCCCTTTTTTCCCCTTCACGTTTTTAGTATTATGTATTAACGGTACTTGTAAAGTAGTGACTTTCATTACATTTTATACCTGTGTGTAATGTATTTTCTATACCCTAACCTGTTACCCTCCCATCCCTTTTCCTTCTCCCACAGATTCTCTTCCTCTTTTCCTCCAGTACTTCCCCTTATTCTTAGATGTCTTTTTTTTATGACCCCCCCTCCCAACTTTTACAGGTGCATAGAAAGAGGGTCAGTTACAGGAGCATGGGCCCCACCATTGTCTGTAGTACTATAATACCGAATAAAGAGACGCTGAGCCTCTCCAGACAACCACTAACTGCCTATACATCCTCAAGGAGAAATGGGGCTTTGAGAGCCTCTTCCTAATTTTTACGATTCCATTTCATTTACATATCTTTATTTATTTATTTAAGTGGCGCTTTGTGAGCCGCCTCCAATTTTTTTACAGTTGGTTCACTTGTTTGTTTGTTTGTTTGTTTGTTGTTTTAGACATAGTTTTAACTGCAGCACAAGTTGGCTTTGAACTTAACTGTTCTCCTCCCTAGGCTGGGAACACAGGCCAGCCTTTCATACTATCTGGCCAGAGCCCTGGTACCAGCTGTCCTTCTTCCTTTAACTCTCCCCACTGTGCCCTTGGGAATTGGGGGCAACCCTGAAGGCTTCTCTTTTGGTGGGGTCCTGGCACACAGGCCTAGCTTATGTAGCACGGTATGGCGCTGGGGGAATTAAAGTGTAGTTAGCAAAAGAGGACTGGAGTCAGCGGAGGAGACATGAGAGACAGCAAGACCTGCAGACCTTAAAGGGAGGGGAGCCAGCCAGGTGCTTGGGGGCATGCGTGGCTCATGCACTCTGGAACGGGAGAGGTGGGATATAGAAAGGCAGACTCTGTTAGTCCCTTTCTGGAATTTGGCTGTATAGCACTGGGCTTTCCAGATTTTCCTTGGGTACTGGTCTGGTTCCCAGGTGATCAACGGAGGAATGTTAGGAGAATTTGGATGCAGGAAATGGAGGCAGTACCTTACACCTGAGCACTGCACATATCCGTTTCAGTTCTCTCTATGTGTGCCGTCTTTGTGTCTGCAAATCCGTCCCTGCATCTTTTCATCCTTTGCCTCCTTCTGTGCCTTGTTTGTGGGATTTATTTGTGTCTGATCTTTCAGATAGGATCTCACAGTGTAGCCTAGTCTAGTGGAAAGCATATGATGACCCTCCTGCCATAGCCTTGTGATCCTTGGGGATTTTTTTTTCTGACCATCATATCCATCTCCCTGCCTTATACATCCTCATCTCTGTCGCTGTGTCTTTGGTGTATCTCAGCCTCTGAGAGAGCCCTGCTCTGGAAAGTAGTTTATCTGACTTAATCCCACTCAGAAGGACTTAACGTGGGATTCCAGGAACAGCCATGCATGGGAGCTTCACCTCTTCCCTCTTTTCTTCTCTAGATGTCTCAATCCATGTTCCAGTAAGGTGAGACAGGGAGACCTAGATCTAGGTTCAAATCTCACCTCTAAAGTGGGTGGCCCGGTGGTGCAGGCCAGTATATATAGATTGCAAGTTTGAGGACTGTAAAGTGAGTTCATGGTGCCCTTGGGCAATTTAGTGAAACCTCACCTTAAAGAAAAAGATACAAACCAGTTCAATGATTTGTATGTGTGACATGTGTGGTGTGTTCCATTCCCAACCATCTATCTTTCTGTGGGACTTCAAAGAAGCCAGAACCTGTCTTTAAATTCTGTTCTATAGAATGATGTCACCCGTTATCTGTTGTTGTGCAGCCATAAAAAGAGCAGTATGGGATTGCCATGAAAAGACCAGTGGATACTTTAGTGCACGCAGACCCTCCATTCTAGGACCCTGAGACCAGAAGAGGGATGTGATGTGAAGCTGTTCCCACCATAATGAACGGAAATCTGGGAGAGATGGTGCTGTTGTCCTCTGGTTGCTGAGGATATATGAGATACTAATGGTTCTGAGAGAGGAGGAGGATCTGAGGGAGGACGAGAGTCAATGTGGAAGGTGGTGTCTGAAGGGAATTCTCAGACTCTTACATGCAGTGGTGTGGACTGCCCATGTCCCAGATGCTGCCGACAGCAGGGGCCCCTGTTGAAGTCACTTCTAAGATGTGAGAGAGCAGTGTCTGGGGACCTGGCATGACACAAATGGAAGATCAAGAAGGGAAGCAAGGGGCCAGCCTGTTCTGCATCTGTTTTTTTCTTGAGTGTTCTGCTGTTCATGAAATTCCCAGCTTCTGCAACAGCCTTAGCTGTAGTATCAGGAATGAGGGATGTGGTATATGGATGACCAACTCTCTCGCCTCACTTCTTCCCTGTGGGTAAACTTTTCTCTGAGCCTTTCAGTTGTGTGGGAAGCAAGCTTGAAAATCCAGAATCCTGCCTAGTACCTCCAATGCCTTCTGTGTTTCTGGTAACAAAATCCTAAAATGTCATTTTCCTGTAATGTACCATCTCCTTTTGCTTGTGTGAATGAATTTATAGGCACCACATGCATGCAGTAGTCTGAAGAAGCCAGAAGAGAGCCTCAGATGGATAGGAGCTGGAGTTGCAGATAGTTCTGAGCTGCTGTGTAAGTGCTGGGAACTGAACGTGAGTCCTCTGCAAGAGCAGTAAATGCTCCTTCACTTACTGAGTCATATTTCCAGTCCCATCATCATCATCATTTTTTTCTATAGTATTAAAGCTATTTGTTTCATGTAACATAATTTATTACAGCAGACATGTTTTATCTTTATTTTTTTCTCCCCAAGTCCTAGTAGCTGTAGATATTTGAAGAGTTTAATTCTGTTCATGGACATGACACATGAGAGGGGAGCTGAGGAGACTAACATGTGTTTCTGTCCTGTGTACCCTACAGACAGAAACCTCATGTGTCATTGTGTTGAGCTTACCACTAGAAATCAAAATATGGTGTGAAGTACCCCCATCCCAGCATCTGCACTTCCTCGTATCAAGTGACCACGGAAGCCATGTCTCTGATCAGTTGGAATGTCTAGTGAATGTCCAGCTCTTGGGTTCTCTTCTAGCAGGCAGTCTCATGTGTGTGCTCTGTATGTAGAAGGAATGTCCTGCCATTCCCTCATCTAAGAGACACTTAACTCTTCTTGGCAGTGAATGTGGATAGGAAACCATTTCTCTACTTATAGATTTCTCTTGCATACATTCTAGCTGTTGTGATTGTTGGATCATATGGAAGATCTGTGGATACATTTTTGCAAAGCTTAAATACTATTTTGCCAAGTGACTATATCAATTTTACACATCGATGCCCAACACTAGAGCCCCGTTTTTTCCATGTCTGTTGTCATCTGACCCTTGTAATCTGTCGTTGCTTTGAGGTGGTCATTCTCTTAGCTTTACTGACGCTGCAGGAAGTATGCTTTCTGCTACAACCAAGCCCTTGGGCAAGTTTGTTGCAATTCGGGCTGTCTGAAAGCTTCTGGGAGAGCTGGCAACCTCTGGGACTAGACAGCAATCTGTCTCGTCATCCTTCTCTGTATTCTTGCTGGATTTTAGACAGTTGTTTATCAGGACCTAGGGAGATTTGCCTGGGCCAGGTTGTTTTGTTCTTAGATCTTGGGAGTTTAGCATACATTCCCACAAGTAGATTCAGTCTAAAGCTGAGGTACTCAGTGATTGCAGACTGTCGTATAAAATCATTAATCCAAATCCAGGGATTAATTTCTATCCTATCTTGATCATTCAGTTCTTGAATAAAAGACGCACAACTTTTATTATTTACAATTTAAGCCTTAAATAGCACGTGAGCTGGGCAGATACCTCTGCTATGTGAGCCTACTTTTCTTATAAATAACTCCAAGTTATTACTGACTATCTTTCATTGGGCTGCTCTTAACTCCAATTGGCTAGCTGTCAGGGCCACATTTTCCTAACCCATGGTGACTTCTCCTTCCTCCTCACCATCTTCTGGTTATGTGCTCACAGTTCATCTCCCCTCATGGCAGCTTCCTCTCGTCCTTCTCCCTTTGGTCTCTCCTCCTCCAACCATGTCACTCTAAACCCACCTACCTCTAATCCCTCTAGTAATTGGCTGTATCCAATTTTATTTAACCAGTATTTTAAATCAAGGAACAAGGTTTGCACAACAAAAGCTTGTCAACTTTTTTTTTATACCCATAGGCCTAGACCTTCCATAGGCCTAGACCTTCCAGTATAGAATTTAGCCTTAAAATACATAGCTGCAGACCAAATATCAATAGCAGATTCCTTCCATGAACAACTAATGATCCTAGAGATGTTGTATGGTGAGCAGTGGAGGGCTTCTAAACTCCCATTGAGGCTACCAGAGGATACTATGGTGTTCCCTCAGCTATCAGTAACCACAACAGACTTGTTGGAGATTCCCTACAGGGAGAAGCATGGCCTTAGAGTTTTAACCTGTTTTCTTTCTTGATCCCAGGTGATGAGGCCAGAGGAAATACTTGTATTAGCATATGAAAGCATGATTTTTCTTAGTTTTCTAGAAAGGTGTGTGGGTCCATGTATTCATTATCTTCCCATCCTTTGGATGACCTCAGGAGCGTAGATAACCCTCTTGTATATTTTCCTCTTGTATAGCATCTGATCCAAGTTGAGCTGTTGCTCATGTCTGAACATTTCTGAACCCTCAGTGTGATTGTTTTCTCAGTTAGCCAGTGTATAGAGGGCAGGCAGTTCACTTATGCTTTTAAGACAGAAATGATACATAGAAATGCTTTCTACTTATTGATCCCTGTTTGCCTGAGAAACTTTGTGTGAACTCTAAATTCATAAAATAGGAGTACAAGTCAAACGTTTGTGTTTAATAATCTTATACATATTTTAAAATGGTTTCTTATAATTTTACTAATTTCAAAAGATGAAATGAACTTTGCATACAAGTGAAATGCCTGTGCTTGTTTATGTAACACAACACTAGTCAAATATATGCTATTTTCATACTTAGAGAAGGAAGGATAAAGTTGGCAGAGTATTTAAAATCTTTAATTTTCATGATCAAATCATTCTTTTAATGAGAGCAGAAAATTGTGTGCACAGTAAAAACATTGAAGTGTAAAACAGCATTTCAGACAGTCTTCCTGAAATCGCATGGTGTGATGACATGCTCAGTGCTCGGTGCACATGATATGTGTTTACAGCAAAGGCTGCAATGCAAATTATCTGATGCAGCGTGGAGTTCTGTCCCCAAAGCATGCACCTAAAACCTTGGATTTATTACAGGCCTTTCTGAGTTATAGTTTGGTCACGGTATATTTAGTAATCCTCTCTGTTGCAAAAATAATTTTGTGACCCTACATTCATGTCTGTGACCCTGTCCTCTAGTTTTAAGAATGAGATCTTTTCTACTATAGCAATTGGAGTTGAGCATGCACCCCTGTGCCTTCTGCACAGCAGCACAGTGCCACTCTGACAGTGCAGCTCATGCCTTTACAGACTTAATCTTGGTTCTATATGATTGAGTTTACAGAATCTGGTCTCTTGGAATGCAAACTTTATAAACACATATTCGGCTATAGGTTTTGTTTCTGTTGTAATTCCTTGGCGAGCTCTTTAGTTGTAATTTCTTCAGTCACTATATTAACACAGAAGTAAGATGCTTACACTGATTTTCAACTGTCCCATGGTACAGAATACAAGTCAAGCCCTAGCTTCTGTGTGACACTGGCAAGACACAAACAAACACCCAGGGAAGTGGACTCTATTTCCAGGGCTGAGACCTTGGTTTGACGAGCAGTTTGTCATTGCAGGGGTTGGTGTCATTTGAAGATGTAGCCGTGGACTTCACCTGGCAGGAATGGCAGGAGCTGGATGCTGCTCAGAGGACCCTGTACAGGGACGTGATGCTGGAGAACTACAGCAGCCTGGTGTCCTTGGGTGAGTCTCGGCCCCCAGCAACTCTCAGCCGTTATGTTCCTCTAGGTTGAGAACTGTAAGAATTATTGCAAACTGTTAATATAATACTAAGTGGCTCATATTTTAGGTGGCCTGTTTTAATACTGAACATATTTAAAGAACTGTGTGGCTTGGGAATACTCTGAGACAATGTATGATTATCTGATGAAGCCAGTTGGCAAGTCTGCCAGCTTAGATACAACCTGTTTGTGATAGGAACATTTAAATCCACTCTGATAGCTACTTTGAAAGATTGAATTAATTGTTGTCAAATATATTTATTACCATACTATAGAACATAAATTCTGTGTCCCTTGCCTGTGTACTTGGAGCAGATACTAACCATCTCTTCTCTATGTCCCCCATCCCCCAGTCTCTATCTTTGGTCTGCTCTCGTAACTGCCATTTTCACTATTTCTTTGAGGTCACCTTGAACTTGCAACTATAATGAGGGTATGTGGGATTTTGCTTTTAGTGACAGACATAGTTCATTTATTTTGTCTTTCTTGGGTAGACATCATCTGTAAGAGATCATCTGTTTAGCCCTCCCAAGAAAATGTCCATTTCTTCCTGTCTGGTGAAGCAGTGAGTGTACTTATTGTAGTCAGATGAAGTGACTCTCAGATAGTGGTAACCCAGAAAACACCACATCTCACTCAGTTTTGCCCTCTATGGCACATGCACTTGGGCAGAAGGGGTCTGGATCAGAACCTCTCTTGAGGGATGCATGGCAGTGTTCTGAGGAAATATTAGAGATATCGTGAGCATGGCTTTGCTGGGTTTTGGTTTTGGTTTTGGTTTTGGTTGTTTTTTTTTTTATTTCATTGCTATATTTGGGTGCCAAGGTCTCTTGTGGGTTACCAGTTACTGAGCCTTAAGATAGTGGTGGTCACTGTAGGCTCCGAAAGAGTGGTGTACAGCTTCCTAAGTGTGCTCTAGGGCACATGTTTCTGTTGGTGTGGTGATGCCCAAGAAAGGACATTAGGATGTCAGGACCTCCTTCCTTTGCTTCCTGGCTACAGGAAGGTGAGGGACATAGCCCAGTCATGGCTGCATTTTCTGTGCAGGTGATTTTGAGTTTGGTGTGATCCCACTGACTGATTTTGCTCTGATGGCTGTGTGTTTGGCAGACATCACAGTACTCTGTCTGCCTCACTGTCCTGAAGTGTTTATTGTAGTGGTTCTCAACCTTCCTAATGCTGGGACCCATTAATACAGGTCTTCATATTGTGATGGTTCCCAACCATAAAGTTGTTGTTGCTACTTCATAACTGTAATTTGCTACTGTTATGACTTGTAATGTAAATATCTGAGATGCAAGATGTCTGATGTCCAACTCCTAAGAAAGGGTCAGTCTACCCACAAAGGGGTCGAGACGCCCAGGTTAAGAACCAATAGTTTATTGTATATTCTAGGGACATCGTTATGTCAGGTCTTGCATTTAAAGTTTTGATTTACTTTTGGTGTTCTTTTTCCTCACTGTGCATTTGCAGTGTAGTTCCTCAGGTTGACTTGAACTCCTTTTATATCCAGGAATCTTGCCCTTCTGATCCTCGTGCTCTGTCTCCTAAGTGCTGGGATTTCAGGCACATGCTAGCATACTCCGAACTTGATTTGTTATTTGATTTCTGTGTAAGGTTCAGAGAGAGAAGTCTGTTGCCTCTCATCAACCTGAATAGATGTTACTCTGCAGGATTTACAGATGAGAACATCTCTCCTAGTTGTAAGGTCTTGAAACCTTTGCCTTTCTTTATCAGTCAGGTTTCCATCACTCTGACAGATACCTGAGGGAAATCGTAGAAGAGAGATTTGTGCCGGCGTATAGTTTTCTAAGGTGAGTTGGGCCATGTCACTGGTCCTATAGAGAGGAAGAGCATCATTACAGGGAGCACATAACTACGATACACTGCTTACTTCACAGAAAGCAAAGAAAGGGGGTTCTGATGTTCTAATCCCTTTTGGGGGCATCTCCCCATGACCTCATTTCATTCTTCTACACTGTTCCTGCTAAAGTTATCAGACTGGTAACTATGATGTCAGCATCTGGTGCTCCAAATCCATTTCAAATCCCTAGTATAACCCTGAATGGGTATGGTTCTGTGAGGGGCTGTTCATTCTCTTCCAGTGGCTTCTGTGGCAGTTTCCTACTGACTCTTTGGAGTGGGGTTTGAAGGTAGATATCAAGAGCAACATGTTTGTGCTTCTTGATCAAGATGCTCTGCTACTTTCAGGTCTTTGGTGCTTTTATGTTACGCTTGGGGCAGTGTTTTTCCGTTTACTTGGAGAAGTCTGTAGATTTTACCATGAGGATAGTGTTGAATCTGCTAACCACTTTGAAAGTGTGGGGATTGCTTCCTTCAATATTGCTTCCAATTTGTTAACATGGGATATGGTGACCTCTATTTTGTGTCTTACCCTGGGTATCTCCCGACCCCGTGCATCAAGTCTCTGCGGGGTTCGGCACAGCTTCTCCCACTGAGGCTAGACAAAGCAGCCCTGTTGGGGGACAGGTTTTACAGATAGGCAACAGCTTTAGGGATAGTCCTCTTGCTTCAGTTGTTGGGGAACCCTCCTGGAGATTGAGCTGCACATCTGCTACATAGGTGCCGGGGGTCTTGGTCCAGCCCATGCCATGTACGACCTTTGGTTGGTGGCTTGGTCTCTGAGAGCTCCCAAGGGTCCAGGTTAGTTGACTGTTGGTGTTTCTGTGGAGTTCATATCCCCTTCGGGGCCTTCAGTCCTCCACCAACTCTTCCAAAGGATTCCTCGACCTCTGTCCAATGTTTGGCTGTGGGTATCTGCATCTGTTTCAGTCAGCTGCTTTGATGATTTCATACACATATGCAATGTATTTTCAGTTTTACCATCTGTTATCCTTGTACAGCCTCCTGATCTCATTGAGCACGTTCTCCTTTACAGTCCGTCTACCTTCTCTCCTTTTATGTTTTTTGTTTGTTTGTTTGTTTGTTTGTTTTTTGTTTTTTTTCGACCACTGAGTTTAATTCTTTGCGTGAACATGGAATGTGGTGGGGTTAATTCTTGGAATGTAGGCTTCTTTTTTTCTTGGTTTTCTGAGCCATAGTTTCACTATGTATCCCAGGTTGCTTTGAATTTGCTTCATAGTGCAAAGTATTTTCAAACTTATAATAGTTCTCCTGTCAGTATATTGCATCCTGGGATCTTTCCATCTGGTAAAGGGAAGGGTGTGACCTCTTTTAACTTTTCAGTGTTTGGGAATTTCAGACTGGTATTAGACTCCTTGGTTAATAACTTACACAACAGAGCTTGGGACGTAGCTCAGTGATAATTAACCTGCCAAGCATATTCAAGTCTGTAAATTCAACCCCTAGCACCACAAAATTAAATAAACAGTAAGTAAATAATAAAATTATTGAACCTTTTAAGATTCCTTTCATTTTTTTAGGTTTTTAATTTCTTTATTAAAAATAGACTTTTAGTATACTATATTCTGATCATGATTCCCCATCTCCCAACTCCTCCCAGATCCTCCCCACCAAAGTTGATACCCTTTCTTGCTCCTTCTCATTAGAAAACAAACAGACATCTAAAAAAAAAGAGAGAGAGAGAAATATTTAGGTAGCTATTTTGAATGGGAATGTAAAATTGAAACTTCTCAACATTTTTTTGATTATATATATCCTGTTTTAGTTTTTTTTTTCTCTGTGGTTTTTCTCTAGTTATTTTGTTTTTTTGTGTTTTTTTTGTTTGTTTGTTTGTATGTGGGGGGGGGGGGGGGGTTGCTGAGTCCTTCAAGTTTTTCTCTGTGTAACTTCCTTTACCCTTCATAGCACAGCTTAAATGGAGCAGTCATATTCCATCAGTGAAACGGACTTCTTGGGGATAGTTTATATATCATTTTCCCTTTACAGGGCACTGCATGACTAAACCTGAGTTGATTTTAAGGTTGGAGCATGGATTCCGGCCATGGAGCATAGGAGACACTTCAGTCTGGAGTCTCCCAGGTCAGTGACTGTGAGCTGGGGGAGGGGAGGCAACAAGCACGACTGCTCATAGGATACTGGTCATCTGGAACTTGAACTGTCTTCACCATTTATTTTATACAGTTTCCAAATGAGGAGTCAGTCTGTGCCTTTGGTTGTTGTTGAAGTCTGTTTTCCTAAATTTACTTAAAAAATAAAATTAATCTTTGTATAGGTTCTCTGGGACATTTTTGTTGTTGCTTTGAGATGGGGTTTAATCTAATCCAGACTGCCCTCAAGCTTGCTCTATAGGCAAGATGGAGCTCAAACTCTGCATTTTCCTCTACCTCCCACTATCAGGATGTGTCGTCATACCCAGTCTTATCTGTAGATTTGTTAGATACTTTGCATAAATATTTTATCTGACTTGTTACTTGTCCTTTCTACCTTGTTTAATAGTGAAGAATTTTTACTTCAGTGCTTTGTCTTGATCTGAAGTTTTGATAGCAATAATTAACACTCAAATGCATCTCTTCTTGAAGGGCTTACATTCAGTGAGGGAAAAGCGGAACAGTCATATAATGTACCCCAGTGAGATGAGAGATGCCATGACTATTTACCCAGAGAAAGGCAAAACAACCAGATGGAGTTTTATCTTAAGAAAGGCATAAAGACAACCACACCGTTGAGGAGATACTCATTCATTTTAGTGTTGTGATTACTCTTTTTTAAAAACTTTGAACTCGCTGTGGGGTGGTGGTACGACACACCTTTGATCCCAGCACTCAGAAGGCACAGGCAGAGGCAGGCAGATCTCTGAGTCTGAGTTCCACACACTCTACAGAGTGAGTTCCAGGACAGCCAGGGCTACCCAGAGAAACCTTGTGTTGAAAGCAAGGCAGATGGGGGTGGGGAGAGGGAGGGTGGGGAGGGCGCGAGGGAGGGAGGATTGTTGAACTATGCCTATGCAGACACATGCGGATATCATTTAAAGATGTGACCATGAAGTTAGAATGGGGAAAGGCATTTGGAATTGGTGGCCTAAAAACAATCAACTGAGTTTTTGTTTTTCTAAGTTAGGAAAGAAAGCATTGGAAGTTTAAGGATGGGATTGCAGATAAATTGTTTCTATGCTAATAGATGAATGCCCAATGTCATAGTCACAAATGATAGAATGTTTTCCAAGGAGGGCAAGAGAAAGAACATTTGGGAGCAAGAAAGGGGTGACAGGACAGTATGCCCTAGAATAGAAAAGCTATTGAGAAAAGTGTACACACATCCCAACTTCCAACAGCAAATCCCAAGTGGTAATGAGCTAAATGCTACACCTAGGTGATGGCCATAATGTACAAAGTGCTCTGCTGTCAACTGACTGGCATTCTTTGTCATGGGAGAAACCTGTGGTTCTGGCAAGTGTTAATACAGAGAAGTCACTTCTCTGACAGTGTCTTGTATATTTTGGCTTCATAGATTGAAAAACTAAATTGCATTTATCCACATGTAGAATGTTATACCAGGGCTATCCACTCCTGGGATGTGTATAGCTAAGATCAGTCAAAAACTCAGGAGGCTGGGAGACGTACTGGAAGTTGCTTTGTGGGCTCAAGAAACTTTGTGGCCATGGAAACTTACATAGCGAGATGCAGGCTCCTTGAGAAAGGAACACAGAGTATTAGATATGGAGTCTCATATTTCAGGTGAGGAGTATGCCTTATAGACAGCATCAGAATGTAAGAAGAGTGGGAGCCAGTTGCTTGGCCTCTACACCATTTTCCATCTCTGTATGTTTACTGTGCCTTAGGACTAAAGGATTTCAGCCTAGGGACAAGAATTCATTCATTAGACTTTCACAGCCATCTTCCAACCAGAATGTACTCACTGTTCATTGGGTTCCAAAGGACCTGAGAAACCCACAGTCTCCTTAGCTTCTTTCTGCTCTATAGTCTAACACACTAAAGATACCCCTATGTCTTTTTGCTTTCTATCAGTGAGTTCAGAAATACAGAAGTTTCTGAAGGAATAATATTGCCATACTGGCTGATTCCTTCAAAAGCCTAATTTTTACTGTCACAAAACTTGTGCATGCTTATATTTTTCCTATAGTTACGGGTAGTGTTGTATCTGTTTAAAACTTTTTAAATATTATTTCTATGTCTGGCTCTCTTGCTTTGCTTTTAGCATTTTGATTTCTCTCTTGAGTGATGGGAGTTGGAGCTACAGGTGAACGGGTGCTAAGACCATCCTTTTTGTAAGATGAAAGGTGTTTTCCATCCCCATTCTTTCCAAAGTGACAACTGAGGGCAAAGAATCCTGATATACATGGCAGCAACCAGGCAAATAGTGACACGTACTGGAAAAACTAGGACATCTCCAACAGTCGATTCTGAGGATCTTGGAAATAATAGAGTATTAGGCATAAAATGCAAAAGTGTGGTTTTAGTAATGATCCGTACACTAAAATAGTATTCAAATAAATAGGTTCAGCAAACAGGGATAATGACAGAAAATACAAACTTAAATAACTGAAGAAAGAAGTTCAATAAGTAAAGCAGTCATTGGAAAAGCAGCATTCACTGGAGTAGACTGTAGAAAAAAAGAATATGAGGAATGAAGATAAGGTTGAGAAATTATTGTAGTGAGAGAACCGTACAGGAAAGAGAAGAACAGTCATGACGGCAAAATGTAAGCCCTGTGGCTGTGGTAAGGAGATGCCCTGTGGCTGTGGTAAGGAGATGCCCACTTGGCTGTGGTAAGGAGATGCCCGCTTGGCTGTGGTAAGGAGATGCAGCCTGTGACTGGGAAATAAGTAGACTAAGGACACAGAAAATGTACTCCATGGACTGTAGCTTAAGATTGCATAAACACATGGAAAGAACAAAAAACCCAAACCAGAAAACACAGCCATTCAGAAGCACCTCGCAGTTATAGTTAAAATGCAAAGTACAGAATAGAGAAAGAAGCTTAGAGCATAAGAGACCAGGGCTTAGCTACTGTGGTGGCAAGTCCCTTTAGCCTTGTGTTCTTCTAATCAAAACCCTGATACCAGAGAGCATGGGCTCCTGTGTTTTCAAGCCCTGAATTAAAATAATTGCCAACTTAGTTACCTCTCTCCAGCAGTGTTACTCTGTGAACTGTAAGACTAGTGAAGAACTACAGATCTTTCTTCATGAGTATAAAACATATTGCACAGTGAATGTTACAGGATACCATGGGTACTTCAAGAAGTGTTGCACAGAAACATAAAAGGTGAATGTAATCAGTGAGTGATGGCTCAAGAGTTAAGTGCACTGGCTGCCTTTCAGAGGACCCCAAGTTCAATTCCTAACAACTGATGCCTTCTTCTAGCCTCTGCAGATATTCCATGCACATGGTACATAGACAAAGCCCACAAACACATAAAATAAAAATAAATCTAATCTCAAAAAATCAAAACAATGGATGTAATCAAGAGCCTTGGAAAGAATTATACTCCACTAATAAAAACATCAGGATGAATAAACTGTTAGACATTATTAACTCAGTAAACTAGCAGACCTCTAAGATGGAGAAGAAAAAAATTAGTAATTATTCTTAAGAATAATTAACTGATTTTTCCAACTCGTACCTGGATACTGACAACCTAGATTTAAAGAAAAACACTTCCAGCTGCTGCTTAAATGTGAGTTTATAATACTGGTGAAGACACACTGAGAAAAAGGAAAACTGTTTTAGAGCAAACAGAATATGAAAGAACTCCACAGTAGCCATATTTACATTAGTCAAACCATATTGCATGCCAAAGTAAACCAGAAGTTTTTTGCACATGAAATATTGGACTAGTGCATTATGATGACCACTAATAAGAGAGAATCTATCCAAATTAATCAAATCTGATGAAATGGATTATTTCAACAGATATCTTTGAATTAGAAAAGATTTGTTAGGAATATTTTTAGAATGTGTATTTTAGTAATTGCAGAATAGGAAATTGAACAGACATTTATTTGTACATAAATATGACCTACTAAAATTCTACGAAGTGCCTATATTACATTAATCAATAAGAAGTGATGCCATTGAGGCGACAATAGGGTGCCACAACTAATCAAAGCCCCTTGTAAAATCTCTTTGACTAGTTCTTATACCAGACAGGTAAAAAAGTACGTGTCTCTGTCCATCAAGCTGATTCATAAAATGGAAAAGGAATACAGTAATTTTGGAAACCTGCTATATTAGATATTAACCAGTATTAGACAGCAAGACTAGGTAGGAATCTGAGAAGAAAGCATACATGTAAAAATCTTCAATAACATATCAGACAACAGAATTCTTTAAAACATTAAAAATATGCCTTGTGTTAAGTGTCATTTCATACCAGAGATGCCAGGCAGTGTGATTTATGGAAAACATTATATGTAGTGTAGCATGTGATTAGAATTTGGAACACACTCACATGCTCATTTCAGTTGAGTATCTGATAGAATTTGGCATCTCTTCAAAGTTAAAAAAAGTAGATAACTTTTTCAAGTCGCCAAAGAAAGGAAAATGCCAACATAATATTACAATCTGGACAACTGTGTATGCTGAATATAGAAAAGGAGAAAACATTTTGTCCAAACTAATAACATTACATATTGTATTCCCTTTCATTTACTCTTTTTTTTTTTTTGAGAACTTCATATTTGCACAAATGAATTAGTCAAAGCTTTCCCTTCCATCCAGTTTCTTTCAAATCCCACCATCACTTCTTCCTCCCTCATTCATGTGCTCTACATTTTAAGCCCACTGAATCCACTTTGTGCTACCAGTATGTGTAAGGGCGCAGGGCCATTCATGGAACTTGGATACCTTCTTGGGGGCCACATCCCTGTAGACGCCTCCACTTTCTATCTCCTACTTACTAGCTATCAGTTACCAGTTGCTTCTTAGTTATCCATGGGACTTTCTCAGTCCCTTCTTCATCTATGTTGGGATTTTGGTTAGCTTTATTCTGCAAAGGCTTTATACATATAGTCCTAGCAATTGTGAGTTCACATGTGCAGTGTGGTGCTGCCTTGACCTGAAAATGCTGTTTTAGAAAATCATCTACCACTTCTGTCCCTACGGTCTTTCCTCTCCTACTTCTGTGATGATCCCTGACCTTTAGGAGGAAGGTGTGTGCTACAAATATCTCATTTAGGATTGGGCACTCTGACAGATGAAGAGTGAAGACTGCACTAATATATGCATAAAAAGATAAGTACTTAGGGGGCTATTTAATACTATAGCTATGTTCAAAAACACTAGAAGTAGCTTCGGCCTGACAACCTGTGACCTCCCCACCTACAGGTTCTTGATCCAGTTACAAAGCAAGAGTTCTGTGTCATAGAGTGAGCCTTAACTCCAATTAAAGTGGTTGGTTACTCCTGTAAATTTCCACTATTGAGAAACTAGGTATACCTTGTTAGGCCAGTTATTACTGTAGCTCTCAGGGTTCACAGCTGGCTAAGAATGTTGATATTTTTTTTTCTTCTAGTATTGTGATAGCACTTCCCAGCACTATAAAAGCTAGCCACTAGGCACAAAGCTTCCAGATCAGTATCAGCTTGATTTTTCATATTCTATAGCTGAAGTTTAAAGTGTCTTCAGAAATGGGGTCTTACCATCAAGTTCTGGAGAGTAACTAAGAACAGTAGCAATTTTTTTTTTTTTTTTTTGGTTTTTCAAGACAGGGTCTCTCTGTGTAGTTCTGGCTGTCCTGGAACTCACTCTGTAGACCAGGCTGGCCTCGAACTCAGAAATCCGTCTGCCTCTGCCTCCCAAGTGCTGGGATTAAAGGTGTGCGCCACCACCACCCGGCAGCAATATTTTTTATTGTTGGTGCAGGAGTGGTCTTGTTGATAGTGTTGGGATCACACTATCAACACCTTGAAAATAGATAACCTCAAAGCACTGAACATTTTGTTCAATAGTATATGGTATCTGGGGCATTTTATTTTTTCCTATATAAGGTATCTCCATTCTGTCTATCTGTCTATCTATCTCTTAATCAACCATCTGTCTGTCTATCTCATCCATCCATCCATCACCCATCTATCCATCCACCCATCCACCCATCCACTCATCCACCTATCCATCCATCCATCCATCCATCCATCCATCTATCCATCCTTTCTTTTAGAACATTCCAAAGTAGGTTTCCATGAAGCTTTTAAAGAAAGGTGTTTCAGTGTTTGTACCCCACCCTATGTACCTCCGCCTCTGCCCTGTCCTCTAACCCCAGCCTCACTGAACCTTTCCTGCACCGTTTTTCCCCTTTACTCATTTATAACACTTGTTTTATATCCCCCATTCCTCTTATTTTTGTTTCCTGACTTCTATAGGTCCTCCTATTTAAGCACACACATTTGAAGATTCAGAGCTAGCATCCACATATGAGAGAACTTGGGTTATTTTTCAAAGAGTAATCTATTTCCAGCTTCATTTATTTACCTGCAAAGCTCAAAATTTAATTTTTATTTATAATGTAAATTTTTAATTTTGTGTATATATAAATAAATATATCATTTTAATTATCTATTCATTAGATAATGGACAACTGCTCTTATTTCAATTTCCTAGCTTTGAACAGTCATGCCTGTGTGTATTAACCATTACCCTCTACAATAAGTTTGAGAACAATCTAAAATGTAGATAGAAACATACGTGTTTAGAAGACAGTTCAGTAATGTGACCATTTAAAAGACCATATAGGTTCTTTCTTAAGGACTCTGATTTCTCAAGCTGTGAGCTTGGATAAATTATGTCCATAATTTTGTACAGTATATTTATAGTAAAAGACACCTAAAATGTATACTTAACATTCTCTATGTACAGGCATATACCAGTCTGGAATCTCAACCTAATTTCTTAGCATTTATTTTTAATAAAATGGTTTATTTTCAAAAATGTGTCTTTATCCAAGAGGCAAAGAGATTTATAGAGCAGAAGCTGGTTTACAGGGAGCTTCTGGAGAAGCTGGTTTACAGGGAGCTTCTGGAGAAGCTGTCCTCTAGTGTGAGAGAAAGGTCATTGTAAGCCATAACCAATGGAAGGCAGACCCTGCTGTGGCTTTTCATGCAAAGGAATCAAACTCATAGTAAATGTAGAATCATCTTTTTATGAACCTACATTTTTGCTCCTAAAACACAATATGAGGCCTGTGTTTTGTAGCTGAGAATATTAGTAGCTAGTAAAAGAAAATCTTGCTACCTCACATAAGGAGATGTGATAATAGAGAGTGTGTGCACAATTACGGTTATAAAGGGCTGGAGCTCAGGTTAACAACACAGTTAAAAATCAGTGTGCCCAAAACAGTAGCGAAGAAGTAGGTGAGTCACTTCTTTCCATGTATTTCTCAAGAGTAAAAGTAGTGAAGGAACATGATTTAGGACTGCCTTACCTTTGGTGTAAAATTTCCCCCAGTAAGCTGAAGAATCATGAAGAAACGTTACAATTATATTTAAACTGAATAAACAATATATTTGATTTATGGATAATGATTTTTTTTGAAATATTGTTTCAGGTGTTCTTGAAGTGTATACTCCAAATGAGAGTTGCCTGGAAAATTCAGAGAGTCATATGTGGCCAGTGGGAAGCATCAACAGAAATCTTTCAAATAAAGAGATGATTGAAGTAGGTAAAATGTGAATGTGAACACAACCTTCACATAGTGATTGTGAACATAAGGAGAATTGCTCAGAAATGGTTTTTAAGAAACCTAACCTGTGGCAGAATGTGTCTGTAGTGAGCCTAATGGTATGCTAACTCGTGACAAACCTGATAATATAACTGATAAACCCCTCTGGCACCCTCAGCATCTTATTCTCCCTAACAAGGTTGAAAGTTCACATCATGACACTTATAAAAATTTGACTGGGGATATACATCTACACAGAGACAATGTTATTGATACCTAAAAAGTTTTATATTTAAGAAACCTCTAGTTTCATGGATTGGAAGTCTTTTTGATTGTGTAAAGTTAGCTGTGCAAAACATATCTCATGTAAGAAAAATATTGCATATAACTGGACTCAGAACAGAACGTGGTGAAGTATGGGGCTAAGAGATAGCTGAGCGGATAAGAGGACGAGCGGTTCTCTCACATAACAGACTTAGGTTCCAGCACATGTTGTGTGGCTCTTAACCAGCCTGTAACTCCAGTTTCCAGGGTAATAAGACACCTCTGGACTCTGTGGGCACCTGCTCCTAAATGCACATACCCCTACATGTACACATAATTTAAAGTGGTAGAAAGAAGTTAATCTTAGTTGAAGTGACAAGTTGCACAGCAGGGAAAATTGTGAGTGTACTTTCTGTAAAACCTTTCAGATGTTATTATCCTCACAGAATGTTAGTTAGTACATGCTAGGGAAAAGCCCCATTGATACAAAACCTTAACAGATTCTTTTGTCTTAAGGCAGAAATGAAGGTTCAACTAGAACTTCACCGAGGTACCAAACCCTATGAATATAAGCCACATATGAAAATGGTCAGCCTGCCGTCTCAGCACAGCAAACAGCGTGCATACTATCCAAGTATGAAACCCTATGAATGGAAGGAGTGCCAGAAAGCTTTTTGTTACAAGTCAGGGCTCACCCAACACCAGAGAACTCGTACAAGATTGAAGATCTATCAGTGTACAGAATGTAGGAAAGCTTTCCCCTCCAAATCAGAACTCACTGTGCATCATCGAATCCATACTGGTGAGAAGCCCCATGAGTGTGAAGAATGTGGTAAAGCTTTCTATCGTAAGTCAACCCTTACAGTCCATCAGAAAACTCACAAAGGTGAGAAACCTTACGAATGTAAAGAATGCTGGAAAGCTTTCTATTATAAGTCAACCCTCACTGAACATCAGCGAATCCATACCGGCGAGAAGCCTTATGTGTGTAAAGACTGTGGCAAGGCTTTCTTCTACAAGTCAAACTTAACTCGCCATCATAGAACTCATACAGGTGAGAAACCTTATGAATGTGAAGAGTGCAGGAAAGGTTTTTCCTCCAAGTCAGAGCTCACTTCACATCATAGAACTCATACCGGTGAGAAGCCCTATCAGTGTGAAGAATGTGGCAAAGCTTTTTACTGCAAGTCAACCCTTCGAGTACATCAAAAAATACATACAGGTGAAAAGCCTTATGAGTGTAAGGAATGTCAGAAATCTTTCTATTATAAGTCAACCCTCACGGAACATCAGAGAACTCATACAGGCGAGAAGCCTTATGAGTGTAAAGACTGTGGCAAGGCTTTCTTCTACAAGTCACAGTTAACTCGCCACCATAGAATTCATACAGGTGAGAAGCCTTATGAATGTGAGGAGTGCAGGAAAGCTTTCTCCTCCAAGTCAGAGCTCACTGCTCATCGTAGAACTCATACGGGTGAGAAACCCTATGAATGTAAAGAATGTGGCAAATGTTTTTGTCGCAAGTCACACTTAACTCTTCATCATAGAATCCATACAGGTGAGAAGCCCTATGAATGTAAAGATTGCAGGAAAGCTTTTTTCTGCAAGTCAGGGCTTGCCCGACATATGGGAACGCATACACATTGTACTAATACAAAGACTAGAGAAAAGCATTTTCCTGCAACTCACAGCTCAGTCAATATCAGAAATGATATACAAGTTAGAAACCCTGTGGCTATAAAGAATGAAGAAAAACTCTCTACTATAAATCAGTCTTCACTCCATATGATGGACTTCTTAGAGTTGAGAAGTCCTATAGATCTACATAATGCAGGAAGACTTACCTTCTTAACTCATACTTCATTCAATATGAATGAACTCAGGTGAGCCACACTAATAACACAGAAGGCTAGAAAGCATGCACTCAACCGGGATCACTTGACATCAGAGAATGCCTGTAGAAAGGTTACAGCAAAGAACTACCACAAGGGAGACCTCACTCAACATCAGAAGAACATTTTGTCTGGAAAGAACACAGGAAAGCTCTACCATAGTTGTCTCAATGTTAAGCAACTTATACATGTAAAGAAGCTTAGGAATTAAAAGCCAAAACTTTTGAATGGTGAGTCAGGTCTCTGTTGAAACCTGCAATGAAAAACCCTGAGAATGTATAAAAATGACAAAAACGTTTTCCAATGTAGACTACTATATATGTACTAACTTTGAAAAACAAACATTTAAGGGACCCTTGTAAAGAAAATAGGAAAATTTTGATAAGTCAGATCACATTCTTCATCAAAAAAGTCATACAGGTGAGAGACTATGTACAAATAAATTTGCCATGTATAGTAGTACTTGCTTATCTTCCATTTCATTGACACATAGATATTCAAAACTAGGGAACATCATATTCTCTCCAACTCTGGGTGGGCCTAGAGTGTTATAAGGGCATGTATAGAAACATGATGTAGTTCAGAAGTGCTGTTGCGGTATGTTGAAAATGACTGGTACGAGGCACTGCCTTATTATGTAGGACTGCTAAAATCACTGGTGATCTGTGTTCTCTGATTCTCATCTTGCCAGAGAAAATGTGGTAAATCTTCTCATAAAGTCATTTTAATCTAACAGTCAATGCTATAGGGGTCCAGAAATTAACAGTGCTTATTTCCTGATCTCAGAGAAGTGATGGTTAAGATTGGTAACATTTATATCAAATTAGTAGCACAGGAGAGATCAAGGTACATGGGATTTGTACCACACTTTGCAGATGCAGAAGGGAATCTAGACCAGTGCCTAAGATAACAAACCAAGTGAGTGTTAGAGCCAGGATCAGATGTCCTATCTCAGCTCAGTGTCGCTTGCACTAACCCTGCACCATTTTACTTGACCAAATTTATACAGCTTGCTGTTAGTGGATGAAAGGAAAACAGTCTTCATTATTATTTTCCAACTCTGGGAGAAGAGAATCTAAATAATAGTGTCGTGAGTCTTTTAAGCCAAGCAACAGCCATCTCTGGGAATTCAGCTGTGGCCTCTTGCAAAAGCTCATCCCAGCCGGGCTTACTAATGGTTAATCTCTCCTCCCAGCATCCGACTGCTCCCTACCAACTGGCAGCTCTGCAAACTGCCTGGGGAAAAGACTTAGAATGAGTGCCAGGAAACACTAGGGGATGGGGCCACGTCCTCCACGTATGCTGTTTTGGAAAAAATCCCATTCCTGCTGAGTAAGGCTTTCCAGACGTGACCCACTAGGGGCGGTGTACCCATACTCTTGTAAGCAACCCTTACTCACACTCTGTCAGGAAGCCAAATAAAGTCATTGGTTTATTTATGAACTTTGATGGAATCATGGCTCTGTTTGTGATTAGTACCTTGGGGTTGGGGGGGATAGAGATTGCTTCACATCTCCCCCCTCCGAAGGAATTTATAGCAACATGGAGTCACCATTAGGATGCCTCTGGATCTTTCTGAAGGATTATGTGGATGTGAGTGATCCTGGAGTCAGAGCTTTGGGGGAAAGAGTCTGTCCCAAAGGTTTAGGAAGAAGTCTCAAAACCTCAGTACTTTGAAAAAGTCCTTCCAGAAGAGTCTCAAGTCTGAGCTTAGGATCTCGGTGCATATTGTCTGCTTTTCAGAGTGACATTATCTTGGCAAGATGCAAACCACCCGACCTGGAGCATGTTTTGAGTGTACAGAAGTATGAGGCTTTCACTGACTTAGAGTTAGTTTCTAGTGTGTGTAGGTAAAAGGTAGCCTGTGTTCTTCCTAAATCTGGGAAAAACTGGTGGCTAGTACTCAGCTTACTGTGTGAGTCCACATGTTCCCAGCCTGTGTTCAGAGGTTTAGATTTATGACCAGTTCCTGTTTTCCTTCTAGGGCAAAACCCTGGCATATAATGATTAACCTTTTACATACACATCTGACTATACAAGGTCCTGGAAATAGTGCGAATGGTAGAGGGTATGGCAGCTGTGACATAAAGGGGATTTTGAAAGACTTTGGCTGCTTGCCTACCAGGGCAGTATTATGTAGTTCTGAAAAAATGCAAATGATGAACAGCTAGCTGTCTTAAAGTTCAGGTTAAGAATGGGAGTGTGGTAGTCATGTAAACAATGGTTTACATCCTTGCCTATACTAAAGGCTCTAGCAAGAAGTCTGAGAGGACACTATCTACTTGTCATCACCAGTGCCTTGTAACATTCTCAACAAGCACAAAAGTATATAATCCCATGATTAAACATGGAGCCAGAAAAGAGACATTTCAAGCTATATTTAAAGAAATAGAACGATCCTTTCACAGGGGTTACCTAAGAGCATTGGCAAATAGAGGTATTTATATCATGATTCATAATAGCAAAATGCCATTATAAAGTAGCAATGGAAATAATTTTATGGTTGGCTGGTAAGAGCTAGTTAGTACCTGAATTCCATAGGATTAATTAGTAGGACTCAAGGATACAGTAGTTAATGTGCAAAATGTTTAGAAGTTCTTTCAAAGTTAGGCATTCACTTATCTTACTCAGAGAACCAGAACCTTGATAGTTACTGATGTAACTAAATCTGAATCTTTAAACAAATATCTACCCTACTGTACGTGGAGATATTACTGTATTTCACATTTTAAATGTCAACTAGATGTTGGGAGAATCACAGTGGATAGACTAGAATAAGTGAGGATATATGTATGACATACTCATTGAAGAAGTGATGGAAGGTGCTATGTTGAATAATATAACCAGGCTTGTGACTGTGTTCTTCAGATATTAGACTGCACAAACTCCTCCAGTTGCCGAGTGTGTTGTTAATCACTGGTATACAAGTTTGCAGATGTCAAGGTACTCTTGAAAAGATATATATTATTATAGATAAGTGGGATCGATTCCTAGAATCTAATTGAACAATTTGTAAATAAAATAAAAATGCTCTAGCAAACACTGTGCCAGTGTATACTTGGGATCATCAATATGAACCTATCCCCATTCCTTACTTTGTGATGGATCATTTGTGAATGTATTTCCCTGCAGTCCCTTTGAACCAATATTGATATATTCTCTTGTGTTACAATCATGCACATGAATACTTATTTCTATATTGTGTCATTGATAGGAGAATATCAACTATATTTACCAGCTAATTTTACTAAGTGAATAATAATAATTTATATTTAAATTTTTATTAATGAGTATTCACTTATTCTAACTTTTTACAGGTTGGGGTTTTAAAGATTTTTTTTCAAGTTAAAATATATTCTTTTCCTTCTTCCCTTTCCTACATCCAACTTTTCCCATGTGCTCCTTCCTCTCACAAATTCATGGTCTCTTCAGTTTTTGTTACAGATGTGTGTGTGTGTATTCCTAATTATATAAATACAATCTCTTCAGTCTGCATAATGTTACTTATATGTGTGCGATTTTAGGGTATTAGATAACCAATTGGTTGGTATGTTCTCCCCTTGGGAAGATTATTTCTCCTCTTCTCAGCATTCCTTAGTTATCTGTAGTCCTCTGTCTAGAGTTGGGACCTTGTGAGATTACTGCCTGCCCCATGTTAGTATGTCTGTTGATGCTATCCTTTAAAGAGAGATTTTTAAAATTGTATGCATATGAGTGTTTTGCTTTCACTTAAGTTATTAAACCGTGTACATGCTTGCTACCTGCAAATTCCAGAAGACGTTGGATTCTGTGGAACTAGAGTTAGATGGTTGTGGGTAATATGGATGCTGAGAACTGAGCATAGGTCTTCTAGAAGCAGCAAGTACTCTCTGCAGCCCATGCCACTAGTATTTTAGCTTACATCTACATTGATTTCTCTAATTTCTAAACATATTGAGGATAATTTATGATATTAAACACTTATAAATGTTCTATACAACATGGCCATTGAAGTCTCTCACTTTTTTTTTTTTTTTTTTTTTTTTTTTTGGTTCTGAGCTGTCCAGTTTTTCCTTTAATTTTCAAAGTATTTGAAGATAGCCCAAGTTTTAATCCTATCAATTGGGAGGTAGAGGCAGATGGAACTCTCTGAGTTCAAGTTCAGCCTCGTCTATCTAGTGAGTTGCAAAACAGACAGGGCTATGAAGAGAATAAAACAAAGTAGTTGATCTGTGTGACATGGTGAGGTTTCTCTTAGAGTGTTATTTCTTCTTACCCTAGTTTGATGAATAATCCTTTTTTTAAGTCATTGCATTTTAAATACTTTTTAAAATCATAGCTTTAGGCAAATTTGAAAAGAAATCATACATACATTGTATATCTCCCATCCATTTGGTGACAAGGATCTATTCCCTTATTAAATTATCTTTTAAGTTTTAATGCTGATCTAGTGTCATGTGAATAAAATTCTTAAATACTCAAAACAACAGAAAGATCTGTCACCCAGATGAGCTAGCACCCAGTACATCTGTGCACCTAAGTGAATAGCTCATCTATCACTTTGCATTCAGTCTGTTGAGGACAGGGTTTGAGAAAGGGATTTGGTGTACAGCCTTGGCTTTCCTGGAATTCACTGTGTAAAACAGACTTCCCTTTGCGTGCTGGAATCTTCGGCCTCTCAGATGTTGGGATTGTATGCCTCTTCCACTGTATTCAACTGCATTCAGTCTTAAAAATGTGATTATTAGAGGGGCTCCAGATGCAACTGTGATTATCTAGATGGTTCTACTACCCAGTCGAACTCCAAACCAGGAACAGTACATGCAATAACATGGTTATTACAGTTTTGATGAGTTCTCTTATAGGCTCTTGTGTCTAATGCCTGTTTATATATGTGACAGTGTTGAGGTGCTGAATTAAGTATGAGATCTCTACTGCTCCTTCCCATCACAGAGATTTTATCACCCACTCCTTCCCCCTTCCCTCTTTTGATCCTTGGCACTGGTTAGAGGACCGCCATCTCTTAACAACAACAATTTAAGCTCTTAGACTCCAAATTTATTAACTATAGTTCTTATACATAATTACTAGTTAAAGTATTCCAAACATCATGTGTGTGTGTGAGTGCGTGTGTATAAATATTATTTATTTATGTTCTTTAAG
>NW_022196905.1:132757120-132761160 GCF_008632895.1 Mastomys coucha
CCTGTGATAAGAAAATGTAAAAGAAGAACAGCTTATTTTGCTTCCTGGTTTTCAAGAGTTATCAGTCCATCATGACAGGAAAAGTATATTAACAGGGTTAGCTAAGCACCAGATAGTGAGAGCTGGAGGTGTCCATTGCTCACAGGATAGAGGGCAGGGAAGCAGAGACTGAAAGCCAGATCCATTAGTATGTATAAACTTCAAAAGTCTGTGAGTGATGGTAAACTTCCATAGGCTCAAGCTCATCACTGTAAGTTGCAAACACAATGGAAGATTGAACTAATGCAAGAACAACAGCTATTCTAGGAAACACCCAAAACTTCAATTTCATAACCAGCTGCTAAAAGTTTTATTGAGATCATCTCATCCCCCCTGGGACATCTCAACCCTTCAGATCTGCTTCCTACAATCCATATTACCTCTATCTTTGTTCAGCTCCACATCATGGGTATGGCTCTCCTTAGCTGGATATCCTACAGGCAATGTCCTCTCAGGATTTCTTTGCAGTGAACTTGAGCTTCAGTGCACTGCTTGTCCTCAGTAACATTCTGAACCATCAGTAAGAGCTTCCGTAATCCTCTCATGCATCTCTTACTCCTACTTACAAACCAGCAACAGTTTGAAAGTGTGGCCTGGCTCTTGGTGCCCTAGACACAGTGGCCTGTGCATGATGATTCATGGGAATACTGGTTTAGATGTTCTTTCTCTATGAGGGAAGCCTTGGTTAGTGTTGTCAGGTCAGGTATATTTTGAAGAGACTTGTGTTTTCAGATTGGTTTTACTGGTGCCCAACTCTCAGGGGACACCTCGTTTTGTGGTTTAATGGTGTTAACCTAACAGTTTCAGAAGCTACGACATGGCTTAGCTACAACTTTAAACTTCCCGAATAAGGAATTAATTATTTTAGTTCTTTGGTTCTTTGAAAATGTTGTGAAATATGTTTTGAAACTTTAATCCCTTCCCCAATCACTGCAGATCTACTACTGATTCAATGCCCACCCACTTTTGTGCCTACCTTTTTTTCAACCAACGTCTATTTTGTACTTTCCAGATATTTATTGATATGTGGGCTTCCACTGGAATATGCTGGAATAACCAGGTGAACCACTCTAAAAGAAAACTGACATTCCATTTCCCAGCATCTATAAATTGCCAATAGCTCCATATTTGAGAGAGACTACATGTCTACCTTCTTAATCCATGGTGGGACTTAGTCTTGCACTGGGATTCTGCATGGTGTCACACTTGCTGTGAATTCCTTTGTGCGGCTTTCTCTTGTCTTAAGAGCACTACGTGTTTGGATGGAAATGAAAACCTTGATAGTGACTGTGATAAAATTTTTAAAAATAGATTTGAAAATCACCAGCCTAAAGAGAATTGGTCAAATTGTTGGAGTCAGCTGTGGAGTCTTAAAAAGTAAAAATTAAAGTAGAAATCTTGAGAAGTTCCAGAGTTAGATGGTAATTTAATATTTCCATGCTACAAAATGAGTGAGAAGGGTCAGAGTAACAAAGGAAAGAGTGCATTCCCAGGAGAATGAGCAATGAAGAGCACTTGAATCAAGAAAGAAATGTCAGGACCTGTGTAATATAGGAAAACAGGCAATGTAGCAAGAAGGAAACACAGTCCACACTTTTTTTTCATTTTTTATTGCTTGTTTTATTTATTTACATTTCAAATATTATGCCCCTTCCCAGACTCCCCTCCACAATCTGCCTATCCCCTCCTCCTGCCTCTATGAAGGTGCTCGCCCAACTGCTCATCCACTCCTGCCTCAGCACCCTAGTGTTCCCCTACCCTGGGTCATTGAGCCTCCACAGGACCAAGGGATTCCCCTCCCAGTGATGCCCGATAAGGCAATTCTCTGCTACATATTCAGCTGAAGCCATGGGTCCCCCCATGTGTACTTTTTGGTTGGTAGTTTAGTCCCTGGGAGCTTTCAGGGGTCTGGTTAGTTCATATTATTGGTTTTCCTATGGGGTTGCAAACCCCTTCAGCTCCTTCAGTCCTTGCCCAAACTTTTCTATTGGGTTCTCCTTGCGTAGTCTGATGCTTGATTTCATGCATCCACATCTGTATTGGTCAGGCTTTGGTACAGCCTCTCAGGAGACAGCTATACCAGGCTCCTGTAAGCAAGCACCTCTTGGGAACAACAATAGAGTCTGAACTTGGTGTCGACAGATGGGATGGGTCCCTAGATGTGGCAGTCTCTGGATGGCCTTCAGTCTCTGCTCCACTCTTTCTCCTTGGATTTCTTTTTGACAGGAGGAATTCTGGTTTAATATTTTTGAGGTGCATGAGTGGCCCCATTCCCTCAAACTGGGCTAATGCCTATCCACTAGATATGATCTCTACAGGTTCTATCTCCCCTTTGTTGGTTATTCCAGCTAATGACCTCCCTGTCATGGATAACTAACCTCTTGGATCCCTGTCATCTGGAACTTTCTAGTGGTTACCCCCAGTTCCGCCTCCCCCATAGTACACACCTGCTTTCAAATTTCTGACTTCTCCCCCATCTATTCCTGTATCAGAATATCTGTATATTCCCTTTGCCCTCCCCCTCCTCTTTCCCTCCCAGATCCCTCTCTCCCTCTACTTCCAGAGATTATTTTCTTCCCCCGTTCTGAGTAGGACTGTAGCATCCACAATTTGGTGTGGTCTTGTTTCTGCTTGGGTTTCATATGGTATTTGAGTTTTATCGTGGATATTCCAAGCTTCTTTTTGGCTAATATCCACATATCAGTGAGTACATGCCGTGTGTGTTCTTTTGTGATTGTGTTACCTCATTCAGGATATTTTCAAGCTCCATCCATTTGCCTGTGAATTTCACGAAGTCATTGTTTTTAATAGCTGAGTAGTACTCCATTATGTAAATGTACCACATTTTCTGTTGAGGGACATCTGCTTTGTTTCCAATTTCTGGCTATTATAAATAAGGTTGCTATAAACATAGTGGAGCACATGTCCTTGTTATATGTTGGAGCATCTTGTGGGTATATACCCAGGAGGTGTATAGCTGGGACCTCAGGTGGAACTATTTCCAATTTTCTGAGGAACCTCCAGACTGATTTCCAGAGTAGATGTAACAGCTTGCAATCTCTCCAGCAATGGAAGAGTGTTCGATATACAGAAACCCATCAATGTAATCCACTATATAAACAAATTCAAAGAAAAATACAACATGATCATCTCATTAGATACTGAAAAAGCCTTTGACAAAATACAACACCCATTCATGTTAAAAGTATTGGAGAGCTGAATGTATTTCTCAAAATGGCATCAGACTTTTACAGTCATTACAAAAGAGAAAAGAAAAATCTGGCAGCTCAGCAGTCAAGGTACATCTGAGGCCATCTGACCAATTATTGTTGCTTTCTGTTATTTTTGTTGTTAGAGGTGGATTTACGATTCTGTGGTTCTCTTCTTTTGGGTTTGTTGTGAGAAGATTACTTTCTTGCTTTTTTTCTTGGGTGCAATTTCCCTCCTTGTGTTGGAGTTTCCCTTCTATTATGCTCTAGATTAGTGGAAAGATATTTTTTAATTTGGTTTTGTCATGGAATATCTTGGTTTTTCCTTCTATGGTAATTCAGAATTTTGCTGAGTATTGTAGCCTGGGCTGACATTTTCTCTTAATGTCTGTATGACAACTGCCCAAGACCTTCTGGCTTTTAGAGTCTCTGTTGAGAAATCTTGTGTAATTCTGATGGTTCTCTCTTTATGTGGTACTTGACCTTCTTGCATTACCACTTTCAATATTCTTTGTTCTGTGTATTTGGTGTTTTAATTATTATGTGATAGGTGGAATTTCTTTTCTGGTCCCATCTGTTTGGTGTTTTGTAGGCTTCTTGTATGTTCATGGGCATCTCTTTGTTAGGTTAGGGAAGTTTTCTTCTATAATTTTGTTGGAGATATTTGCTGGCCCTTTCAGTTGGGAATCTTCACTCTCTTCTATCTTATTATTCTTAGATTCTGTCTTTTTATTGTGTCCTGGATTTCTTGAATGTTTTGAGTTAGGAGCTTTTTGCTTTTTGTATTTTCTT
>NW_022196905.1:132761316-132769056 GCF_008632895.1 Mastomys coucha
TCCTCTACCATACACATGCTGCTTGAACAATCAGACCCCTCTATGTGCAGTCCTTGGTTGGTGGTTGGCTTTTTGTATTTTCATTCACTGTTGTGTCTGTGTCTTCTGTGGTATCTTTTATGCCTGAGATTCTCTTTTCTATCTCTTTTATTCTGTTGGTAATGCTTGCATTTCTGACTCCTGATATCTTTCCTTGGTTTTCCATATCCAGGGAAATGTCTCCCTTTGTGTTTTTAAAAATGCTTTCATTTCCATTTTTAGATCCTTTATGGTTTTGTTCAATTTGTTTGCCTGTTTGATTGTGTTTTCCTGTATTTCTTTAAGAGATTTATGTGTTTCCTCTTTAAGAGCTTCTACTTGTTTACCTGTGTCCTCCTGTATTTCTTTAAGGGAGTTATTTATGTCCTTCTTGAAGTCATGTATCATATTCATGAGATAGGATTTTAGATATAAATCTTGCTTTTCTGGTGGTTGGAATATCCAGGGCTTGGTGTGGTAGGAGAACTGGGTTCTGATGTTGTCAAGTAGCATTGGTTTCTGTTGCTTTTGGTCTTGCACTTACCTCTCACCATCTGGTTATTTCTAGTCCAAACTGCCCTTGCTGTCTCTCATTGAAGCCTGTCCCTCTTATAAACCTGGTTGTGTCAGAACTCCTGGGAGTCCAGCTCTCTCTGTGATCCTGTCATCCTGAGGTCCTGGGTGTGGCAGAGTTCCTGTGATTCAAGCTGCCTCTGGGACCCTAAGATCCTGGTGTGTCTGAACTAGAACTTCTGGGATCCTGTTGTGTGAGAGCTCCTGGAAGTCAAGCTTTCTCTGGGTGATGCAGGAGTGGGTGGGGAGCTAGAGCCCTGGGTCTGCTCTAGGCAGAGGTGCAAGCTGTAAGGAATGTGTGGCTCTGTCTGAGCAGGGGTTCCTGATCCCTATGGGAGGGGATCCCAGTTACAATGGGTGTTGGGGCAGATATTGTGGCTTCAACTGTGATCTTGGATGTGTCAGAGCTCCAGTGATCCCAGGTGTGTCAAATCTCCTGGGGGTCAAGCTTCCTCTGTGATCCTGGGTCTGTCAGAGCACCTGGAAGTTGAATTTCTCTGGGTATTGTAGGAGTGGGTAGGGAGCCAGCAACTCTGGTCTGCTGCAGGCACCAGTGCAAACTGGGAGGACCAATCCACACTTTTGACATGGAATCCAGGTAAGAGTAGAATTGGAAACCCCAACAGGCTAAGATGTCCTGAGCAAAGAGCACTGTTGCTGAGAGACTGGGAATCTTTGCCATAGGAGAGATGTCCTGGCAAGCATTAACTTAATGGAGTGATTTTGTATCACTGTACTTCTTTGTGGCTGACTAGATTTGTGAATACAGGAGCTACATTTATTCATAATTCATAGAGTACTACACTGAGGGGCCATATAGGTACATGATGGATCAATCAAAAAAAATGAAAATATAGTCACTGACTTTGTGTGTGGCAGGTAACTTCAAAGGCAGTCTTAGACACTAGCCTGATCAGAGATACCAATTTTCTGATTGAAGGTAAGGAACAAGAAGCTTGAGGAGTTTAGTGTTTGGTGTCTCAGTCTCTATGATGAAAAGTGAGTCTGTTCCTTATAGACATTGGCAGGGAGTGAGAGCACTAAGCCTGGAGTCAGCAATTTTCTCCTCCCGTATACCCTTTTTCCATTTCTATATGGTTTACTGTAGCACAGGACAAAGAATTCTGAGGTCACAGGCTTCCCACTACCAACATGATCATTGCTTGTTTTGTTTTCTTCCTGAGGTTTTCTACAACTATCGTTAAGTTTTATTTTCCTACTTACTCTTGATCTCACTCGTTTAGCATAGAAACAACAGGTTTCTCCTAAAGCCATCCCACATTATCTCATGAAATAAGTCTAAGCCTCTTCGATTTTGAGGGATGTTTTCTGCAAAGGATTCTTTCTTGTTTTAATTTAGAAATGGGAACTTTTTAATATCTCTAGGTCTTGAGTAACTTGTCTACTTAGCTTCTTAAAGCTTTTTATCTCCCATGATAAAGACTGAAGATGACTGTTGAACCAACGATTCCAGCTCTAACTATAGTGGATGAAGATAGGTATAGCTCAGTCACTCATTTTCCTTCCTTCCTTCCTTCCTTCTTCCTTCCTTCCTTCCCTCCTCCCTTCCTTCATTCCTTCCTCTCCTTTTTTCTAGCCCAAAGTCCATATTAAAATGTACTTTACCCATTGTCCCATTAGTACCCAACCTTCAAGCAGTCTCAGGGGCCCAGTAATATGTGTGCTTCCAGATGAATTAACCCTTAAGGCAGAATAGCCAGCATCAAAATAAGGGGAAGTGCCATGATACATATTTCTGGATATTAGACAAGTTTTAGTCCCTATTAAGCCCTTTAACTTTAGTTTGGGCTATACCCAACTTATAGTGAGTTTTGGTAGTAAAAGTTTGACAATCTGTTTAGTCCTTATCCCTGTGTAGTATGGGAACTGTAAACTATATTTGTGTCTCAAAAGATAAGCTCCAACATCTTTTCTTTCTTTAGTACAACCAGTCATCAGCAAGCAAAGGTCAGCATGGAATATGAATTGCTAGTCTATAGGCATATTAGTTACTACCTCCCCAGAATCTGTTTTCTTAGTACCCAGGTCCAGGCCCAAGGGCAGAGGGAGTTGGACCCTGTATTGAGAATAAGCAAAAGAAATTTACCCTAAGTACTGCCATATTGTTTTCAGAGTCCATTTTAATCAAAGGGTGGAACTAAATTTAAGTTCCCAGATCCTAAAGGAGCTGGAGACTTCCCAATAGCTCTGGCTTCCATATTACTCATCTTTTGTTCCCCCAAACATAATGACTGCTCCTGACAAGCTTCCATTATTTATCTTTTATTCCCCAAAATATGACTGTTCCTGACCAGTTTTCAATATTCATGTTTTGCTTCCCAAAACATAATGATTGTTCCAAAACATAATGACTGTTCCTAACTACTTTTGTTATTCATCTTTTGTTCTATAAAATATAATGACTTTTTTCTGACCAGAAAAGAACAAATGAATTTGATTGGTTGGATTGTAAAACCTATATTTTGTATCAGTTGACAAAACAGATCAACCACATATGGAAAGACATTATACCTAATGGGTATAATGGGAGCCCTCAGCCAAACAATGTAGATCAGAGGACCACATGTGAAAATGTACCTAACTTAGCACACATGTTTGTGTTTTTCAAGCTTAAAAATTCTGTATTTTGTCTCAGAGTTGAAGTTCACCTTCTGATGAGCCTATTCTTCGGGCCTAACCAATCAGTAGCAGCTTGACTACCATAAAATTTTGTCATCTGCATTGAACTGGTGTTTGCATTTTGGATCTATGTGAACCTCATAATACCTGTATTCCTACCAAACATAAGACTTAGGAGAAGATAGAAGGACAAGGGCTGAATGAGTTTAGGGCCCAATGAAACCTTAATTTTAAGGGGAACATGGTCCAGATGCAGTGCATTTGGTATCTGCTCTGGCTTTCACTCTTTTGACCTGGATATGGTGAACTCATATTGTAATGGCAGCTACCTTCAAAATCATAGAAGTGGAGAGAATCACCATATAAGGTCCTTTTCAAGTTGTTTTCAGTGCCTCTTTGGTTATGTTATTGACTCAGTATCACCAGACTTGAACAAGGGGAAAATGGTGGAAGATTGTGTCTCTCAGTCTGATAATAGCCTTTTTGGAGAAATGGAGACACTGTAGTGACTTGAGGTCTTAAGCCAGGGCAATTCTCATAGCAGAAGTCATCACTGGTCAATACAGGGAAATAGAACTGACAGAAATAGATAGAAAGACAACTAGATAGATTATAAAGATAACCCAGGATTGCTGCTATACATTCATGCACCTGAACCAACAGGGGATGTCTCATATTGATGCTGCACACTGGATCAGTTGCAAAGAAGTCTGACTTCACTGATATATCCAAACTGAGGATGCCCTAATCAGACCTAATTCAGGAGATAAAAGACTAAGCAATTTTCTAATTTATTTCCTTTGGAAGGAAGATGTCAGACTTCTCTCTGAAGCATTAGGCAGCAATTGCTCAATGGGAGCTTGGAGCATTTCAGGTTGCACATTCCCTAAAAGTTCCTTGACTACTCTGATCTTTTCAATTCTGAGGGCTTCTGATCATAAGGTTCTATTCTCTGGCTTTCTCTTCCATATACTTTTTTTTTCAGTTTTGTTTCTGTTTTCATTTGCTTAATTTTCCTTTTGTCCTATCAACATTATGGTTTTATTCCTCTTTAATTTTTCACCACAAATTCTTGTGAACAATCTAAAATTATTTTCCTGCAGTTATTAGCAGTGTTTTTATTGTTATTAATAATTATTTTCAAGACATGTTTTTTTCTGTGTAGTCCTGGCTGTTCTGGAACTCACTCTGAAAACCAGGCCTTGAACTCAGAGATCCACTTATTTTTGCCTCCCAAGTGGAAGGATTAAAGACTTGTGCCACCACTGCCTGTCTATCTTTATTATTTTTAAATATTCATTAAAATTTTTTACATCATTTTCCTTTCACTGTTTTCTCTCCAACTGCTTCCACATCCTCTATGCCTTCTATGTCTCAAATTACTCCATTTCTGTAATTTTTAGTTCTGTGTGTGTGTGTGTGTGTGTGTGTTGTACATGTGTGGTTTATCACAGGAAATTATAGCAAATTAAATTAGAGTATTAGGTTATTGTAGATTGTGCTATGTTGACAGTTACAATTGATTACCACATAGCCTTCCAAAAGCAACAAAATGACAATATTTTATACAAAAAAAATGTTTTTTTAACACAGCTCATTGAAAGTTAATGAATGTGCTCTAATTTTTGACAAAAGTGCAACAAAGCAACATTGGAAATAGCAATAGTTTATTTAATAAAATCTGGCTATGTACTTGTAAAAGAATTGAAATAGATTTTATATTTTTCCCTGCTTGAAAAATCTATTCAAATAATTCTGAGGCTGTTGTTACAATATAAAGTTCCCAACATCAACAGAAGCTTAGGGGAAACACTTTTGTCTTAGAAGTCAGTATGAATCCTTTTTGTTTGCTTGTTTTTCACAACAGGTTTTTCTATATGTAGCTTTGGCTGCCCTGGAACTCACTGTAAAACAGACTGTCCTTGAACTCAGATATCTACTTTCCTTTGCCTCATGAAGGGTGAAATTAAATGTGTGGATCAGACTGAGGCATAACCAGGATAGATGAGTCACACATGGTCTCCTGACCTACATTGTCTGGCTATGGGCTCCCTTTTCCTTCCTAAGGAGCCTTGAGAAGCTTCAACAGATACAAGAACATTGAAATAACCTCTTGCACCTCATCAGATCACTATGGTTAGAGCTGGACTTCAACAACAACAGAAAACAACAAGCCTACAACCACATGTCAGCTGAAGAACTCTAGACTCAGTGACTAGTGGGTCAAAGAAAAAATAACGAATTAAAGACTTTCTGGAATTCAATGATAATGAATGCACAGAATAGACAGACTTATGGGACATGATGTAAGCTATGATTAGAGGAATGTTCATAGCATTAATCACCTTTATAAAGAAACTGGAGAAATCTCAAACTAGCAACTTAACAGCATACCAGGAAGCTCTAGAAGAAAAAGAGGCAAACACACTCAAAAGAAGTAGACAGAAGGAAATAATCAACACAGGGCTGAAATCAATAAATCAGAAACAAAGACAATTCAAAGAATCAACAGAACCAAGAGCTGATTATTTGAGAAAGTCAATAAGATAGACACAGCCTTAGCCAAACTAGCTAACAGGCAGAAAGACAGTATGCAAATTAATAAAATCAGAAATGAAAAAAGGGATATAACAACAGACAGTGAGAAAATCCAAAGAATCTTTAGGTCTTAGTTCAAAAACTTGTACTCCACAAAATTGGAAAATCTAAATAGAACAGATGTTTTTCTTGATAGATTCCACTTTACCAAAGTTAAATCAAGATCAAGTAAACAAAGTAAACATTGCTATAACCCTTTAGGAAATAGAAGTAGTCACTAAAAGTCTCTTAACAACAATAGAATCCCAGAATCATATGATATTAGTGCAGAATTCTACCATACTTTCAAAGAAGAGCTAATATCAATGCACCTCAGACTATTCCACAAAATAAAAATAAAAGGAACATGGCCGCACTCATTCTATGAGGACATAGTTACCCTGATAACCAAACCACATGAAAACCCAAGAAAGAGAATTTGAGACCAAATTCCCTTAAGAATATGCAAAAAATATGCACTAAAATACCCACAAACTGAATCCAAGAACACATCAAAACACCATCCACCATGGTCAAGTAGGCTTCATCCCAGGAATGCAAGTGGTTCAATGTATGAAAATTCATCAACTTATTCTGCCATATAAACAAACAGAAAGAAAAAGCCACATGATCATCTCATTAGATGCTGAACAAAAACCTTTGACAAAATCCAACACAGCTTAATGTTAAAAGTCTTGGAGAGATCAGGGATACAAGGCATATACATAAACATAATGAAGGGAATATACAGCAAGCCAACATCCAACATCAAATTAAATGGATAGAAACAAAGCAATTCCACTAAAATCAGGGACAAGACAAAGCTGCCCACACTCTCCATACCTCTACAGTTTTGTACTTGAAGTTCTAGCCAGAACAATAACACAACTAAAATAGATAAAGGGAATACAAATCAGAAAAGAAGAAGTCAGTGTATTGATATTAGCAAATAACTGTCCCCTGATGCCGGGCAGGCTCTCTGCCGACAGAACCAGGCAAGAGGGAGAGAACCCGGTCCAGCCGAGCCTCTCTCCTGGGGCTGAGCGGGATAATGAGTGTCACGGCTCGGATCTCCTGCCTCTGGAGAATAATCACCCTGAGCTGGGAGTCTGTCAAAGCAGGAACTCATTTTATTGTATCAATCTTTTCTTTATAAAGGGCTGAGAGAGGAGGCGGACTTTTCTGCTGAGGTGAGATGACATGGGGGAGGGGAAAGTTGATGAAGGGTATGGATGGGGTGACTAAAGGAACCAACAGTTACTCTACATCAGCAGGAGCTAGGCAAAGGCAGGCTTAAGCAGGTTGTGCTGAGTCACTCCAGTACAGAAGTGATTGAGACAGTTTATAAAACTCGAGCCAGGCTCAGGTTTGTCCTCAAGGCCCAAACTAGGGCCAAATAGAGCCCAACACCCTGAGAAATGCCCTACCTAGCAGCTAACTGAAACAAACCCAATTACCAACAGCCAAATATTGGATGGAGGTCTGGGACTCATAAAAGTCTTGGGGGAAGAACTGAAGATCCTTAAGGGGAATAGAAACCCCACAAAAGGTCCAACAGAGTCGACCTCTGGGAGATCACAGAGAATGAGCTACCAACCAAAGAACGTGCACAGGCTGGAATGAGGGCCCTGGCACATATGTAGCAGACATGCAGCTCAGTCTCCATGTGAGCCCTGCCAACAACTCAAGTGGAGGCTTTCCCTAAACCTGTAGCCTGACTATGATATCTCCTTGCCTCCTTGCTAACAGCAATGCCTTGTCTGGACTCGGTAGGAAAGGAAGCACCTAATCTGTCAGAGACTTAATGTACCAAGGTGGTGGGATACCCAAGGAAGTCCCACCATCAGAACACAAGAGGAAGGGGATGTTCTCTGTGAAGGGGGACCAGAAAAGAGGGCAGCATTTGGTAGAGAGAGAGAGAGAGAGAGAGAG
>NW_022196905.1:132769066-132773093 GCF_008632895.1 Mastomys coucha
GAGGGAGGGAGGGAGGGAGGAAGGAAGGAAGGAAGGAAGGAAGAAAGGAAGAAATATTAGCTAATCTCTTTTTTGCCCTACTGTGCATCATACTACAACTTCATGATCCTGTTAAAGAATATTAAACAATTTAATAATAATAATAATAATAATAATAATAATAATAAATGACAAAATTCTACCACAGAACTCATAAAGCTTATAAAAAACCTTCAGCAAAGTTGCTGGATACAAAAGTAACTAAAATAAATCAGTAGCCCTCTTTTATACAAATAATAAATATGCTAAGAAAGAAATTAGGGAAACAACACCCTTCACAGTAGCCACAAGTAATATAAAATATGTTGGTGTAACTTTAACCAAGCAAGTGAAAGACCTCTGTAGTGGCTATTCCTGGTTGTCAACTTGACTATATCTGAAATGAACTACAATCCAGAATTAGAAGGCTCACCTGGCCCTAATCTGGAGGCTGAGAGATACAAGTTTCCGACCTGAATCTTGGCATGGAGATCTCGAGGTATAGTGGGTATGAATCCCAGAGGATTAAGATAGAAAGATCTATGAGTTCAAGATCATCTGGGATTAAAGGTGTGGTGGCATAGTGGCTATGAATCCTAGAAGATTAAGACTGGAAGATCTACGAGTTCAAGCAGGGTCACCTGGGGTTAAAGGTGTCACACCTGGGCCACACCTTTTGCTGGAGACCTATATAAGGAAGGAAAGCTCACTCTGCTTCATCTGCTTGCCTTGTGGGACTGAGCAACTGCTGGATCCTCGGACTTCCATTCACAGCTGCTGCCGACCATTGTTGGGAGTTAATTGTTGGGAGTTGGACTACAGACTGTAAGTCATCAATAAATTCCTTTACTACATAGAGACTTCCATAACTTCTGTGACTCTAGAGAACCTTGACTAATACAAAATTGGTACAAGGAGTGGGGTATTCCTATGACAACCTGACTATGTTTTGGGGAGGACTGTGGAAGGACTTTGGAACTTTGCCCTAGAAGATCCATTTGTTGTTAAGTGTTCTTGGGTAGGAGCTTGGAAGATAATGTTGAGTGCAGAAGATGGGAGGCCTGGCTTGTGGAATTTCAGAGAGAAGATTAAAGACTCTTATCGGGGCTGTTGCTATTTTGATTGTGAAGATTCTGTGGTTTTGGTTAGCTGGGGCTGAGAAACAGCTGTGATAACAAGATACCAGAACTACTAAAGCGAAACCTTTGCATTACTGGGACTATTGATGCTGGTTAGTGTTTTCTGAGAGCACAGAGTCTGTGTTCCAGAGATAGCCAAGGTTATACCTTGTGCTTCAGCAGGACTTGGTAATGTGTAAGAGTCACCCAGGTGGTACTGATTTTGAAGGCATAAAGAGCAGCTGAGGCTAGGCATTGTGAGAGGCCACAGAAGGACACTGGTGAAGGTTCAGCCTCAGTTGCAATTGATGGCCCAAGACTGAAAGTGTCATGCAAAGGAGTTGAAGCTTGGCACCATGAAGACAATCTATGAGAGGCTATTGGTAAAGCCTAGTTACAGCAGTGTTTTGGGAATGCCAGTACCATGCAATGACCACCAAGGACAGCAGCAGCAGTGGAGTACAGGCATCTGGAGCCTGGAAGACAATGTGTGTGCTATAAAGGGTAGAGCTGGAGAAGTGACCCAAGCCCTTGAAGGAATCCAGAAGATCGTGAGTGGATCCCAGACATTGGACGGTTGGAGTTTAATTTTTGCTTTTGATTGTGACTGTGCCCTGATATTTCTTCCTCTTGAAGGAAAAATGTATTTTAGTGGAGACCACAGTTAAGAGACTTTGAATTTTAAAAGATATTGGACATTTTAAATATATTGAACTTTTAATATGTGAAGACTGTGGGACTTTAGATTTTGGGGATGAATAAGAAAATAAGAGTTGAGGCTTAATAGTGATGTGTTTGTGTGTCAAGTTGACAAGGGGTCAATTGTACTGGCTGGTTTTGTGTGTCAATTTGACACAGGCTGGAGTTATCACAGAGAAGGGAGCTTCAGTTGGGGAAGTGCCTCCATGAGATCCAGCTGTGGGGCATTTTCTCAATTAGTGATCAAGGGGGTAGGGCCCCTTGTGGGTGGTGCCATCCCTGGGCTGGAAGTCTTGGGTTCTATAAGAGAGCAGGCTGAGCAAGCCAGGGGAAGCAAACCAGTAAGGAACATCCCTCCATGGCCTCTGCATCAGCTCCTGCTTCCTGACCTGTGTGAATTCCTGTCCTGACTTTCTCTAGTGATCAACAGCAATGTGGAAGTAAGCCAAATAAACCCTTTCCTCCCCAACTTGCTTCATGGTCATGATGTTTGTGCAGGAATAGAAACCCTGACTAAGACAACCTCTATGACAAGAACTTGAAGGCTCTGAGGAAAAAAATGAAGTTATCAAAAGATGGAAAGATCTCCTGTGCTCATAGATCCATAGTATTTACATAGTTAAAATGGCCAACTTATCAAAAGCAACAAATAGATATAATGCAATTCCTATGAAAATTCCAACATAATTTTTACAGACCTTGAAGGAGAAATTCTCAATTTCATATGGAAAAAAACATAAAACCCAGGATAGCTCAGGCAATCTGTACAATAAAAGAACTTCTGGAGGTGTCACCATCCCTGATCTCAAGTTGTACTTGAGAGAAATGGTAGTAAAATCTGAATGGTATAGAAACATACACGCTGACAAATGGATTCCCCTTGAAGACCCAGAAATAAACCCACATACTTACAGACCCTTGATTTTTGACATAGAGGTCAAAACCATACAATGAAAAACAGAAAGCATTTTCAACAAATGGTGCTAATTTAACTGGATGTCTGTATATGGAAGAATGCCAATAGATCCACTTTTAGCCCCCTTCAAAAAACTAAAGACTATGTGGACCAAAGATCTCAACATAAGCATGATACATAAATCTAGTGAAAAGATAAAGTGGTCAGAGTTTTTGATGGCAATCCCATCCCTCTTATTGATGCCCTGTCTTTCTACTGGGGATGGACTTTACAAGTTCGCTCTCCTAACTGTTGGGCATTTCAACTAAGATCCCTCCCTTTGAGTCCTGAGTGTCTGTCACCTCCCAGGTCTCTGGTATTTTCTGCAGGGTCAACCCCTACTTCCCACACCCCAGGGTTGCATATTTCCATTTATTCTGCTGGCCTTCAGGGCTTCTCACCTGTTCCCTTCAACCCTATACTTGATCATGTTCCCCTTTTACTCTCCCTGTCTCCTCTCCAACAAGATCCCTCCCTCCCTCTGCCTCCTGTGATTGCTTTCTTCTTCCTCCCAAATGGGATCAAAGCATCCTCACTTGGGCCCTTCTGCTTGCTAACCTTCTTGAGTTTTATGTATTATATCCTAGGATTTCTGTACTTTTTTGGTTAATATACACTTATTAGTGAGTAAATACCGTACATGTCCTTTGGGGTCTGAGTTAACTCACTCAGGATGATAGTTTCTAGTTCCATCCACTTCCTACAAAATTCAGGATGTCCTCGTTCTTAATAGCTGACTAGAATCCCATTGTGTAAATGAACCACATTTTCTGTATCCATTGTTCTATTGAGGACATCTGGGTTGTTCCCAGATTCTGGCTATCACAGATAAGGCCGTTATGAACATAGTGGAGCTCATGCCCCAGTGATATAATGGGGCATCTTTTGGATATATGCCCAAGGGTGTTATAGCTGGGTCTTCAGATATATCTATTTCCAAATCTCTGAAGAACCTCCAGATTGATTTCCAGAGTGGTTGTGGCAGTTTGCAATCCCACCAGCAATGAAGGAGTGTTCCTCTTTCTCTACATCCTTGTCAACATGTGCTGCCATCTGCATTTTTGATCTTAGCCATTCTCATTGGTGTAAGGTGGAATCTCAGGGTCATTGTGATTTGCATTTCCCTAATCACTAAAAACTTTGAACATTTCTTTAAGCGTTTCTCAGCTATTCCAGATTTCTTTGTTGTGAATTCTCTGCTTAGCTCTATACACCATTTTTTTTTAAATTGGGTTCT
>NW_022196905.1:132773103-132780037 GCF_008632895.1 Mastomys coucha
AGATATTAACCCTCTATCAGATGTGGGGTTAATTAAGGTGTTTTCCCAATCTATAAGTTGCAGATTTGTCCTATTGACTATGATTTTTGCCATACAGAAGCTTTCCAGTTTTATGAAATCCCATTTATCAATTGTTGATTTTAGAGCCTGAGCTATTGGAGTTCTGTTTAGGAAATCCTCCCCACCCCAATGCTGATGAGTTAAGGTTCTTTGCTACTTTATCTTCTATTAGATTTAGTGTATCTGGTTTTATATTGATGTCCTTGTTACACTTGGACTTGACCTTTCTTCAAGGTGACAAATATGGATCTATTCTATTTTTTCTACTTACAGACTGTCAGTTAGACCAGCATCATTTATTGAAGATGCTTTCTTTTTCCACTGTATATTTTTGGCTTCTTTGTCAAAGATCAAGTGTACATAAATGTGTGGTTTTATCTGTGGGTCTTCAATTCCATTCCATTGATCAACCTGTATGTCTGTGTACCAGTACCATGCAGTTTTTATCATTTTTGCTCTGTAGTACAGCTTGAGGTCAGGGATGATAATTCCCCCAAAAGTTCTTTTATTGTTAAGAACTGTTTTCACTATCCTGGGTTCTTGTTTTTCCATATGAAATTGAAAATTGCTCCTTCAGTTCTTTCTCTAACTCCTCCATTGGGGACCCTGTGCCCAGTCCAATGGTTCGCTGTGAGCATCCACCTCTGTATTTGTCAGGCTCTGGCAGAGCCTCTCAGGAGAGAGCTATATCAGACTCCTGTCAGCATGTACTTCTTGGCATCCACAATAGTGACTACATTTGGTGACTCTATATGGGATGGATCCTCAAGTGGGGCAGTCTCTGCTCCCCACTTTGTCTTCATATTTGCCCCCTTGAGTGTTTTGTTCCCCCTTCTAAGAAGGACCATAGCCCCATATGTAGCAGAGAATGGCCTTGTCAGGCATCAATAGGAGGGGATGTCCTATGAAGTCTCAATACCCCAGTGTAGGGGAATGCCAGGGCAGGAGACTGGAGTGGGTGGGTGGATGGGTGAACACCCTCATAGTAGCAGGAGGAGGGGGAGTGGGATAGAGGATTTCCAGGAAGGGGGAGGGGATAACATTTGAAATGTAAATAAAGAAAATAACCAATAAAAAAAAGAATTGCTCTTTCCATGTCTTTGAAGAATTGTATTGGAATTTTGATGGGGGTTGTGTTGTATCTGTAGATTGCTTTTGGTAGGATGGCCATTTTTACTAAGTTGACCATACCAATTCATGAGCATGGGAGATCTCTCCATTTTCTGAGGTCATCTTCGATTTTTTTTGAGAGACTTGAAGTCTTGTCATACAAATCTTTCACTTGTTTGGTTAGAGTTACCCTAAGATATTTTATATTATTTGTGACTTTTATTGCTTCCCTATTTTCTTTCTCAGCCCATTTATCTTTTGTATAAAGGAAGGCTACTGATTTGTTTGAATTAACTTCATATCCAGCCATTTTGCTGAAGTTGTTAATTAGTTATAGACGTTCTCTGGTAGAATATTTGGCATGACTGATTTATACTATTATATCATCTACAAATAATAATACCGTAACTTTTTCTTTACCAATTTGTAACCCCTTGATATTTTGTTGTCTTATTGCTCTAGCTAGAACATTGAGTACTATATTGAATAGATACTTGGAGAATGGGCAGACTTTTCTTGTCCCTGATTTTAGTGCTTCAAGGGTTTCTCCTTTTAATTTGATATTGATTATTGTTTTGCTGTATATTGCTTTTATTATGTTTAGGTATGGGAGTTGAGTCCCTGATTTGTCCAATACTTTTAACATGAAGGGGTGTTGTATTTTGTCAAATGCTTTTCCAGTCTTCAATTTCTTCTTTATTTCTTCCCTGACAAAGTTACCATTGAGTAGAGAGTTCTTCAATTTCCATGGGTATGTGGGTTTTGTTTTGTTTTTGTTGTTATTGAAGTCTAGCCTTATTCTGTGCTCATCTGATAGGATGTATCCTATTGAAATAATCCCTTATTTCAATCTTCTTATATCTGTTGAGGCTTGTTGTGTGACAAATATACAGTCAGTTTTGGAGAAGGTACCATGAGGTGCTGAGAAGAAATTATATTCTTTTGTTTTAGGGTAAAATGTTCTATACATATCTGTTAAATCCATTTGTTTCATAACCCCTATTAGTTTCCCTGTGTCTCTATTTAATTTCTGTTTCAATCACCTGTCAGTTTGTGAGAGTAGGATGTTAAAGCTTTCCACTACTATTGTGTGGGATTCAATTTGTGTTTTAAGCTTTAGTAAAGTTTCTTTTATGAATGTGAGTGTTCTTGCATTTGGAGCATAGATGTTCAAAATTGAGACTTTCTCTTGATATATTTTTCCTTTAATGAATATGAATGGTCTTTCCCCATCTTTTGGATAACTTTTAGTTGAAAGTCTATTTTATTGAATAAAATAGATAAAAATATTTTATTGATAAAAACAGAGACTGAAAGAAAGGAGATCCAGTAACTGGCTCAACTTGGGTTCCATCTCAAAGGGAGGCTCCAAGACCACTAGCCCTATTACTAATGCTATGCTTTGTTTACTGTGGGGTGGTGAGCTATACACAGACAATGTGGTCACTGGTCTAGCACAGGCCTTGACCCAGTAGGTCGTGACTTCCACCTACCAGGGACGGCAAGTATTCAACCATGCCCCTTAGGCCCCTGTCTCCTGTCACAGCTATAGCTTCCCACAGCTCCCCACAGAGGGGTAGGTGGCCATCAGTCATGTGGGCAACACCCCCAGCTCCTGGTATTCTGTCTGGACTCCTCTCCCATAGTTACCTGGCAACAGCCAGGTAGGCCAAGCCCACTATAAATGGAGCAGCTTGATCCCACCTTGCTCTCTTGCTCTTACTCTCTTCACTCTCTCTCTCTTTCTTGACCTCTTGCTCCCCCTCTTTCCACTTTCCCTTCCCCCTTTTCTCCACATGGCCATGGCTGGCCTGTACTTCTCTACTCTTCTCCCACTCTCTACCTTTCTACAATAAACACCTTAAAATCATGGACTGCCTCTTCTCATAGGGATCCGCTGTGCTGGAGCAGTGGAACAGGTCTTCCCCTAATGAATCACAGGTCTAACCTCCCATAGGAAGCCACTCAGCATTCCCAGATGGTCTCCACAGAGCCAAATTGTGTCCCCCCACCCCCCGACCCCTGAGCAAGCCAAGGACTCTCATTCTTCTGTAACCAGCTGGAGCCCTCCTCCTGCCCTATGCCCCAGGGTCAGAGACCACCCTCCGGTCCACGCTCCATTCTTAGCTCTTCCGAGACATACAGTGGTGTCTGAGATGTCCAAGAGCCTGAGAACCTGTTGTCCTCAGCCTCCATGCAGGCCCAACAATCCCAAGCCACTTTTAGAGCATGATGTCTGCCCAGCAGTGGTGTGGGGCTTGTAGTGCAGTCAGACTTCCCAATCCTGCCTCGCCCAGCGCCACTGACTGAGACAGAGGCAGATACTTACAGTTCAACCAATGGACTGAAGTCATACCCCCCTGTGGTTGAATTAGAGAAAGACTGGAAGAATCTGAGGAGGAGGGTGACCTCATAGGAAGACCAGCATTCTCAGCTACCCTGGATCACTGAGATCTCTCAGAAACTGCGCCACCAACCAGGCAGTATACGCTAGCTGTTCCAAGGCCCCTGACACATATACAGCAGAGCACTGCCTGATATTGCCTTAGTGAGAGAAGTTGAGTCTAACCTTTGAGAGACTTGAGGACCCAAGGAGTAGGGAAGCCTGGCAAGAGACTTGTGGGGACATCCTCTTTGAGACAGAAGGAAGAAGACTGGGTTGAGGAACTGTAGGAGTGAGGACCAGGAGTGGGGTAAAGACAAGTGTAAAATGTAAAAGTAATAATAATAATAACAATAGTAATAATAATAATAATAATAATAATAATAATAATAATAATAATAATAATGGTGAAGTGGGGAATAGACTTCAACACATTGGCACAGGAGACAACTTCCTGAAAAAAACACCAAAAATTCAGGCTTAAATATCAACAACTGATAAATGGTAAGTCATGAAACTACATAAGTAAGACTAAGATCAAAAACTTCAGCTTCAGCACATGATGTTGAGGATGCTGAGAATAGTGATCAATCTTCCATTGCTGGTGGAGTGTAAACTTGTACAACCACTGTGGGAATCTATCTGGTGGTTTCTCAGAAAACTGGGAATAGTTATACCTCAAAACCCAGCTATACCACTCTGGTTATATACCCAAAAGGTGCTCTACCATACCACAAGGACACTTGCTCCATTATGTTCTTTGCAGATCTTTTGTAATGACCAGAAACTGGAAAAAAACCTACATGCCCTTCAACCAAAAACAGATAAAGAAAATGCAACTCATCTACACAGTAGAAGATTACACAGCTACTGAAAAGAACACCACAAAATTTGCAGCAAATAGATGTAACTAGGAAAAAAATCATCCTGAGTTAAGACAGACCCAAAAGGACTCAAAAGGACCCAAGAGGACATGCATGATATGTAGTCACTTATAAATGAGTATTAGCCATAAAGTACAGTATGCCCATGTTATAATCCACAGATTGGCTCGTGGAAGAGTTGAGGAAAGGACTGAGAAACATTGAGAGGATAGGGACTCCACAAGAGACCAACAGAGTCAAGTAACCGGTACCCTTGGGTGCTAGCAAAGACTGAACCATCAGTCAAAGAGCATACAAAGGCTAGACCTAGGGCACCTGCACATGTGTAGCAGAAGTACAGCATGGTCTCCTTTTGGGCCCCTCAAGCACTGGAACAGGGACTGTCCCTGAATCAGTTACCTGCCTGTGGATACTGCTTCCTCGACTAGGCTGCCTTGACTGGCCTCAGTGGGAAAGGATTTACCTTGTCCTGTAGTGACTTGAGGTGCTAGGATTCATTTGCAATAAAAACTATACTAGGTTTCTCTTAAATTCTTGCCAAAACAACTCTATACACAGTGGTATTCCACAAGACAATAATTGTTGCTTACATCTATCTATCTATCTATCTATCTATCTATCTATCTATCTATCTATCTATCTATCTAGTCAACTTATATCCCAATATCAGCTATTTCTTCCTCCCACTATTCCCATAACACAGTGTTCCCCCAAATTCCTCCACCCCTTCTCCTCTGAGAAGGGGGAGGCCCCTACTGGGTATTTCACCCAACCTGGCACATTAAGTCACTGAACGACAATGCACATCCTCTCCCAGTGAGGCCAGACAAAGAGGTCTAATTAATGGAAGAGAATCCACAGGGAGGAAACAGGCAACTAATTCAGGGACAGATCCAGCCATTGAGGGGTTCCTCATGAAGACCAAGTTGTACATCTCCTACATATGTGCAGGGGTTGGGGGGCTAAGTTCAGCCCAGGCTTGCTCTTTTGTTGGTGGTACAGTCTCTGGGAGCCCCAAGGGTCCAGGTTGTTTGACTCTATTGGTCATCTTATGGAGTCCTTATCCATGTTGGATCCCTCAAATTCCCCCAACCCTTTCACAAGACTCCCTGAGCTCCGTCTAATGTTTGGCTATGTATCTCTGTATCTGTTTTTATTGGCTGATGGGTGGAGCTATCAGCAGACAGTTATGTTATGCTTCAGTCTGCTAGCATAACAGAGTAGCATTAGTAGTGGCAGGGATTGGTTCTTGCCCATGGGATGCATCTTGAGTTGATCCAGTCACTGGTTGGTCACCCTAATCTCTGCACAATTTGTTCCTGCACAATTTGTAGGAATGACATGTGTATATACATATGTGTACATATGTGTGTGTATATGTGGTGTGTGTGTGTGTGTGTGTGTGTGTGTGTGTGTGTGTGTGTTAGGTTGAAGGTTTTATGTACTTATCCCTTCAATCCTTCACTGGAAATCTTGTCTGGATACAGGAGGTGGTCCATACCCCTACTGCTAGGAGTCTCAGCCTGAAGCATCTCTGCAGACTCTCTGCACCCCAGGTCTTGGCACAACTTGAGATGACCCCATACCCACCTCCAATTTATTTTCTCTCTCTGCTCTGCTTACACCTGATTCCCTCTCCCTGCTCCCTTCCCAATACCATGTCCCACCCAGTTCCCTCCTCCCTCATAAACTTCAGATATCTCTTTTATTTACAGTCAGAGAAAGACTAAAGCTTTCTTCTTTGGATGCTCTTTGTTATTTGACTTCTTTGGGTCTCTGGATTGTAGCATGGTTATCCTGCACTTTATAGCTAATATACACTTATAAGTGAGTATGGACTATGCATGACATTTTGGGTGTGAGTTACATCACTCAGTATGACATTTGCTAGTTCAATTCATTTGCTTGTAAAATTCATGATGTCATTTTTAAAAAAAATTAAATAGCCAGATAGTGTTTACTTGGGTAAATAAACCACATTTTTCTTATTCATTCTTCAGTTGATGGACATTTGGGTTCTTTCCAGTTTCTGGCTATTATAAATAAAGCTGCTATGAACATAGTTGAGTGTCCTTGTGGTATGGTGGAATAACTTTGCATCTTTTGAGTGTATGACCAGAAGTGGTACAGCTGGGTAAAAATTGTCCAAACATTCCCAAATGTCTGACAAAAACCTCAAAATTTCCATAGTAGTTGTATATCTTTGCACTCTATCAGCAATAGAGGAGTGTTCCCCTTGCTCCACATACTTTCCAGCAAGTGCTAAACCTTGAGGTTTTGATCTTAGTCATTCTGATGGGTATAAGGTAGAATCCCAGAGTCACTTTTATTTGCCTTTTCTTGATTACTAAGGACATTGAACATTTTAAAAGTGTTTCTTGGACATTAGAGATTCCTATTTTGAGAATTCTGTTTAGCTCTGTAGCCCATTTTCATTTTTTTTCTTTTCTTTTCTTTTCTTTTTTTTCTTTTTTCTTTCTTTTCTTTTTTTTTTTTT
>NW_022196905.1:132780089-132788194 GCF_008632895.1 Mastomys coucha
TTTTTCTGTCTCAAAAAGCTTTATTTTTACTTGGTCCAAGACTTGACAGAGGCTCCAGAGCAGTTACAAAGTTGCCTAGTGGCTTGAGAGGATCATTCAGGTGGAGGTCCAGAGGCGGGCTGGTGCAGAGCAGAGGGGGGAGCCCCTTGGAAGGCACAGAGGCCTCCTAGTCGAGCTTGAGAGTGAGGCACTCAAAGAGATACTCGTCCAGAGATCCCTGGGGCACACTGGTCTGCACTGGTTGTGGCCCTGCCACCCTACAGAGGTTGGTCAGGTGGTTGCCCATCTTCTAGATGAGCTTCACCTCCTTATCCAGGAAGTGGCTGTCCAAGAAGTCACAAGGATGAGTGTCTGTGCAGACAGAACCCAGGGCATGCAGATCCAAGAGGGCCTGGTTCAGGTTCTTCTCCAGGGCCAAGGCAGCTTCCATGGCCTCCTGGGTTTTAACCCATTCATCTTGAGATGGCTTCTGCACATCCTGGAAGAGTGCACGGCCCCCGCAATTGTTCTGCAACTTGAGGAGATGCTCTGAGCCCTCGCATTTCTCCTCGGCCAATTGGCCAATTCGCGGAAGAAGTGGCCTACGCCCTCCAGAGCCATGTCATCCCGATCAAAAAAAGAAGCCTAGAGAGAGGTAGGTGTAGGAGGCCTGCAGGTGCAAGCTGACCAGGCGGTTCACCGCAGCTTCCACTTCGGTAGAATAATTATGACGAATCTGAGAGGTCATGGCTGATCCGGAGTATGGGGCTGACCGTGAGATGAGATGGTCCCGGAGGCTGCAACTGTAGAGACTTGTAAGGCGGCTGGAAGCTAATCAAGTGGGAGTCCCCGGGTCTGTTCCGTCCAAACACTGTTGAAGCAAGACACAGATCCACGGGCCCTCCGAGGCGGTGCTCTCTATGTAGCCCATTTTCTAATTGGGTCATTTGGGTTGTTGGTGTCTAGCTTCTTTATATATTTTACATATTAGCCCTCTGTCAGATGTATGGTTGTTGAAGATCTTTTCCCAGTTTAAAGGCTGTTTTTTTTTCTTCCTATTTGACACTGTACTTTGCTTTACACAAGTTTTTCAGTTTCATGAGGTCCTATTTGTTAATTGTTAATCTTAGAGCCTGAAGTATTAGTATTCTCTCCAGGAAGTTTTCTCCTGTACCAATGACTTCAAGGCTATTTTCCACTTTCTGTTCAATTAGATTTAGTGTATCTGGTTTCATATGGAGGTCTTTGAATCATGCGAACTTAAATTTTGTGCAGGTTGATAAATATAGATCTATTTGCACACTTCTACATACAGACATCCTGCTAGACCACTACCATTTATTGAAAATGCTTTCCCATATCCATAGTTTTTGTCTTCCTTGTCAAAAACAAGTGTCCTTAGGTGTGTGTGTGTGTTTTCTGAGTTATTGATTTGATTTCCTTGATCAAATTGTCTGTTTCTATACCAATACCATGCAATGTTTATTACTATTGCTCTGTAGTATAGCTTAAAGTCAGGGATGTGGATACTTTCAGAAGTTCTTGTATTGTTTAGCTTTTTATTTTTTCATATGAAGTTGAAAATTGTTTTTCAAGGTCTGTAAAATCTGCTTGTAATTTTGATGGGAATTGCACTGAATCTGTATATTACTTATGGTACAATGGCCATTTTAGCTACATTAATCCTACTGATTCATGAGCATGTAAGATCTTTCTATCATCTGACACCTTTTTGAATTTCTTTCTTCAGAGTTTTGAAGATATGATCATATACAGGTCTTTCACTTGCTTGGTTAGAGTTACACCAAGATACTTTATATTATTTGTGGCTATTGTGAAGGGTATTAGTTTCCTTACTTCTTTATCAACCCATTTGTTGTTTGCATAATAGAGGGTGACTGATTTATTTAAATTAATTTTGTATCCAGCCACTTTGCTGGAGGTGTTTAAAGGCTGTAGAAGTTCTCTGGTAAAAATCTGGTAGAAATTTTGTGGTCTCTCTCTCTCTCTCTCTCTCTCTCTCTCTCTCTCTCTCTCTCTCTCTCACACACACACACACACACACACACACACACACACACATTGTCTGCAAATATACTCTGACTTCTTTCTTTCCAATTTGTATCACCTTGATGTCCTTTTCTTTTCATGTTGCTTTAGCTTGGACTTCAGGTATCATATTGAAGAGGTAAGAAGCAAGTGGACAATCTTGCCTTCTCCCTGATTTTAGTGGAATTGCTTTTTTAAGTTTTTCACCACTTAATTTGATGATGGCTATTGTTTTGGTGTACACTGCCTTTATTGTGTTTAGCTATAAATCTGTATCCATGATCTCTCCAAGACTTTAAACATTAAGGGGTGTTGGATTTTGTCAAAAGCCTTAATTAAATCTTCATACGCTCTCTTTTTTTTTTTCATTTTGGTTTGTTTATATGGCAGAATATGTTGATGGGTTGTTATATATTGAACCACCCCTGCATCCCTGGGATGAAGCCTACTTGATCTATCTTTTTTTTTTAACATTTAAAAACATATTTTAATTAAATAGAATTGAATCACATTCTTCTTTTCCCTTTTGTACCACCCCTCCTCCCAGAGACCCCCCCTTCAATACCTACAATATCTTTTTTGTCATATTCTTTAAAATTTATAAAATATTATAACAATAAAAATGAGTATTATAAAAAGTTGTTTGATATAAAACAACAATCAATTTAACAGTCTTATGTAGATGCTCATCTACAGCAATAGTGAAAATACATTTTTCTCAATATAAATTTTAAATAACTCCAAACATATTAACTGTATACTTCAAAACAATACATCACTACTAGTATTTTCCTAAATGAACATAAATATATAAAGTCTTTTTGTTTGTTTTGTATTTAGTAGAGTTTAAAATCTTGGCTCTTACTGTAGTACAAGCCCTAAATAAGAACAATTTTTAGACATTGGGTTTCATTGTAATAAGGCCGTATTTCAATGACCCTCACATCACCAAAGGATTTTACCTCCATCGTAGCTAAGCTGAGAGTTGGTAGTTCTGCTGCACCAAGAAATGAATTGTAGGCTCGATTTTTGGATACATACTTCCTGCTATGGTCAAAGCTATTTGACTTGAGTGAGTGACTTCATTCTCAGCCCACAGAGAACAGGTTACCTTCATTTAAGAAATGGTGTATGAAAAAAAGAAAAGAAAAAAAAGAGAAAGAAATGGTGTATGTATTAAGATGGTCTATCCATAAAGTCATTCGCCAACTGTTTCAATGAACAATGGTTCTGCTTGGAGGGTGGCACAGACATTAGGTGAGGGTAAGAATTTGGTTCATTAGCTGTAATAATTTGGAAAAGCATTTATCTCAGAGAAAGAGGAACTTATAAAGTCCTCTTCTTCAAACTTGATACAAGAGTTACAAATGTCAAGCAGAGCATACAGTTTCACTTTGTTGTTCTCTTACAAGCCACCTCCCTAGTTAATCGTCTGTTACTTTTAGATATATAAATACTTTTGAAATATATAAGCTATTCTGAAAACCATAGTATAGTGTAAAAACATGAAATAATACTACTAATAGAGAGGCTGAGATAGAAGCAAGATTTCAAGACCATTATGTTGTACATAGCCAGACACTGTCACATACAAACAAGCTGACAGTGTATATAGATTATACAATGTTGGACCTATTTCTCCAGTTACCAAATTAGAGAGACCATTGGATGACAATCAACAAATTTGCAATTCCTCATATTATTTGATTTCAATAGCTTAGGATATGTTGGTAATATTAATTTTCAAATTAATATATTAAGAAAAAGTAATTGTCACTTCCTGTTGTTTTTGTTGTAAAAGGTGGAATTATGTTTCTGTGGATTTGTTGAAAGATTACCTTCTTGCTTCTTCCCAGGGTGTAGTTTTGCTCCTTATGTTGATGTTCTCCATCTATTATCCTTTGTAGGGCTGGATTTGTGGCAAGATATTGTGTAAATTTTGTTTTTTCATGGAATATCTTGTTTTCTTCATCTATGGTAATTGAGAGTTTTGATGGGTATAGTAGCCTGGGATGGCATTTGTGTTCTTGTAGGGTCTGTATGACATCTGCCCAGGATCTTCTAGCTTTCATAGTCCCTGGTGAGAAGTCTGGTATAATTCTGATAGACCTACCTTTATATGTACCCAGTGCTTCACAGCTCCCGAGCTTGCCATAGGACCCAGGAAGCAAGGATTTGGGGCTTGAAGATTTCACTTAGTTGTCCTAGGCAGCAGCAGGCCTCCAGCAACAGGCAGAGCTGTGGCCTGGGCAGTGGTGTGCAGTTTGGGCAGGCAGAACTTGCTGCTGCTAGATTTGCCTAGAGGGGCTGGCAGGTAGAGAATTAGGGTATCTTTCTCACCTGGTGCTCTCTGATATTTACTGGCCTCTGAGACTATAGGCAGAAGTGTGAACTGGAAGATAGAGGCAGGGCATTGTGGCAGGTGTCCCTAATAGCTCTTTTCAAAACTTCTTGAATCAGGCACCATGGTTGAAGTTACACTCAGCACCATTTTCTTCCATGCTTATATTAGTATGGCCCACTAATCCCCATTTAAACATCCAGCTGCATTTCTAATCCAAAATTCAAAAATTCACAATCCTTTAAACAAAAGCCTGTTCATGGATGTCACAACAATACACTAGTCCCTGGTATTAACTTCTGTCTTAGGTTTTTATTGCTGTGAAGAGACACCATGATCTTGGTAACTCTTATAAAGGAAAACTACATTATCATCATGGCAGGAAGTATGATGACATGCAGGCAGACATGGTACTAGAGAGGTAGTTGCAGATTCTACATCTGGATCTGTTGGCAGCAGGAAGTGACAGTAAGCCATTAGATCTGGCTTAAGCTTCTAAACTCTCAAAGTTCCCTGCCCCCAGTCACACACTCCCTCCAACAAGGATACATCTATCCAAACAAGGATACTCTTCCTTAAAAACTCAATCAATATGGGCTTATGGGGTCATTTTTATTTAAATCACAATGATATATTAAAAAATTTTTAAATGTGAATTTCAATGGTAAATTGCTGTGGGAAATATTTAAAAAAAAAAAAAAACAGAACCAACACATTCCTGCAAATGTGCTGGCAACTCTCGGCCATGCTGTGGGCTTGCCGGCTCTGTCTCTACTGAAAGACCCTGGAGCTTGGGAGACCCTCGCTCAAGTCTCGGGATAACACGACCACCCAATAACTCACGAGAGACCGACCTTGCTGCAATCACATGAGGTTTATTCAGGCCAGACCTAGGTCGAACTCATAGTCTGGCAGGCCAGAGGGGTTCGACCCCGAACACAAGAAGTGAGGGGTATTTAAAGGGAAAAACCACAACCCAAGGGGGGTGATGGGGTGACCAAGGATACATAGCATGAGAACAATAGAAAATTCTAAAGGAACCCACTACCTAGTTGAGCCAGATCACAAGGAACTCATCCTGCACACTCATTATCTAGAGGAATGTGGCTTGGTCAACGCTATCTTCTTAATGACTGACTGCTCCTAGGACTACTTAGATGACCAATATCCTGTGGTTTGGTCAGTGCTATCTGCTCAATGGCTGACCGCTGTCCTGTTCCTTATTCTGGGCAATGTTATCTTCTCAATGGCTGACCGCTGTCCTGTTCCTGGAATTGACCAGTCCACATTCCTGGCTTGTTACAGAGACTTCCTATGCCTTCTTTAAGTAAAGGTTATACATTAATGCATTTCCATTAACGTGCTTTTTCCAAATTTCTAAATTCAGTCTTTCACTACCAGCCAACTCTTCGGCAGCACTGGAGCTCCTGAGTTCTCTGCACTACTATGCCAGCTCCACCCAATATCCATCTACCCCACAGTCAGCCATCATGGGGTTAGTGTCTCCTCAGAGTAAAACAGCACCCCTTGAGTAAAAATTATAAAGTCCCAATTTAAATATATCTGTATTCTCAAATATAGAAATATTTCAATAGATGACCTCAAAGAGGCCACTCTAACTATAATCCAAGCCATCAGGGTATAGTTTCATATTATGGCAGGACTTGACAACCTTTAAAAATACTTCTTCTATATAGGAACTAAAATGATGCAAACATGAAGGGTCCAAGGAAACTTGCATTAAGTTTTCAGGATTCACTGAAAATAGGTCTAAGGCAGGGTCAGAGTCTCTGCAATGAGTACTTGAGAGTAAATTTCATCTGGCATATTTTCTCATGAGGAATGTCATATATATGCAGTGCTGAACCAGAACAGAGGATGTGTTACAGAAGCAAATCTGAAGACACAGGATGTCCTAGTGGGTACCATATCATCCAGTTACTACTCTTAGATGTTAATGTAGATCTAAAATTCAGGGTGTTTGGATTGATTGCTGCTTTTCTGGCTTTAATTTGGTCTTTTGTGGTGCCCATGTTCTTGTCATATGTGGAGGCTATCGGGCGTTAAGAGTTTGATCATATATGGTGGAAGTGGGTTTTATTACTCACAGATATTTGTAGGTCCATCCTACTCAGTCTCTAGCATTCAGTCTCACATCCTTGTTCTAGCCGATGTGAAGAGATTAGCTCTCAAGTTCTCACCACCTGGAGCTCACCTTCATCCTAATATGTAGGTCTTATAGTAATGATCTGATATAGCTTGAGAATCAGGAAGCAAATTTTTTAAAATAAAATTTTTATAAAAAAATAGATTTTTTTTTCATTTCAGGTAGTACTTCCTCAGAGAAGACAAAAGTAACTAATGCAAATGAAGAATTGTTTGTCAATAAGTCCACCCAGTTCTTGCATATGTAGACTGATACATATATATGTGTATATATGTATATCTTTTAATATATGTAAGATTGTGTAAGAGTATTTGAGTAAGTAAACTAGAGAGGTGCATATAACAGAAGTACTTTGTAACCTCCTGCAGCCAAAACGACTGATTCAGACCTTGCCCTCACCACAAAGCAGCTATCCCACCCAGGGTGAGGCTTCCTGAGATAAACAAAGCCTTTTTGTTCTGCCACTTCTGTGCCTCTCTCTCAAAGTTCTTGCTAGGGGCTATGCTCTGCTGAGCTGCTTCACCTGCCTCTGGGGACCAAACATCAAGATGCTAATTTGGCCACAAGATCCTGGCTTACTGGGGGAAGGGTTTTCCCTGCCCATTTATTTCTCAGATTCAAAATACACATCGTACCTTGATCAAAAACCACGATCGTTATTCCTTTCACCGTTCGATTCCTCCTCTATTTTCTCAGGCCCCTTTCTCTCTTCCAGAGACCTCGTTCATGTAGCTGCTGGTGGCTACAACAGTACTTTAGCTTTAAAGTTTGATACATGAGTATGAACATATCTTTGTTGCAGCTGATACCTCTCACCACCATAGATGCATTTGTTGTTATCAGAAGAATACATTTGATATTGCTCATTTTTAAAAAGCTTTATCTAGAGATAGTTTCCTTCCTAGGAGATTATCTGTTAAGGTGTGTTTTCCATGACCCAGTGTTTATTAAATTATGAAAAAAAGAATATGAGCTAAGTTTTAAAATAATTTCCACCAAGACCATGGTCAATTACTAATAACTTCAAATGCTTTAAGAAGAAAATTTGAAATTCTTCTGTTAATTATTGCAGAAACTTAGACCAGGTTAGAAAATGAAAAGAAAATTTAGTTTTCTCTAATGGAGTCTCACTGTACAAATCACTCATAAATGTAAGCCCCATACGTAGCAGTAGATGGCCAAGACAGAATGATTTCCAAAGAGGTTGTACAAGTGTGCACATCTACCAGCAATGGAGGAGTGTTTCCCTTGCTCTATACCCTTGCCAGCATGTGTTAGCTCTTGAGTTTTTTATCTTAGTTGTTCTAACTAGTGTAAGGTGAGACATCAGAGTTGTTTTGATTTGCATTTCACTGATGACTAAGGACTCTGAACATTTCTTATATGCTTTTGACTATTCCAGATTCCTCTGTTGAGAATTCTCAGTCTAGCTCTGTACCTCATATTTTAATTACGTTATTTGAGTTTTTGGTGTCTAACTTCTTGAGTTCTTATAAATTTTGGATATTAATCCTCTGTCTGATGTAGTGATGGTGATGAAAGACCCCTGGAACTGGGGAGATCTTTACT
>NW_022196905.1:132794645-132794897 GCF_008632895.1 Mastomys coucha
ACTGCAGCACCTGGGTCCAGGCCCCTGCCTCTAACGCTTTGGCAGCTATGGGGCCGATTCCATGTTTCTGACTGCCCTCTGGGGAAACCCGGGACCACGGGATTCTTTCTGACACCATTTTTTCTTCCCGGTTCCCCCAGGAGCAGCCCAAAGACCCAGCGACAGTGGCTCCAGCTCCAACAAAGTCCATCAGTCAAGGGGGGTGTAAGTCATCAGTCCAAGGTCCAAACACACACACAAAATCAGTCACCA
>NW_022196905.1:132796237-132807909 GCF_008632895.1 Mastomys coucha
CTCTGCTCTATAGGAGCATGCTTGACTCCATTTTGGGACTTAGTTAAGAATTTTTATTCTACAGTGAGAATCATTTCCCAATCTGCCACAGCCTGAAAAATACAGAGGCGGATGCTTGCAGCCAACCATTGGACTCAGCATGGAGTCCCGAATAGAGGAGTTAGAGAAATCACTGAAGGAGTTGAAGGGGTTGCAACCCCATAGGAAGAGCAATAATATCAACCAACCAGAACCCCCAGAGCTCCCGGGGACTAAGCCATCAACCAAGGAGTACACATGACACCAGCTGCATATGAAGCAAATGATGGCCTTGTCCAGCATCAATGGGAGGAGGGGTCCATGGTCCTATGAAGGCTTGATAGGTGCCCTAGTGTAGGGGAATCAAGGGCGGGGAGGTGGGAGTGGGTGGGTGAGTGGAGGAATACCCTCATAGAAGCAGGGGGGCGGAGGATGGGATAGGGGATTTCTGAGAGGGGGGAACTGGAAAAAGGGATAAATTTGAAATGTTAATAAAGAAAATATCCAATAAAAAAAGAAAAGAAAAAGATAAAAAGAGAAAGTTTTCATGGGCTAGAGAGAAGGCTCAGCAGTTAAGAACACTCTGCTCTTCCAGAGGTCACGAGTTTAATTCCTATTAACCACATGGTGGCTCACAACCATCTCTACTGGGATCTGATACCCTCTTCTGGCATGTAGGAGTAAATGAAGATGTAGTACTCACATAAAACATATATACACTCATATATATATATATATATATATATATATATATACACATTATATATACGTATATATATACACATTATATATACGTATATATATACACATAATATATATATTTTAAAACATGTTATCAAGCCGGGCGGTGGTGGTGCATGCCTTTAGTCCCAGCACTTGGGAGGCAGAGGCAGGTGGATTTCTGAGTTCGAGGCCAGAGTGAGTTCCAGGACAGCCAGGGCTATCCAGAGAAACCTTGTCTCGAAAAAGCCATAAACAAAAAACAAAAAAAACCAAAAAAACATGTTATCATGATGAACCAATTCTCAAATATAGAATGTGGCTTCTTTTCAGTTTACTAATAGATTTTAACATAATTAACCCTCTCCCATATTTTTGTAAGTTTACCACTTGTGTAGTATAAAAAGATTGATTAGTGAGAGGTGACAATATGCTTCCATATTGCTTCTATATATTCCATATATAGAAAAGAAAGTCTTACATTTAAGAAAATGTATAGTGTATAAGAAAATAAACTAGTTAAAATGTGTTCTCTAAGTACAAGATATCTTTTATGAAATGATGATAAATTATCAAGAAGTAAGTACTCATAAATGTATGGGATTCACATGATACATGGTTTCAATTGAAGGAATATAAACCAATTTATCAAAGTGAAGAATTGTGAATAGAAAAGTAGATAAAGCATTGTTTAGATATCAATAGTCAGTGAGAGACAAGAGCACAGGTTCTGATGAATTGGATACAGCTAGTCACTAAACTTTCTTCACAGAATTAATGGAAGTTTAATGTAATTATCTGCTATTAGGCATATCCAGCTGACTGTATGTGACTTTGATTATGAAATTTAGATTGGTCTTTATTCTACTATAGTATGCAGTCTGACTGGATGGTGCATAATCCAGCTTAAGTACCTCTATGTAATTAAAAGCAAGTAGACTAATCTGTAAAATGCACTTTTCTTCTAGAATGTGCTTTATCCCTGATGCAATAAAGTAAGTTTCTATCTGGTCTTAACAAAATAATATGGCATTTGGGGGGGCAAAGATGCAGCCTAGGATCCCTGCACTGGAAGCCATGACAGAGAAGATTACCATGGACACCATGACCTTCCCCTTGGTGCTGTAGTAGACAGGGAGGAATGTGACCCAAACACTGAGGAACAGGATCATGCTAAATGTCAAGAACTTGGCTTCACTGAATGTGTCAGGCAGGTTCCTGGAGAGATAAGCCATAGCATAGCTCTCGAGTGCCAAAGAGCAGAGGTATCTGAGGATGCAGTGAAAGGTAACAACTGAGCCTTTGCTGCAGACAATGAAGATGTGTCCATGATCAGAGTGAGCATCTGAGTCTATAAATGGAGGAGACGTGTACAGCCAAATTCCACAGAGCACAAGTTGAATAAAGGTGGAGATGAGAATAATGAAGTTAGGAGCCTTTGATATCGTCAACTACCTCATCATCTTCTCAGGAACAGTGACCTTGAAGGCTAGAACAACAGTCATGGTTTTTGCCAAGATTGTGGAGAGAACCACTCTGAACAGAACTCCATATGTGCTCTGCTGTAGGATACATGTGCCTGTGCTGGGATGGCCAATGAAGAGCAAGGGACAGAGAAAACAGAAGGTCAGAGTGAAAGTGAGAGCCTGATTATTGGACTCGACAATGGGAATGTGCTGGTACTTCACAAAGATACCAAGCACAGCAGTTGTGAGTACAAAGAAGGCCCTGGTCATGCAAGTGAGAGCCATTCCCAAGGGGTCTTCATAGGCCAGAAATTTCAAGGCTTTCTGTAGGCAGTGGTTCTGCTGTGTGTTTGCATAATGACTTTCTAGACATTTCACACAATTACCCACATCTGGTTGGAATGAAATTTATCATAGTGTATGCTCAGGTTCATCTTTTATCCCAAGCCACTTCCCTGCACCAGCTCTGTGGCACGATACCCACATCTCTTTCCTTTGTTGTTTCAGACTCAGGTAAATTAGTGTTCAGTGGTGAACATTCTCAAATGCTCTGTAATCAATAATTCCAAATTGACACTGCTCATTGTCTTTATTGGGACATGAAATTAATAGTTCTATTCTCTTCATCTTTGTAATTAAATATCTTTTGGCATGAATATATTAATAAATCTCAACACAGGGTTCCTTCCTACCTCGGATCATTTATGTTCCTGGATGAAAGACACACACATAGCCTTTATATTTTAATATGCCTTAAGCAGCACAATAGTTGGGCAACTGCCTAACCTCCATGCTGTTAGAATCTACTTCTAAGCATAACCCTATTATTACTTACTAAGTTCTATCTTGGCTACTCCTGGCCCAATTGATCAGCCCTCTGGGTTATGTCCTCTTGGTTCTTTCACATGGTGGCTCTGGTTCTCCTTCCTGAACATTCTACTTCTTCCATGGATGCTGTCTTCTCTTTTCTCTTGCACCTTTCCTAAGACACGGCCCTCCTTTTCTCTTCTTCCACATTGTCCCAAGTCCTGGAAACTGAAAACCTGCCTATGTCTCTCCTTTCTAGCTATTGGCTGCTGGCATCTTTATTTACCAATCAAAATTAACCGAGGGCAGGTTCCCAGAAGCTACATATAGACCCTCTCATGCAAAAAGTTTTGGGGAACCAAATTGACTTTAGAATGCAAACAGCGACATTTTTGCTTCTAAGTGATACTGTTCACCTATTTATGTGTCACAAATTATTGAATTAAGTTACATAAACCTAACTTAATAGAATTAGTTCCTTGTCAGATTATTTATACTTAATTTAATCAAATAAACTCAGAAGTGATACAACTCTAGATTCAATTTTATAATACCTAGGCATTTATTGATTTATTGATTATTGAATTATAAATGTAAGAATGATCAGGGTCTAACAACTAATTCATGCCATATAAACTAAATATGATAAATATGCTTTTAAAAACATGAAAAGCTGTTATTTTATTCTCTCTGTGTTACATGTCATAGTAAAATAAAGTAGAATACTCTGGGATAGACAAAGATGTTCTCGGTAGGGAAGAAGGCATAACAGGAAAAACATCATTGATCAAGTATGAATTTTAATTGTTAGTATATCATTTAAAGTGATGATACAATAAATTAAATTATTTTTACTTTTACATGAAAGAACAGGACTAATAACTGCTGTTCCTTCACAAAACTTTTCCATGAGCTTATTCACTGAACACTACAGGTAGATGGGAAGATTCTCAGTGAGACTGCCATTTACCTGTCTCACTGGAAATCTCATTATCTGGACAATGAGTGCAGTCATAGCAACAGGCAGCCTTACCCTCCTGTGGGAATTTTCTGAATCTAGAAACACAGCTCTCACTGCACACAGAGTGAGGAATCTGAGGATTAAATGCAAGAGAGAAAATGCTCACACATGGGCAGTTTTAAAACAATAAAAAGAATTTAACAATGAGGTGGTAAGTTTTTATATTTACAACATGAGATTATTGTTTTAATGCTTCTAGTTTGAAATGTCCTATGAAGTTCAATATGCTAAAACCATGATCTAAAGAAAGCAAATCTCTAAATAGTTGTATGAGTGTAAAAGATAGGGCAAAATAAGAGGACATTAGGTCACTGAATTCATATCTATAAGAACAACTTAGAATGCTATAGTGATTCTATTGTGTGCTCTCTAATCATTGGAAGGAGCAGCCTTCTAGTAAACTTAACATCCTTTGGGTCTTTCTGTGAAAGATGATCTATAATAGGGTAATTAAGAAGGGAAGATATACTCTAAGACAGATACAAAAATTTTGTTGGCTGTTCTTGCAGACAGGATGAAAAACAAAAAGGGTTGTAAAGATCAATAATCACCTATAACCACTTCTGACTAAAAAATCAATGTGAAAGACTTTCTCAGGATTCTACAGCTATGACTGTGTGAATCATGATGGCCTACCTCTGCCATATGAAACAAAATTGAAGTCTATTCTTAAGATGCTTCTATCTGGTGTGAACTTTTTTCATTTTTTGTCATGTTCTTTAAAATTTATAAAATATTGTAACAATAAAAATGAGTATTATAAAAGTTGTTTGATATAAAACAACAATAAATTGAACAGCCTTATGTAGATGCTTGTCTACAGGAATACTGAAAATATATATTTTTTTTCTCCATATAAATTTTAAATAACTCCAAACATATTAACTGTATATTTTAAAATAATATATCACTACTAGTTTTTTAATGAACATAAATAGATAAATTCTTTTTGTTTGTTTGTTTTGTTTTTAGTTGAGCTTAAAATCTTGACTCTTAACGGAGTACAAGCCCAAAATAAGAACAATTTTTAGACATTGGATTTCATTGTAATAAGGCTGTACTTCAATGACCCTCACATTACCAAAGGATTCTACCTCCATCGTAGCTAAGCTAAGAGTTGACAATTCTGCTGCACCAAGGAATGAATTACAGGCACGATTTTTGGATACAGATTTCCTGGTATGGTAAAAGCTATTTTACTTGAGTGATTTTCTTCATTCTCAGCCAACAGGGAACAAGTTACATTCATTTAAGAAATGGTGTGTGTATTAAGGTGGTCTATCCCTGAAGTCATTTACCAACTGTTTCAGTGAACAATGGTTCTGCTTGGAGGGTGGCACAGACATAGGTGAGAGTAATAATCTGGTTCATTAGCTGTAATTATTTTGAAAAGCATTCATCTCAGAGAAAGGGTAACTTATAAAGTCTTCTTCTTCAAAATTGATGCAAGACTTATAAATATCAAGCAAAGCATTTAGTCTCACTCCTTGTTGTTCTCTTACAAGCCACCTCTCAAGTTAATTGCTTACATTTCTTCTGGTTGTCTAAACAATTTTGAAATACATAAGCTGTTCTAAAAACCATAGTATAGTGTAAAAACATCAAATAAACCATCTTACTAATAGAGAGGCTAAGATAGGAGAAGCAAGATTTCAAGACCATTATGTGGTACACAGCAAGACACTGTTATGTACAAACAAGAACAAAGTATATATAGATTGTACAATATTGGACCTATTTCTCCAGTTACCAAATTAGAGTGACCACTGGATGACAGCCAACAAATTTCTAATTCCTCATATTTTTGAATTTCAATCGATTAGGATATGTTAGTAATATTAATTTTCATATTAAGAGATATTAGGAAAAAGTAATTGTTACTTCCTGTTATTTTTGTGTTAGAGGTGGAATTATGTTTGTGTGGGTTTGTTGAAAGATTGTTTTCTTGCTTCTTCTAGGGTGTAGTTTTACTCCTTAGGTTGGTGTTTTTTATCTATTAGCTTATGTAGGGCTGGATTTGTGGAAAGATATTGTGTAAATTTGGTCTTGTCATATAATACTTTGGTTTCTCCATCTATGGTAATTAACAGTTTTGCAGAGAATAGTATCCTGGGCTGACATTTGTTTTCTCTTAGGGTCTGTATGACATCTGCCCAGGATCTTCTAGCTTTCATAGTCTTTGGTGAGAAGTCTGGTGTAATTCTGATAGTCCTGCCTTTATATGTTACTTGACCTTTTTCCTTTACTGCTTTTAAAATTCTTTCTTTGTTTAGTTCTGTGTGTACTTACGATGTATGTCCGTTTGGGTCTGAGTTACCTCACTCAGGATGATATTTTCTAGTTTCATCCATTTGCCCTCAAAATTTGTGATGTCCTTGGTTTTAATAGCTGAATAGTTTTCCATTGTATAAGTGAACCACATTTTCTGTATCCATTATTTGGTTGAGGGACATTTGGGTTGTTTCTAGATTCTGCCTACTATAAATAAGACTGCCATGGTCATGGTGGTGCATATGTCCTTGTGGCATGTTGGGGCATCTTTTGGGTATGTGCCCAAAAGTGGTATAGCAGTGTCTTTAGGTAGAAATATTTCCTATTTTCTGAGGAACTGCCACCTTGATTTCCAGATAGATTATACCAGTTTGCAATCCCACCAGCAATGGAGGAGTGTTCAACTTTCTCCACATCCTTGTCAACATGTGCTGTCACCAGAGTTTTTAACTTTAGTTCTAATTGGTGTAAGGTAGAGTCTCAGGTTTGTTTTGATTTGTCTTTCCCTGATCACTATGGGCTTTGAACATTTAATGTTGCATTCACATAATCTTTAATTATGTTATTTTTTACTTTTATTGATATTATAATGAAATTTGAAAAAGCTAGTGTTAAGAGACTAAGACAAAATCTTTGTTCTGCACTATAATTTCTAAGCTATTTCTCATCACCATATCTAATCTTATTCTAATAGTTATAATTCTTTAATGAAAGCATAAGGCATTCCACTTTCTATTTTAACACTGACCTATAAATTGTAAGTTAAATATAAGTATGACACAACAGAAGATATGATATGAAGTCCTGAGTACTTACAAGAAATCTCAATATAAGACACAAAATACAACATATGAAAATTAAGTCTGTCTTTTAGAAGGAATGGTATCTTTTGTTGTAAGTTACACAAGCAACTGTTCGCTGAAAATAATTATCAACAACCCAAACATATTGATCAATAGTGCCTTGTTCTTGTTCTGGTAATGGTACAAAACAAAATTTAGTTTGTTAAAACATGAGAATCTGTTCTACCCCAACTCTGGAACACAGATTCAAACTCAATGTCACCCAGGAACTGCTGTCTTAATGGGCTCCTGAGCATCAATTGTTTGATGTCTCAGCATCTCTGACTAATTTGGGTTCTCCATGTTGTCATATCATAGGAGGCTCTTTTCCACAAATGAGGTTTACACATAAATATCTTTTTTAATGGGATGTTTTCTTTATTTACATTTCAAGTGCTATCCTCTTTCCCAGTTTCCATGCCTTCCAGAAACACCCTATCACATCCTCCCTCCCCCTGCTTCTATGAGGGTATTCCTCCAACCACCCACCCACTCCCACCTCTCTGCCCTAGATTCCCCTACACTGGTGCATCTATTAAGCCTTCATAGGATCAAGGACCTCTCCTGTCATTGGTACATGACAAGGTCATCCTCTGCTTTATATGCAGCTGGAGTCATGTATACTCCTTTGTTGATGGTTTTGTCCCTGGGAGTTCTGGGGGTCTGGTTGGTTAATATTGTTGTTCTTCCCATGGAGTTGCAAATCCCTTCAACTCCTTCAGTCCTTTCTCTAAGTCCTCTATGAAGGACCCCGAGCTCAATCGAATAGTTGACTGAGAGCCTCTGCCTCTGTATTTGCAAGGCTCTGGCAGGGCCTCTCAGAAGACCAGGCTCCTTACAGCATGCACTTCTTGGCATCCACAATAATATCTGGGTTTGGTAACTGTATATGGTATGAATCCCCAGGTGAACAGACTCTGTGTGGCCTCTCCTTTAGTCTCTGCTCTAAACTTTGTCTCCATATTTGCTCCTGTGAGTATTTTGTTCTCCTTCTAAGAAGGACCAAAGGATCCACATTTTGGTCTTCTTCTTCCTGAGCTCCATGTGGACTATGAATTGTATCCTGGTTATTTGGAGCTTTTTCGAGTATCTATTTATCAGTGAATACATGCCATGTGTTTTCTTTCCTGATTGAATTGTCTTACTCAGGATGATATTTTTTAGTTCTTACCATTTGCCTAAGAATTTCATGAATTCATCGTTTTTAATAGCTGTGTAGTACTCCATTGTGTAAATGTCCCACATTTTCTGTATCCATTTCTTTGTTGATGGACATCTGGGTTCTTTCTAGCTCCTGGTTATTATTTATTAGGCTGCTATGAACATAATGGAGCATGTGTTCTTATTATATGTTGGAGCATCTTCCAGGTATATGCCAGGAGTGATATAGCTGGGTCCTCAGGTAATTCTATGTTCACTTTTCTGAGGAACCACCAAACTGATTTCCAGAGTGGTTGTATCAGCTTGCTTTCCCACCAGCAATGGAGGAGTGTTCTTCTTTCTCCACAACCTTGCCAGCATCTGCTTTCACCTGAGTTTTTGATCTTAGTCATTCTGACTGGTGTGAGGTGGCATCTCAGGGTTCTTTTGATTTGCATTTCCTCATGACTTAAGGATGTTACAGAGAGAGGCAGGAAGATCATTGGAATAGAATTGAAGACCCAGAAATGAACCCATGCACATATGGTCACTTGATCTTTGACAAAGGAACTAAAACCATCCTGTGGAATAAAGACAGCATTGTCAACAAATGGTGCTGGATCAACTGGTGGTTAGCATGTAGAAGAATGCAAATCACCCCATTCTTATCTCCTTGTACAAAGCTCAAGTCCAAGTGGATCAAGGACTTCCACATAAAACCAGATACACTGAAACTAGAAAGTAGGGAAAAGCCTCAAACATATGGGCACAGGGGAAAAAATTCTGAACAGAACACCGAAGGCTTATGCTGTAAGATCAAGAATTGACCAATGGAACTTCATAAAATTGCAAATCTTCTGTAAGGCAGAATCAGACTGTGTAAGGACATTGTCAATAGGATAAAAAGACAACCAAAAGATTGGGAAAAGATCTTTACCAAACTTAAGAAGTTAGACCTCAGAGAACCAGATAACCCTAATTTAAAAATGGGGTACAGAGCTAAATGAAGAATTTTCAACTGAGGAATACTGAATGGCCAAGAAGCACCTAAAGATATGTTCAACACATGAAGATGTTATCCAGATGGACCAATGGCCTCAGAAACTTATGAGAGTTTTTGGGAAAATACATAATCTAAAGTCACTTATTTGTCCTCAAGATAAGGAAAATGCAAATCATTGCAAGGATCAGTAACTGCCTCTGTTATTTTCATAAGAAATATATATATATATATATGTACAGACATGTTATATGTTGGAGGTTTGTGGCAGAACTCTGCTTAGGAACGACATGCTACATTGTCACCTAGCTTATATAAACAAATAGAAGAAAGGATTTCCATCACACTGCTGTATTCTCTGAGCTAGGGCTGAGCTGTTAGGCATATGTATTCATGTGAATTCCTCCAAAATTTTAATTTGGTAACATGCAGTCCCCTCCTCAGGTTAACTTCCTTTAAAATATTATTAACTAACAAGAGGTGGTGAACAATATGTTCTTTGAAAAAAATGGGAAAGTTAAATACATCATGTTCAAAGTAAAGGAAAAAGAGGAGATGAAGTTTTTTCTACGGATGTACAGAAGAATCAAGATTATACATTATATTAATAATTCACCATAGAAAAGAAAACAATGCCACAATGAGTCAGAGTTCAGAATGTAAACATGTAACATAATCTAGAGATTGATATTAAGCTGTTTTACTTTTAATTCAAGAATTTACAATATCAGTTACTCATAAGGGAAACAAAATATTTTGGACTGTATAAAGACATAAATGATATATTGGTATTGGGAGAGGATGCACCTAACCCTACAGAGACTTGATGTGCTACACTGGGGAACTACCCAGGAGGGGCCTCACCCTCTCACAGGAGAAGAGAATGGGGGACAGACTCTGGAAGACTGGGACTAGGAGGGGAACCACGGTTGGGGTGTTAATTAATACGTATTAATTAAAAATAAAAATTATAATTTAACCTTAAAAATAAAGAAACATCTCTTTATGTCTTAAAAATGACATAGAGGTTAGGGCAGCAGCCATGTAGAGATTTAGAAGGCAAAATCTCAAGGCCAACTTCCTGGCTCTTACAATCTCTCCCTTTCCCCACCCCCTGCCTCTTCTGTCATGTTCCTTGAGTATTAAGGGAATTGGAAACCTGACCTGAATCCTGGTTCGTTAACTTCAAGACTTGAGGTAAAGAATCTTGCAAGACTTGTGTTGTTGGCTGGTGTCCAGAGCAGACCTTGGGTGCAAGCTCCGCAGCCAGTCCCACAACACCCAGAGGAAGCTCCACTCCCAGGCACTCTGACACACACAGGATCAGAGGTGAGGAGGAACATCTGTCCCAACACTGGGAGTAACTGGGGCCAGTGGGACCAGGCACACAGGAATTCTGCCAGCCCAGTGACTCGAGTTCCTTCTGGTCTGTCTGGGTTGGTGTCCTGAGCAGACCTTGGGTGAAAGCTCCACAGCCAGTCCACAACACACAGAGAAAGCCCCACTCCCAGGTGATCTAACACGCCTAGGATCACAGGATCCCAAAATCACAGGATCACAGAGACAGCTTGACTCTATGGAGATCTGACAGAATCAAGATCACAGGAAGAACAGGCTCCAATCAGATTTAGCAAGGGCAGGTAACACTAGAGATAACCTGATGGCAGGCGGCAAGTGTAAGAAAATAAACAACACAAACCAAGGTCACTTGGCATCATCAGAACCCAATTCTCCCACCATAGCTAGTCCTGGACATACCATTGCACCGGAAAAGCAAGATTCAGATCTAAAATCACTTCTCATGGTGATGATACAGGATTTTAAGAAAGACATAAATAGCACCCTCAAAGAAATACAAGAGAACACAGGTAAACAGCTAGAAGCCCTTCAAGAAGAAACACAAAAATACCTTTAAAAACTACAGGAAAACACAATCAAACAGGTGAAGGAAATGAGCAAAACCATCAAGAATCTAAAAATAGAAATAGAAACAATAAAGAAAACAGAAAGAGAGGCAACCTTGGCCATACAAAACCTAGGAAACAAATCCAGAGCATAGATGCAAACATCACCAACAGAATACAAAAGATAGAAGAGAGAATCTCAAGGGCAGAAGACACCATAGAAAACATTGACACAACAGTCAAAGAAAATGCAAAAAGTAAAAAGCTCCTAACACAAAACACCCAAGAAATCCAGGGTGGAATGAGAAGACCAAACCTAAGGATAATAGGTATAGAAAAGAGTGAAGACTCCCAATGCAATGGGCTAGTAAATATCTTCAACAAAATTATAGAAGAAAACTTCCGTAACCTAAAGGAAGAGATGCCTATGAACATACAAGAAGCCTACAGAACTCCAAATAGACTGGACCAGAAAAGAAATTC
>NW_022196905.1:132808270-132808475 GCF_008632895.1 Mastomys coucha
TCCAATAATATGAGGAATTAGAAATTTGTTAATTGTCATCCAATGGTCTCTCTAATTTGGTAATTGTACCAAAGGTCCAACATTGTACAATCTATATACACTGTCAGCTTCTTTGTTTGTGACAGTGTCTTGCTGTGTCTTGAATATAAGGGACTTAAAATCTTGCTTCTCCTATCTCAGCCTCTCTATTAGTAGTACTGTTTAT
>NW_022196905.1:132808485-132809322 GCF_008632895.1 Mastomys coucha
GTTTTATATCAAACAACATTTATAATACTTATTTTTATTGTTATAACATTTTGTAAATTTTAAGGAATATAACAAAAAAGACATTGTGGGTATTGAAGGGGGGTCTCTGAGAGGAGTGGAGGTACAAAAGGGAAACAAGAATGTGATTTAATTCTATTTACTTAAAATATGTTTTTAAATGTTAACAAATTCAGATAAATTGAAATCATGTAACTTTTCTCATCATAATGCAATAAAAGTCTAAAAAAAGAATATTAAAAAAGAAATATGTAAAAGAAATGACATAGAATCCCATATATGAATACTATTAAAGGAATGATAAGATCAAAGAATAGAACTCTCCTTTTGTTTCTAGAATGTCAGTCAGTGGGGAAAGATAACATTGACCAAAAACACCCTGTAACAATCTCTGAATTTTGACTCAGGCATATTTATACTTTCTTGAAGATCTGGCAACTCATATTTATTTAAGTACTACAGTCCAAGTTTAGGGTACAAAAACTTGGGTGGTGTCAATGTTCAAAATGTAACTAAACTGGTCAGTTACTTAAGAAGTACTATAAAGATGGTCACCAGCATATTGACATGTGAAAAATTATTTCTTCTTTATCTTTGATGAGAAATATTTGGAAAATCTGTGATTTTGATATTTCAATGAAAATATCACTATAAGAAAACTTTGGGCTATTCCTGCGCCTCCGCTCCGTTCCCCGCGGGTCTCCTCTGTGTGCCATGGACAGCATCGTCCCAGACATAGCAGTTGGTACAAAGCGGGGATCCGACGAGCTCTTTTCCACGTGTGTCAGCAACGGCCCCTTCATCATGAGCAGCTCAACC
>NW_022196905.1:132811115-132822897 GCF_008632895.1 Mastomys coucha
CAGAGGATGACCTCAAGAGCCTCTTCTCCAGCAATGGTGGTGTGGTCAAAGGCTTCAAGTTCTTCCAGAAGGACCGCAAGATGGCACTGATCCAGATGGGCTCTGTGGAGGAGACAGTGCAGGCGCTGATTGAACTGCACAACCATGACCTGGGCGAGAACCACCACCTGCGAGTGTCCTTTTCCAAGTCCACCATCTAGGTGCCTGTGGGCCTGCAACAGCTTCCACCATTCCAGAAAAGCCACTTTAAAAAGCAGCTGAAGTGACCTTACAGACCAGAGATTTTATTTTTTTAAAGAGAGATCAGTTTACCTGTTTTTAAAAAAATTAAATCTAGCCCACTTTGCTGTGGCAGGAAATGGCTGTGGGCCACAGAGGCCCAGTCAGTCCCAGCACCATGCCTTGAGGGGCTCAGGCGTGAGGCCACAGCGGTGCCCCAAACACAGCCGCTTTCTGTGCCTTACCAGAGTGCCTCATGGCCGCATACCCACCCTCTAAGGCCACCAGTTGTCTCTAGACCTGCAGGTGAGCCAGGTGGCCTATACATAGGCTCCCCAATGCTGTGCAAGAGCTGGGGCCACTCCCCTACACCCTTATAATCAAGTGACATGATTCTCCCATGTCCCTGGCCAGCCCAGAGGGCCCAGGCAGTCCTCAGCTGCCGAGCCTCATCGTGACCTATTTTATTCCATGTGGTCACAGACACCTGTGCCTAGCAATATTTCCACTTGACAAAATACCCGAATCTTTTCCATTTATATGCAAGAGATATAGTTTTAAGTAACTTTTTATAGCAATGATACAATTGTATGTGTGTACTCTAAGTTTCTGTGTTCCCTGCGCTTATTCCTTCAGTGACCAACTTGTAGGTGGGCCCAGGCCAGGGCTGGAGAAAAAGCTCTGAGACTTTTGAGTTTCTACCTTCAAATTTTGGACCAAAGTTTTGTTTTCTGCCCGCCTCTGACTATGCCCAGTTGAGGGGCTGATCTCTAGGCCTTAATGTCCCTTCCGGACACCCACCTCCATCCTAGCCTGTTTCTATGGGAGGGGTTCCCTGCACGCTGGTTCTGTGAAAGGCATGAAAGAGCGTAAATATTTATGATTTTATACCTGTGGGGCTGAGGCGGTGCAGCAGTTTTTTATGGTGACAGATGTATATTTTGGTAATGACTACAGGCTCAGTATTGTCCTAGGGCCAACCCTGGCCACATCTACCCCATCCCAGATGGTGTATTGGGGGAGGAAGACAGACCTTTTCATTAAAGCAGTTTTATAACCTTTGCCTTCCCTGAGCCCTTCATTCTGAACTGTAGGCCAGGCTGGGCCTGGATTCAATAAATACCTGTTTCTTATAAAAAAAAAAAGAAAAGAAAAGAAAAGAAAAGAAAACTTTGAAAATATTTTAACATACACACTAGCTATTTACTTAAATAACTCCTCTCCTTACTAATGACAAGCTATTCAGCAGAGACTCTTACACATGGTTCCGCACTGACTTCTGCAAACAAATATGTAAATCCTCTACAGTGGGTTTTAGTTAAAATATTCTAATATGTACAATAGTGTTTGAAACAGTTTTATATTACACCAGAATCTCACAATGCTATAATTAAAAGAGAAAGAAAATTTATCTACTAGGGGTAGAGTTTCCCTTTCCTACTTTTGGGAAGTTGTATTTGTACAAGGAGAAGTTTAAGCCATCTCATGAAGACTGTGAATACAGAAGTCACAGAATTATATGCACAGTAAGAAGGACTTTTTTATGCATTCTAAGAAGGACTGAAGTATCCACACTTTGGTCTTCCTTCTTCTTGAGCTTAAAGTGGTCTGTGATTTGTATCTTGGGTATTCCAGGCTATTTGGGCTGATATTCACTTATCAGTGAGTGCATATCATGTGTTCTTTTGTGACTGGGTTACCTCACCTAAGAATTTCGTGAAGTCATTGTTTTTAATTGCTAAGTAGTACTCCATTTTGCAAAAGTACCACATTTTCTGTATCCATTCCTCTGTTGAGGGACATCTGGGTTGTTTAAAACTTCTGGCTATTATATATAAGGCTGCTATGAATATAGTGGAGCATGTGTCTTTGTAATATGTTGGAATATATTTGGGGTATATACCCAAGAGTGGACACCTGGGTCCTCAGGTAGCACTATGTCCAGTTTTCTGAAAAACAGCCAGACTGATTTCCAGGGTGGTTGTAGCAGCTTGCAATCTCACCAACAATGGGGGAATGTTCCTCTTTCTCCACATTCTTGCCAGTACCTGCTGTCACCTGAGTTTTTTATTTTACCCATTCTGATTGGTGTGAGGTGGAATCTCAGGGTTGTTTTGATTTCCATTTCCCTGATGACTAAGGATATTGAACATTTGTTTGTTTGTTTGTTTGTTTGGGGTTTTTTGTTTGTTTGTTTAGGTTTGGGGGGTGTTTCTAAGCCATTCACTATTCCTCAGTTGAGAATCCTTTGTTTAGCTCTGTACACCATTTTTAATAGGGTTATTTGATTCTCTGGAGTCTAACTTCTTGAGTTCTTTGAATGTATTGAATATTAACCCTCTGTCAGATGTAGGATTGGTAAAGATCTTTTCCCAATCTGTTAGTTGCCTTTTTGACCTATTGAGTGTGTCTTTACCTTACAAAAGCCTTGCGATTTTATGAGGTCACATTTGCCAATTCGTGGTCTTAGAGCATAAGACATTGGTGTTCTGGTCAGGAAATTTTCCCCTGTGCCCTTATGTTTGAGGCTTTTCCCCACTTTCTCTTCTATTACTATCAGTGTATCTGGATTTATGTGGAGGACTTGAGCTCTAAATAAGGAGATAAGAGTGGATAATTTTGCATTATTCTACATGATGCCCTCCAATTGAACCAGTACCATTTGTTGAAAATGCTGTCCTTTTTCCACTGGATGGTTTTAGCTCCTTTATCAAAGATCAAGTGCCAATAGATATGAGGGTTCATTTCTGGGTCTTCAATTCTGTTCCATGGATCAGTATGTCTCTGTATCAATACCATGCAGTTTTTATCACTATTGCTCTGTAATACAGCTTGAGGTTAGGAATGGTGATTCCCCCAGAAGTTCTTTTATTGTTGAGAATAGTTTTTGCTATCCTGAGTTTTTGATTATTCCAATTGAATTTGCAAATTGCTCTTTCTAACTCTATGAAAAATTGATTTGGAATTTTAATGGGGATTGCATTGAATCTGTAGATTACTTTCTGCAAGATGAACATTTTTACTATATTAATCCTGCCAATCCATGGGCATGACAGATCTTTCCATCTTCTGAGACCTTCTTCAATTTCTTTCTTCAGAGACTTGAAATTCCTGTCATACAGATCTTTCACTTGCTTGGATAGAGTCACACCAAGGTATTTTATATTATTTTTGACTCTTGTGAAAGGTGTAATTTCTGTAATTTCTTTCTCAGCCTGTTTATGTTTTGAGTAGAGGAAGGCTACTGATTTGTTTGAGTTAATTTTATATCCAGCCACTTCACTGAGGTTGTTTATTAGGTGAAGGAGATCTCTGATAGAATTTTGGGGGCTCACTTAAATATATTATCATATTTTCTGCAAATAGTGATATTTTGACATCTTCTTTTCCAATTTGTATCCCTTTGACCTCCATTTGTTGTCTAATTGCTCTGGCTAGAAATTCGAGTGCTATATTAAATAGGTAGAGAGAGTGAACAGCCTTGTCTAGTCCCTGATTTTAGTGGGATAGCTTCAAGTTTCTCTCCATTTAGTTTAATATTGACTTCTGGTTTGCTGTATACTGATTTTACTATGTTTTGGTATGGGCCTTGAATTCCTGATATTTCCAAGACTTTTAACATGAAGGGATGCTGAATTTTGTCAAGTGCTTTTTCAGCATCTAATGAAATGATCATGTGACTTTTTCTTTGAGTTTGTTTATGTAGTGAATTGCATTGATGGGTTTCCATATACTGAACCATCCCTGTATCCCTTGGATGAAGCCTACTTGATCATGGTGAATGACCATTTTTATGTGTTCTTAGATTCGCTTGGCAAGAATTTTATTGAGTATTTTTGCATTAATGTTCATGAGGCTGGTCTGAAGTTCTCTTTCTCTGTTTGGTCTTTGTGTGGTTTAGGTATAAGTGTAATTAATTGTGGCATCATAGAATAAATTGGGTAGTGTATCTTCTGTTTCTATTTTGTGGAATTGTTTGAAGAGTATTGGCTTTAGGTCTTCTTTGAAGGTCTGATAGAATTCTACAGTAAAACATCCAGTCCTGGACTTTTCTAGGTTGGGAGGCTTTTATTGACTGTTTCTATTTCGTTTTTACTTTTTAATTTTGACATTTTATTTTGTTTTTAAATTAATTTTTTTGCATTTCATATTCCATTCCCTGCCCCCCTGATCCACCCTTCAATTGCTTCACATCCCATACCTCCTCCCCACCCCCTGTCTCCATGTGGATGCCCGCAACCCTAACCCCACCAGACCTCTAAACTCCCTGGGGCCTCCAGTCTCTTGAGGGTTAGGTGCATCACCCCTGAATGAACACAGACCCAGAAGGTCTTCTACTGTATTGTGTTGGGGGCCTCACATCAGCTGGTATATGCTGTCTGTTTGGTGGTCCAGTGTTTAAGAGATCTAGGGGGTCCAGATAGTTATGGGACTGTTTAGATGGTTTACCTGATCCTGATTTAACTTTGGTACTTGGTATCTGTCCATTTCATCCAGATTTTCCAGTTTTGTTGAGTATAGGCTTTTGTAATAAGTTCTGATGGTTTTTTTTAATTTCCTCGGTTTCTATTGTAATGTCTCCCTTTTCATTTCTCATTTTGTTCATTTGGATACTGTCTTTTTGCTCTCTGCTTAGTCTGGCTAAAAGTTTATCTATCTTGTTGATTTTCTCAAAGAACCAAGTCCTGGTTTCATGGATTCTTTATCTAGTTCTTTTTGTTTCTACTTGGTTGATTTCAGCCCTGAATTTGATTATTTCCAGCCATCTACTCCTCTTCAGTGTGTTTGCTTCTATTTGTTCTAGAGTTTTCAGGTGTGCTGTCAAGCTGCTAGTGTATGCTCTCTTCAGATTCTTTTTTGAGGCACTCAAAGGTATGACTTTTCCTTTTCTCATTGCTTTCATTGTGTCCCATACATTTGGGTATGTTGTGCCTTTATTTTCATTGAATTCTAAAAAGTCTTCAATTTCTTTCTTTATTTCTCCCATGACCAAGTTATCATTGAGTAGAACATTGTTCAGCGTCCATGTGTATATGGGCTTTCTGTTGTTTTTGTTGTTATTGAAGGCCAGCCTTAGTCACATTAGTGGCCTGATAGGATGCACGGAATTATTTCAATGTTCTTGTATCTGTTGAGACCTGTTTTGTGACCTATTATATATATGGTCAATTTTGGAGAAGGTACCATGAGGTGCTAAGAAGAAGGTATATTATTTTGTTTTAGAATAAAATGTTCTATAGATATATGTTAAATCCATTTAGTTCATAACTTCTGCTAGTTTCACTTTGTCTCTATTTAGTTTCTGTATCCAGAATCTGTCCATTGATGAGAGTAGGGTGTTGAAGTCTCCCACTATTATTTTGTGAGGTGTAATGTGTGCTTTGAGCTTTAGTAGAGTTTCTTTTATGAATGTGAGTGCCCTTGCATTGGGAGCATAGATATTCATAATTAAGAGTTCATCTTGGTAGATGTTTCCTTTGATAAGAATGAAATGTCCATCCTCATCTTTTTAAATAACTTTTGGTTGAAAGCTGATTTTATTCAATATTAGAATCTCTACTCCAGCTTGTTTCTTGGGATCATTTGCTTGGAAATTTTTTTCTGGCCTTTTACTCTGAGGTAGTGTCTGTCTTTGTCACTGAGGTGTAATTCCTGTATGTAGCAAAATGCTGAGTCCTGACTACCTATCTAGTCTGTTAGTCTATCTCTTTTTGGGGGAATTGAGTCCATTGATGTTAAGAGATATTAAGGACCAGTGATTGTTGCTTCCTGTTATTTTTGTTCTTAGAAGTGGAATTAAGTTTATGGGGCTATCTTCTTTTGGGTTTGTTGAAATATTAATTTCTTGCTTTTTCTTGGGAGTAGTTTCCCTCCTTGTGTTGCAATTTTCCATTTACTATCCTTTGTAGGGCTGGATTTGTGGAAAGATTCTGTAAATTTGGTTTTGTCATGGAATATCTTGGATTCTCCATCTATGGTAATTGAGAGTTTTGCTGGGTATAGTAGCCTAGGCTGGCATTTGTGTTCTCGTAGGGTCTGTATGACATCTGCCCAGGATCTTCTAGTTTTCATAGACTCTGGTGAGAAGTCTGGTGTAATTCTGATAGGCCTGCCTTTATATGTTACTTGATCTTTTTCCCTTCCTGCTTTTAATATGCTTTTAATTCTTTTTTTGTGCATTTGGTGTTTTGATTATTATGTGATGGGAGGAGTTTCTTTTCTGGTCCAATCTATTTGGAGTTCTGTAGGCTTCTTGCATGCTCATGGCCATCTCTTTCTTTAGGTTAAGGAAGTTTTCTTCTATAATTTTGTTAAAAATATTTACTGGCCCTTTAAGTTGGGAATCTTCCCTCTCTTCTATACCTATTATCTATAGATTTGTTCTTTTAATTGTGTTCTGGATTTCCTGGGTGTTTTGGTTTAGGAGCTTTGTGTATTTTGCATTTTCTTTCACTGTTGTGTCAATGTTTTCTATGGTATCTTCTGCCCCTGAGATTCTCTCTTCTATCTCTTGAATTCTTTTGGTGATGCTTGCATCTATGACTCCTGATCTCTTTCCTAGGTTTCCTATCTCCAGGATTGTCTCCCTTTGTGATTTCTTTTTTGTTCCCATTCCCATTTTTAGATCCTGGGTAGTTTTGTTCAATTCCTTCACTTGTTTGGTTGTGTTTTCCTATAATTCTCCAAGGGATTTTTGTGATTCCTCTTTAAGTGCTTCTACCTGTTTACCTGTGTTCTTCTGTATTTTTTACAAGAGTTATTTAAGTCCTTCTTAAAGTCCTCTGTTATCATGAGATATAATTTTAAATCTGAATCTTGCTTTTCTGGTGTGGTGGGGTAGCCAAGACTTGCTGTGGTAGGAGAACTGGGATCTGATGATGCCAAGTAGCCTTGGTTTCTGTTGCTTAGGTTCTTGGGCTTGCCTCTCACCATCTGGTTATCTCTGGTGTTAGCTGGTCTTGCTTTCTCTGACTGAAGCTTGTCCCTCATGTGGGCCTATAAGCCTGTGATCTTAGGTATAAGAGCACTCCTTGGAGATCAGCTCTCTCTGGGTGGTAATGGGGTGCAGAGAGCTGTGATCTTAGGTGTGTCAGCACTCCTTGGATACCTGTTCTTTCCCAGTGGGATTTGGGTATGTTTTACTGCCCAGTGGTAACCATAGGGAAGGGTTATTCTGGAATATAGAGTCAGGAGAAAGTAGGCTAGCTATAATTAATCTTACCCATGTGGGAGGCACCAAAAATTAGACAGCATTCAGGAGGTATGGTCACCCAGCCATCTTGCATTTTAATGAATGTCTTTGTTACAAACCAACAGGTAGAATAGGTGAGGCAAAACCCCTCCCCCAAGTTTGTCAGCATGCCGGCCCAATCAGCAGCTTCTTTGGTCTCTGTAGAGGCGGGACTTCTGATGTAACTGGAACCAGGAGCAAGGCATGGCAAATAGCAGGAAGTGGGCAGAGAGGTATGGTTATGAGAGGCAGGCAGGGTCTGAAGAATCAGCGCTCAAGCCAGGAGGGTTACAGGTGTGGAGTGCTGTGGGACAACCTTTGTTCTGGGATGCAGATGGAGATCAGAAGGCTCCTGTCAGTATACACCTTTAATTCCAGAAGTCAGGGGCAAGCATATCTCTGAGTTCAAGACCAACCTGGGGCAGAGCAAGCTCCAAGTAATGAACAGCTTAGGTCTAAGCACACCTTTAATTTGGGCCATATCTTTTTCTGGAGGCCTACATAAGGACAATGAAAGAAGGAAGACTCACTCTTCTTTTCCTGCTTGTACTTGTTTTCCAGCACATCTGTTGGAACCTACTTCTTCAGGATTCCAGCTTATATAGACCAGCTGAAACACCTAGCCTCATTGGATTGAGCAACTACTAGATTCTTGGACTTCCCATTCACAACTGGCCATTGTTGAGTAAAGTGAACTACAGACTGTAAATCATTCCAATAATTTCCCTTAATATTGTTGAGGCCCTCTCCTTTTAACATAACTGTGGCCATTTTGTATTAGCCTCCATTTTGCTCATCGAGTGAAATTAAGTTCAGATTCTCAGATTCCACTTCCCAGATTTAATTATCCAGAGCTGACACTAAAAAATGTTACTAATAAGCCATAAAAACTTATGGTTGAATCACTTGTATCCTCTTGTATCAATGTTCTGAAATTCTCCTGTTCACCACCTGTCCAGCACCCTTCTTACCTCACTCAGGACTAATCAACTTAAAAGTTTAGGTGATAATACTTTGTCTAGTTAGACAAAAACGTTGTACCACTTCACTGCTTGCCTTTGAACTTTTAAATCTGGTATTTAAAAAGCCTCCCCTGAGGACAGACTGGTGCCACAATTGGGTTTTTCCTTCTTATGGACCTAGATATCCAGTATTATAGTATGCATTTAATAAACTATTCTTGCTTTACTGAAATCTGTGTATGAATGACTTGTGCGGTGACTCCCAGGCCCCCACAAATATATAGAGAAGTCTGTTCTCTTAATAAAGAGTTCCATAAGTTCTGCAACTCAAGAAAATCCTAGCTAATACAATATAACCTTGTAGAGGGTTTTTTATCCAATTAGAAATCAAGTGGCTACCCTCATAACATTCTTGTGTCTAGGCATATCTTTCTAGGTTAATCATAATTGTGGCTTTCTTGGCTCATAGTTGGATAAGATTGTTAATAACTTTTCTACTTCATCAGACTGCAAATTCCTGTTCTATGAAAGCTAACTAGCAGGGAATCAAGTTTCCTGAGCAATACTCATTTGATTTCTCCATATCCTGAGACAAACGTATGTCATTTCTTTGACAAATTGTTTGTTTGCTTGCTTGTTTGCTTCCTTGCTTGCTTGCTTGCTTGTCTTATGTACAATGGTGTTTTCATGCATGTTTGTTGATGTACCCTTTTCATTTCTGGTAACCTCAGAGGCCAGGAGAAGCCAATCAATTCTCTGGAACTGGATTTACAAGTGGGTGCCAGTATCAAACCTGAGTACTCTGGGAAAATATCCAGTGGTCATAAATTGATGAGCTAACTCCTCAACACAAGCATAGGGTTTTAGCATCAAAGTCTTGTCAGAAAACAAGAGCAATGGCAATGGCCTTTATTATAAAAATGTCTGTATTATTTATAGAATCTCCATGTTATCTTGACCAACAGCTCAAGGGAAGGTATCACAAACTAGCATGAGGCTTTTAATCTGGAACCTATGGCTTCTGAGAGGAGTATTGTGCTCTGTGTACAGTAATGGCAATTAACTCATATACACATTTTAACTATTATATGTAAAGCTTATAAAATACTAAGATTTTATAAGCTGTTTCCAAACATCCTTAGTGCTATCTCTCTTCCCACTTCCTCTGCCCTGCTTTCCCATCCCTTTCTTCAGTGTGGTGTTTTAGATAAGAATGGCCACCATAGGCTCATATATTTGAATGTTTTGTCACTATGATGTATAACTATTTGAAAGATTAAGATGTGTGGCCTTGTTAAAGCACATATATGTCACTAGGAATGGACTTAGAGGTTTCAAAAGTCCATTCTCCCCCCTCACTACTGCTGCCCATACATTAGGATGTAGAACTCTGAACTACTTCTCCAGCTCTATGTATGCCTACATGTTGCCATGATCACAATAGACTAACCTTTGAAATAATAAGCAAGCCCCCAATTTAAATGCCTTCTTCTATAAGAGTGTTCTTGATCATAGTGTCTCTTCATACGAAAAGAACAGTGACTAAGACACCATTAAACCTCTTCCCCTAATCATGGAAATAGTAATGATTTACATCTGCTCTCAAGATTCCACCTAAATCTTTATAAGCATGATGAATGGTGATTTCATTAACTTGGGTGTTTTTTTGTACCCTCTACTCAGAAAGTCTCACTTAGAGTCAAAATAACCCTACAGTGTCTCCATCTAATTTTCTCATTCTATTTTTCCAAGCTGAATTACAAGAAATCTTGTGACACCTGCTAATATAATTTATGGTATCTCAATATACAGTTATAAGCATTGCCTGTTTAAATCAGTAGCTTTACCCCAAAACTAAGCATTTCCAAGAACATCAAATCCTTTGTTCTGGTCTTTCCAACAGAAACATGTTGAAATATAGTTGAGCCAGCAAGATAGCTCAGGAAGAAGTGGTACTTTTATGTGTGCTGGGTAGCTTCATGGCAACTTGATACAAGCCCATCATTTAGGAAGAGAGCCTACATCAACTGAGAATGTACCCTTACCAGATGACCCTGTGGGCAAACTTGTGTTGCATTTTCTTGACTGAGGATAGCCCAGCTCACTGTGGCTAGAGCAACAGTCCTGGGTCTTATAAGAAATCAGGCTAATCAATCAGTGGGGAGGTAAACTATCAATCAGCACTTATCCTTGGCTTCTGCTCTAGTACCTGCCTCCTAGTTCCTGGTCTAGTTCTTGCTCTGACTTCCTTTGATGTTGAAGAGTGATGTAAAAGTAAGAGAAATAAAAACCCTCTTTCACAGTAGCTTTCGGCCATGATATTTTATCCTAGGAATAGAAAAGCATAAGACACCATGCAATGCTCTGACCTCAGTTCTTTTTTCCCCAGAGGTAACTAAAATAGATAACTATTATTCCAAATGAAATTTCTCATGTTAGAACACTGAGACCACTCCCCATTTCAACTGAACATCTGACAGTTTGGATTTAAGTACAGTCCTATTGCTATGTAGTGATTACTTCAAACTCTCTTAGTTTGTCCAACTTTATACACCATTAAAATGATGAAACTGTCCAGATTCAGCAATATAGCTGAAAATCCAAAAGTAGTTGAGGTATTCCATATACCAGGTAACTTCTAGTCTAAGTTTCCCTAGATACCCCTCTGCAGAGTTAAGACACTGAGGAAGCAATGGCCAGGTCCAACAACAGGTACTTGTCCATCTATATGCTATTATTTAGAAGGCATACTCATGTATGAAAACACTGTACTTCATGTCTTCAAATGTTCACATTTGTTCAGAACAGAGAAAATGACATATACTGAGAAGTTCTTGATTACTAGGCATTCCTAGGACATAAAGTAGGAAAGCCTGTGTGGACATGGGACTCTATATAGAGTTCTGATTCTCTCCTTCAGATAACATTTCTTGAACTGAATGTAACAGATGTTTATGGAGCCAAAGATTGGAATGAGTGGTACCCAAAGAGAATAGTCATCTGGTAGAGGATTTGAGCTTAATCCAATGTGGGGACATTGATAGGATGCAGGAAGATGCCATAAACATGTTATGTGTTAATTTGCCTTGGTGTGGCCATGCCACAAATACCTAGAAGATGCTGTATTGGAGATCAATCTACAATCCTAATGTAACTTTGTTCTTACTTGGAGAGATACCAGAAATACAAAAGTAGGATCTTGCTTTGTGTTATCACCTCTGAACTCACACGGCCTAAAGCTTATGTATCTAGACTTGTGTAGACTTAAGTATCTTGCCCTAGGATAACTACCACAAATGGTAATACAGCCATGTGGATGAGGCTCAGTGGCTCCTGATGTCAGGTATAATGTAGTAGGTATACAGCCATG
>NW_022196905.1:132823253-132830915 GCF_008632895.1 Mastomys coucha
GGATGAGGCTCAGTGGCTCCTGATGTCAGGTATAATGTAGTAGGTATACAGCCATGTGGATGAGGCTCCATGGGTCCCGGTGTCAGGTATAATGTAATGGGTATTCAGGGGAATTAGCTCTGGCACAGACCACAGAATGAGAAGATGTACTCATACCTGCACACCTCTGCCCATGCCTGTTGTGTTTCAGAGACATGATGTTCCCTCACTACATTTAAACATAAACAGTCTAGGAGAAGCAATAGAAAAATTCACATACATGTCTGAAAGTAGGGTCACCTAAAGGATATTTTCATCTGTCACAGATAAAGAAACATCTGCCAGGTTGTAACATAGTATACAGAGAGGCCAAAGAAGTTTTGCCCAAGTAAAGCCTCACTTGAAGGAATTCCCATAACAGCTGCATATGTCTTTGTGGTCAGTTTGGAGTATTCTGTAATCTCCAGTTATAACTAGGAATAACATATGCAATCTATTATCAATAAATTTTCAGTCAAATTTGTGGAACTGTTTTGTAACCATAACCACGTATATTTATACATACTAGAATTAAAATTACAAATATGATTAAATAATGAAAATAGATGTCTGAACCAGGTCCTCTGCATTTATATTATAGCTTTCAACTTATTTTTCTTATAGAACTTCGGAATGTGTGAACACACGGGTCTCTGAATCTTGTGTCTGCTCTTGGGCTCTTTTTCTTCTGTTAATTTGCCTTGTCTGGCCTTGATGGTTTTTTTTTTTTTATCTTATATCTTATTTTGGGATATTTGGTTATTATCTCTTATAACCTATTCTTTTCTAATGACAGGCTGAAAGGAATGGATCCAGAGAACAGGAGTATGGGAGGAACTGGGAAAAATAGAGAGAGGGTAAACTGTAATCAAGATATAGTGTATGCAAAAAATATTCTATTTTCAATAAAATAAAAAGAATTATAAAAATAAAGTTAACTTGTTTCCTTGAGAGAGAGAATCTGGGATTATTTATTTGGAATGAAAATTTTAATAATTGTGGTAATGTATAAATATTTATTTTCAAGGTGACTCAATACAAAATTAAATTTTCTGTAAATTATTTTTAAAAGAAAGAAAAACTGCCACTATTAAGATTTTATAGGCAAGCCTGTAGGGCATTTTCTTAATTCATGATTGAAAGGAGAGGGCTCAGTCCATTGCAGATATGCTATGACTGGGCTGGGGGTTCAGAAATCTACAAAAAAAAAAAAGTAGATTGAGCAAGCCATGTAAGCATCACCCCTCCATGGCCTCAGCATCAGCTCCTTTCACAGGTTCCTGCCTGGAACTGTAAACCAATCGACAAGTGATTATTTTCCCAATTAATGTAATTATACTGGTCTAGCACAGTATCAGTAGTAGATGCTCTTCTAAGATCCATGACTTCCCTAGCCCTGGGTAGTTAGTTAGGTTTCTAGTACCAAGTATGACTTCCCTCCTGCTGAACAGACCTTGAGTCTACCAAACAGTTCTTGGTTGCCATCAAGTTGTAAATGTCCCTATTTGGCCTTTAGGGGTATATTGCCATGCCTATCATCATATGGCTCATAAGCATCACAACTGGATAGAACTAATAATTGCTTCCCTCCCTTGGCAGTTTGTATAGTACTTTCTGGAACCATGGAAGCTAGACTACAGGAAGGATGCTTTCAGGTTAGATCCAACTTAAATAATCTGATTCTTGTGTCCTAAGAATGCTCTGTCTCCAGCAAAAGGATTACCTTCAACACCTGAAAGGCATTGGCAGCCCCAATATCCTATATTGTTTGAGGAGTCATTTAGACTACACTGTCCAACAACTTGAAAGTATTTTCATGTCTAGTACTAGGGTTTTTATTAGTCTATGGTAGAAAGCATTGTCAGTTCAGGTAACATGACTTCTTTTTAAAGATACCTATATATGTATGTGTGTATATGTAAGTACACTAAAGCTGTCTTCAGACACACCAGAAGAGGGCATCAGATCTCATTACGGATGGCTGTGAGCCACCATGTGGTTGCTGGGATTTGAACTCAGGACCCTTAGAAGAGCAGTCAGTGCTCTTAACTGCTGAGCCATCTCACTAGCCCATATGTGTGTACATGTATGTGTGTTGTATATTCTATATTATATTAGGTAAATATAAAACACAATTCCTTTATACTTTATCAAACAACTTTGATGTTGTCCATCCTCCCTCCTTCTATATTGACCTCCCTTGCCCATCAAAACCCTATCCTCATTTTTCAATTTTTTTCCTGCATATCACCTATATCCTGACATTCCCCTTTCAAGCCCGTATCCCATGGTTTCTTTACACTTTCCTTGTCTCTGTGGTTACTCTGTTATGTATTCACATCTTGTGGAGAGCGGTAGAGCTGGAGAGGCATTTGCCTTGACAAGATGGTGCCTACATCTACTGTCGACTCCTGGTAAACAACCGTTTGTGCATGTGCGTAGAGTGAAAAGGCGCCAAGTCACGGCCCATCCCGGGGCGTCACATGGGGTGATGAGCAAACAGCCAATCATGGGCGGACACGCCGCGCTGTGGTATATATAAGCAGTGCCAATTATTGGCTCGGGGTCTTCCTCTTCATGGTGCAATAAATGCTTGCTGCAGAAGGATCCTAGTGTCTGCGTGTCTTCTTGGTGGCAAGACGACTGCGCGGGCTACAACATCTGAAGATTTGAAGCTAGGAAAAACAAATAAAAACATGAAATATTTGCATTCCTGCCTCTGAGTTGCCTCACTATCTTTCCTAGTGCCAAGAACCAGCCTCAGCTAGAGAGAGAATACTGATGAAAAGGTGAATGGGAGCAATGGAAAAACAAAAACATCAGTGATGAATGTAAGCTGTCAGCTTTGTAGTCAGCTCAACATAGCTCTCTCGATAGATCTCTAGGTAGCCCAGCCCTTGTAGACCAAAACCCAGTCTTTTATTTGCATAATCCACTTTCTTAGGAATTGCATATCATTTGAATCATATACCCCAGGATCTCTTTTTATTATCTCATGAATCAGCATTTTATGACCTTAGTCCCTTGACTCGTAGAAAAAAAAAACTGAAATACAGAGCACATTTGAGACAAAAGAACCAGATAGCAAGAACATTTTTAACATGCCAAGTCCTATGCAGTTTGCTAGGTACAGTGTTTGTGGTTGCCAATTCTAGACATAGAGGTTATTTTTTCTATATTTTTATTAAATATTTTCTTTATTTACATTTCAAATGATATCCCCTTTCTTGGTTTCCCCTCTGAAAAATAATCCTTACTCCCTATCCCCCTTCCCCTGCTCACCAACCCACCCTCTCCCACTTCCTGGCCCTGACATTCCCCTACACTGGGGCATAGAGCCTTCACAGGACCAAGGGCCTCTCCTCCCATTGATAACTGACTAGGCTGTCCTCTGCTACATATGCAACTGTAGCCATGAGTCCCCACCCTGTGTACTCTTTGGTTGGTGGTTTAGTCCCTGGGAGCTCTGGGGGTACTGGTTAGTTCACATTGTTGTTCCTCCTAAGGGGCTACAAACCCGTTCAGCTCCTTGGGTCCTTTCTCTAGCTCCTTCATTGGTGACCCTGTGCTGAGTCCAATGGATGGCTGTGAGCATCCATTTCTGTTATTAGTTGGGCACTTGCAGAGCCTCTCAGGAGACAGCTATGTCAGGCTCCTGTCAGCCAGTACTTGCTGGCATCCAAAATAGTGGATATGTCTGGGTTTGGTGATTGTATATGGGAAGGATTCCCAGGTGGAGCAGTCTCTGGATTGTCCTTCCTTCAGTCTTTGTTCCACACTTTGTCTCTGCAACTCCTTCCATGGGTATTTTGTTAACCCTTCTAAGAAGGATCGAAGTATCCACACATTGGTCTTCCTTCTTCTTGAGTTTTTTGTGGTTTGTGGATTGTATCTTGAGTATTCCTAGCTTCTGGGCTAATATCCACTTATCAGTGAGTGTATACCATGTGTGTACTTTTGTTATTGGGTTACCTCACTCAGAATGATATTCTCCAGATCCATCAACTTCCCTGAGAATTTCATAAATTTATTGTTTTTAATAGCTGAGTAGTATTCCATTGTGTAGATGTGCCACATTTTCTCTATCCATTCCTCTGTTGAGGGACATCTGGGTTGTTTCCAGATTCTGGTTATTATAAATAGGGCTTCTATGAACATAGTGAAGCATGTGTCCTTATTACATGTTGGAGCATCTTCTGAGTATATGCCCAGGAGTGGTATAGCTGGATCCTTAGGTAGTGCTATGTACATTTTCTGAGGAACTGTCAGACTGATTTCCAGAGTGGTTGCACCAGCCTGCAATCACACCAGCAATGGAGTGTTCCTCTTTCTCCACAACGTCGCCAGCATCTGCTCTAACCTGAGTTTTTTATCTCAGCCATTCTTACTGATGTGAGGTAGAATCTCAGAGTTATTTTGATTTGCATTTCCCTGATGACTAAAGATGTTGAACATTCTTTAGGTGCTTCTCAGCCATTCGGTATTCCTCAATTGTGAATTCTTTGTTTAGCTCTGTACCCCATTTTTAATAGAGTTATTTGGTTCTTTGGAGTCTAACTCCATGAGTTCTTTGTATATTGGATATTAGCCCTCTATCAGATATAGGATTGATAAAGATCTTTTCCAATCTCTCAGTTGCTGTTTTGTCTATTGACAGTGTCCTTTGCTTTACAGAAGCTTTGCAATTTTATGAGGTCCCATTTGTCAATTCTTGATCTTAGAGCATAAGCAATTGGTGTTCTGTTCAAAAACATTTCCCCTGTGCCCATGTGCTCGAGGCTCTTCCCCTCTTACTTTTCTACTAGTTTCAGTGTGTCAGTTTTTATGTGGAGGTCCTTGATCCACTTGGACTTGAGATTTGTACAAGGAGATGGGAATGGATCAATTTGCATTCTTCAACATGCTAACTGCCAGTTGAGCCAGCACCATTTGTTGAAAATGCTGTCCTTTTTCCACTGGAAGGTTTTAGTTTCTTTGTCAAAGATCAAGTGGCCATAGGTGTGTGGGTTCATAGGTGTTTGGGTCTTCAATTTTATTCCATTGATCTACCTGCCTGTCACTCTACCAATACCATGCAGTTTTTATCACTATTGCTCTGCAATATAGCTTAAGGTCAGGGATGGTGATTCCACCAGTTCTATTATTTGTTGAGAATAGTTTTGGCTATCCTAGGTTTTTTTGTAATTCCAGATGAATTTGAGAATTGCTCTTTCTATCTCTGTGAGGAATTGATTTGGAATTTTGATGGGGATTGCATCCCCAAAAAGATGGCCATTTTTACTATATTAATCCTTCCCTGAGCATGGGAGATCTTTCCATCTTTTGAGATTTTCTTCCACTTCTTTATTCAGAGACTTGAAGTTCTTGCCATACAGATCTTTCACTTGCTTGATTAGAGTCACACCAAAGTATTTTATATTATTTGTGACTATTGTGAAGGATGTCATTTCCCTAATTTCTTTCTCAGCCGGTTTAACCTTTGGATAGAGGAAGGCTACTGGTTTGTTTGAGTTAATTACATATTCATGCACTTTGTTGAAGTGGTTTATGAGGTGTAGGAGATCTCTGGTGAAGTTTTGGGGTCATTTAAGCATACTATCATATCATCTACAAATAGTGACATTTTGACTTCTTCCTTTCCAATTTTCATCCCTTTGACCTCCATTTGTTTTCTAATTGCTCCTGCTAGGATTTCGAGTACTATATTAAATAGGTAGGGAGAGAGTGGGCAGCCTTGTCTAGTCCCTGATTATAGTGGGAGTGCTTCAAGTTTCATAGAGGCTATTTTTATATGAGAAAGTTAGCTTTCTGTTTTCCAACTCCTTCACTGTATATGCTTTGCTGACTTGAAACTTGCTCTGTAGGTAGACCTTGAACTCAGAGATCTATAATGGCTCTATCTCATGAATACTGAGATTAAAGGTATATAACACCACACCCATACCTAAGCTTTTCTTCAACTAGAATTTGTTCTATTCTAGACTAGTCTTGAACTCAGAAATCTGCCTGCCTTTGTTTTTTAATATACTTTTATTGCATTATGATGAGAAAAGTTACATGATTTCAATTTATCTGAATTTGTTAACATTTTAAAAACATATTTTAAGTAAATAGAATTAAATAACATTCTTGTTTCCCTTTTGTACCCCAGTCCCTCCCAGAGACACCCCCTTCAATACCTACAATATCTTTTTTGTCATATTCCTTAAAATTTATAAAATATTATAACAATAAAAATGAGTATTATAAAAGTTGTTTGATATAAAACAACGATCAATATAACAGTCTTATGTAGATGCTTGTCTACAACAATACTGAAAATACATTTTTCTCAATATAAATTTTAAATAACTCTAAACATATTAACTGTATATTTCAAAATAATATATCACTACTAGTATTTTCTTAAATGAACATAAATATATTAAGTCTTTTTGTTTGTTTGTTTTGTATTTAGTAGAGTTTAAAATCTTGGCTCTTACTGTGGTACAGCCCAAAATAAGAACATTTTTTTAGATATTGAAGTTCATTGTAATAAGGATGTATTTCAATGACCCTCACATCATCAAAGGATTTTACTTCCATCGTAGCTAAGCTAAGAGTTGACAGTTCTGCTGCGCCGAGGAATGAATTGTAAGCACAACTTTTGGATACAGATTTCCTGCTATGATCAAAACTATTTGAGTGATTGTCTTCATTCTCAGCCCACAGAGAACAGGTTACATTCGTTTAAGAAATGGTGTGTGTATTAAGATGGTCTATCCATAAAGTCATTCACCAACTGTTTCAATGAACAATGGTTCTGTTTGGAGGGTGGCACAGACATTAGGTGTGGGTAAGAATCTAGGTCATTGGCTGTGATAATTTGGAAAAGCATTCATCTCAGAGAAAGAGTAACTTATAAAATCCTCTTCTTCAAACTTGATACAAGAGCTACAAATGTCAAGCAAAGCATTCAGTCTCACTCTTTGTTGTCTCTTTCCTACAAGCCACCTCCAAAGTTAATTGTCTATGTCTCCCTTGGGTATATAAATACTTTTGAAATATATAAGCTGTTCTGAAAACCATAGTATAGTGTAAAAACATGAAATACACAATACTACTAATAGAGAGGCCGAGATAGGAGAAGCAAGATTTCAAGACCCTTATGTTGTACACAGCAAGACACTGTCACAAACAAGTTGAAGGTGTATATAGAATGTACAATATTGGACCTATTTCACCAGTTACCAAATTAGAGAGACCATTGGATGACAATCAACAAATTTGCAATTTCTCATATTATTTGATTTCAATAGCTTAGGATATGTTGGTAATATTAATTTTCATATTAAGATATTAAGAAAAGGTAATTATCACTTCCTGTTGTTCTTGTTGAAAGAAGTGGAATTAAATTTGTGTGGATTTGTTGAAAAATTTACTTTCTTGCATCTTCTACGGTGTAGTTTTGCTCCTTATGTTGATGTTTTCCATCTATTACCCTTTATAGGGCTGGATTTGTGGCAAGATGTTGTGTAAATTTTGTTTTGTCATGGAATAGCTTGTTTTCTCCTTCTATGGTAATTGAGAGTTTTGATGGGTATAGTAGCCTGGGCTGTCATTTGTGTTCTCTTAGGGTCTGTATGACATCTGCCCAGGATCTTC
>NW_022196905.1:132831777-132878382 GCF_008632895.1 Mastomys coucha
CTGTGACCCTGGGCTTGTTAGAGCACCTGGGAGTGCAGCAGCTTCCTCTGGGTATTGTGGGACTGGCTGCAGAGCCTGGGCCCACGGTCTGCTCAGGGCTCCAGTCCAGAGAGACCGGAAGTAACCCGAGCTACTCTGCTGGCAGAGTTCCTGTGTGCCTGTTCCTGCTGGTCCCAGTTACTCCCAGTGTTGGGACAGATGTTGTGTCCTCCTCACCTCTGATCCTGAGAGTGTCAGAGTGGCTGGGAGTGGAGCTTCCTCTGGGTGTTGTGGTACTGGCTGCAGAGCTTGCGCCCAAGGTCTGCTCAGGACACCAGCCCAGAGAGACCGGAAGGAACCCGAGCCACTCTGCTGGCAGAGTTCCTGTGTGCCTGTTCCTGCTGGTCCCAGTTACTCCCAGTGTTGGGACAGATGTTTTGGCCTGCCTGCCTTTGTAACACAAACAATAAGCTTAGCCAGGTAGGATCTTGCCCTGAGATCTGCACTCCATAAATTTCTTTACCTCCTTCCTTAATATCATTCTGACAAGCTGACGCATTAGTGCAGCTCCCTCTATTCTTTTAGGTCTGTGAAGCCCCTCATACAATTGATATTGTGTGATGGGCCCACTGACATGAAGTCAAACAGCTTCTGAGGAGGGAGTGAGGATAAGTATAAGAAAGCCAAAAAAAAGATGCAAGAGACAGATACAGGAGGGCTGCAGGTCAATACCAGATCAGCCTCTAGTTTATTTTTCTTAGCTTTTTTATACTTCACAATACCTTGGGAAGCAAAGCCACAAGCTAACAGAAACAATTAAGGACATAAGTTCTCATCCAAAATCCTTTCTGTTCCTTCCAAGAAGGTCAGTAGAATCTTCAGTCTCTCACCTTGAGCTTCAAGTGCACCTCCTCTCATTGTCCCATGCCTCAGCAGACCAGGAAATCTGCCAACAGACCCCGACCTGCCTTAACTCTGCCTGGTAGGCACACTTTTCTTTTTTCTCTCTCTCTCTGCTTCAGAGAAACAGGAAAATGGATCCTGACAATATTGCATCCTTATATTTTGCATAGTTGAGAAATCCTGTAAAGAGAAATTCTTACACTGATTCATATATATTCTTGAACACATGTGAGTTCTTTCCCATAGCCTTAAGGGCTTTCCTGAAAGTTTCAGCATCACAGAGACACATTCTCAATTCCTGGAATTGTGCTGTCTCTGATTATCAAGGAGTCATTAACCTTGGCAGGAAAAACATTCCCCAATAACTTCGGCAGGGAGAGTATTCCCTGAAGGAGGAACATGAAGCAAAATATGTACATTATTATACAAACAAGCCTGACACATACAACAACCATCAGCACTTCAGAAGAACCATACCCTACTGGCTGTGCTCCGAGGGTGGGAACTGTGCCACACTGTTCTTTCCTTGGCCATGCCAGACCTATTATTTAGCTAGAGATTTTATTATTTCATTTTTCTTTACAGGTGTAGATATTATTCTGATACCCATAGATAAGTGTAGCTATCACTGTCATGAAAGGAGCTTCTCTCTACAGGAAATAGAGACCATCATAGAAAAGCACAGCAGGACACTATACAAAGAGCAATACGTTGTGGAGAACCCTCTGTATGAATACATCTGCAGCACAATTTCAAAATCTATGGCTCAGTGAACAAAGGGAGTAGGCCTATTGTAAGAATCATAATAATAGGAAGTCTGCTGTGAGAATGCCTCTCTTAGAAATAGCTGCATAAGTGAGGCCCCACCAGGGTCCCACCACTCTGAAAAAAGACAGGAGTGCTCTTTCAGTAGGTTTGTGAATTAAAGGGTTTTTGCAATTGGCTGGTCTTCAGTATGATCATTAAATTTAATATTAAAAAATGACTGGTCAGCAGTTCCACCATGACAGATTGGCTGGTTATCCCCACCATGGGCCACAAGCCTGTCTGTCTCCCAGGAGTTTTGCCCTCACCAGGAACACAGGTGAGACCCCTACCTCAATATACACAACAGCTGGAACCCCCACAGAGTGCAGTAGATGTATAGTCTATCCCACTCTGTATGAGTCCCACTACACCTGTGGGCAACTGGCATCCCTGTTCCCCACCACACCCCACAGCCTACCTGTCTCCCAGGAGGTCTGCCTTAACCAGGAACATAAGGAGCCTGCTCTAACTAGTGAAACAGGAGGCCTTCCCTAACCAGACACAGCACTCCGAAGAGGCATGCTCTAACCCAGGTCAAACAGCTCTACCTGCCCCCAAGAAGGCCTGCTCCAATATGAGACACCCAGGCCAGCTAACACTAGAGATAACTAGATGGGGAATGCAAGAACAATAACATAAGCAACAAAAGCCAAAGTAATCAGAACCCAGTTCTCTCACCATACCAAGCCCTGGATACCCTAACACACCCGAAAAGCAAGATTCTGACCTAAAAACCCATCTCATAAAGATGATAGAGGCCTTCAAGGTGATAAAATAACTTTCTTAAAGAAATACAGGAAAAAAGCCAAACAGGTAGAAGCTCTAAAGAAAAAAGACAAATCAATCCCTCAAAGAAAAATAGGAAAACACAATCAAACAGGTGAAGAACTTGGGGAAAAAATGGTTCAAGACCTAAAAATGGAAATACAAACAACAAAGACATCAAAAATGGAGGCAAACCAGGTGATGGAAAACTAGAAAAGAGAACAGGGCCTGCAGAATCAAGCATCACCTATGCAATACAAGAGTTAGAAAAGATACACTCAGGTGTAGAAGATACCATAGAAAATGCAAAGTATAAAATGTTCTTAACCCAAATTATCCAGGAAATTTAGGACCCAATGAAAAGACCAAACCAAAGAATAATAGGAATAGAAGAGGGTGAAGATTCACAGTTCAAAGGGCCAGAAAACATCTTCAACAAAATTATAAAAGAAAACTTCCCCAACCTAAAGAAAGAGATGCCCATAAACATACAAGAAGCCCATAGACTGGAAAGGAAAAGAAAATCCTCCCACCACATTATAACCAAAACTCTAAATGTATAGACCAAAGAACGCATATTAAAGCTATAAGGGGGAAAGGCCTACTAACATATAAAGGCAGACTTATCAGAATTACACTAGACTTCTCAACCGAGACTCTAAAAGCCAGAGGATCCAGGACAAGTATCATGCAAACCCAAAGAGACCACAGATGCCAGCCCAGGCTACTATACCCAGCAAACCTCTCATTGATCATAGATGGAGAAACCAAAAAATTCTACTACAAAACCAAATTTAAAATATATCTTTCTACTAATCCAGCCCTACACATAATACTAGAAGAAAAACTCCAAAACAAGGAAGGTAACTATACGCAAAATAAGACAAGGAATTAATCATCTCACAACAAACCAGAAAAAAAAGAGAGAGAGAATCTCATGCACACAATACCACCTCCAACAACAAAAATAAGAGGATCTAACAATCATTGGTCTTTAATATCTCTCAATACCAATGGACTCAATTCCCCAATAAAAAGACATAGGCTAACAGACTGAATACATAAACAGGATCCATCATTTTGCTGAATACAAATACCTCAGGGACAAAGACACACACTACCTCAGAGTAAGAGGCTGAATAAAAAGTTTTCAAGTACATAGTCCAAAGAAACAAGCTGGAGAAACTATTCTAATATTCAATAAAATAAACATTCAACCAAAAGTTATTAAAAGAGATAGGGAAGGACACTTCATATCACCAAAGGAAAAATCCAACAAGATGGAGTCTCAGTACTGAACATCCATGCCCCAAATGCAAGGGTAACCACATACATAAAAGAAACTTTACTAAAACTCAAAATACACATTGATCTTCATGCAATAGTAGTGGGAGACTTCAGCAACCCACTCTCACCAACATATAGGTCATTGTAACAAACACTAAACAGAGATACAGTGAAACTAACAGAATTTATCAACCAAATGGATTTAATAGATATCTACAAAACATTTTACCCTAAAACAAAAGTATGTATCTTCTTCTCAGCACCTCATGGTACCTTCTCCAAAATTGACCATATAATCGAACACAAAACATGCCTCAACAGATTCAAGAAGATTGTACTCAATGATAATTTGGTCAGGGAAGAAATAAAGAAATTAAAGAATTTCTAGAATTCAATGAAACTGAAAGCAGAGCACACCCAAACTTATGGGACACAATGAAAGCAGTGCTAAAAGGAAAACTCATAGCACTAAGTGCCTTCATAAAGAAATTGGAGAGATCCTACACTAGCAACTTAACAGCAAACCTGAAAACTCTAGAACAAAAATAAGCAAACACACCCAAGAGGAGTAGACAGCTGTAAATAATCAAACTTAGGGCTGAAATCAATCAAGTAGACACGAAGAAAACAATGCAAAGAATCAACACAACCAAACTCTGGTTCTTTGAGAAAATCAATAAGATAGATAAACACTTAGCCAAACTAACTAAAGGGCACAGAGACAGTATCCAAATTAACAAAATCAGAAATGAGAAAGGAGACATAACAACAGAAATTGAGGAAATTTGAAAAGAAATCATCAGATCCTACTACAAAAGTCTATACTCAACAAAACTAGAAAAATTGGAAAAATATGGATGATTTTCTAGACAGATACCATGTACCAAAGTAAAATTAAGATCAGGTAAATGATCTAAATAGCCCCATAACCCCTAGAGAAACAGAAGAAGTCATTTAGAAAAGTCTCTAAACCAATAACAGTCCAGGGCCAGATGATTTTAGGCCTTCAAGGAAAATCTAATACCAGTACTCTACAAACAATTTTGTTTACAAAATAGAAACAGAAGGAACAGGATCTAATTTATTCTATGAAGCCACAGTTAATTTGAAATCTAAACCATGCAAAAACTCAACAAAGAAAGAGAACTTCATACCAGTTTCACTTATGAATATCGATGCAAAAATTCTCAATAAAATTCTCACAAACTGAATCCAAGAACACATCAAAAAAACATCATTCTCCACAATCAAGTAGGCTTCATCCCAGAGATGCAGTGATGGATCAATATATGGAAATCCTGTAATTCTTTAAGGGATTTTTGTGTTTCCTCTTTAAAAGCATCTACCTATTTATCTGTGTTTCCCTGTGTTTCTTTAAGGGAATTATGTCCTTAAAGTCCTCTATCATCATCATCATGAGATGTGATTTTAAATCAGAGTCTTGCTTTTCTGGTGTCTTAGGGTATCTAGGGCTTGCTGTGGTAGGAAAACTGGGTTCTAATAATGTCAAGTAGCCTTGATTGCTGTTACTTATGTTACTTGCCTCTCAAAATCTGGTGATCTCGGGTGTAAGCTGGTTTTGCTGTCTCTAAATGTGGCTTGTCCATCCTGTAAGCCTCCTGTGAGACCTCCTGTGTCAGCATTCCTGGGAGACCAGTTCTCTCTGGGAAGAATTTAGGTATAGAGAGCTATGGCACTGGGTTAGCTCCTGGGCACAGAAGGAAACCTGAAGGATCCTGTCCCCTGCTGTTCCTTGGTTCCCTTCTCCTGATGGCTCTGGCCACGTCCCTCTTGGGCCAGGAATTTGAGCAGAAGTGGTGGTGTCACCTGTGCTTTCAGGTGTGTCAGCACTCCTAGAAGACCAGCTCAGTCCCAGTGGAACCTGTGTATGGAGAGCTATGGCACAGGGTCAGCTCCAGGAACAGATGGAAACCGGAAGAATCCCATCCCAGGCTGCTCCTCAGTTCCTATGTCCTGAGGGCTCCAAGCAGGTCCCTCAGAGCAGAAGTGGAGGTCCTACCAGTGCTCATCCATGTGTCAGCACTCCCAGGAGACTAACAGACTGGATACATAAACAAGACCCAGCATTTTGCTGCATACAGGAAATGCACCTCAGTGACAAAGACAGACAATACCTCAAAGTAAAAGGATGGAAAAAAATTTTCCAAGCAAATGGTCTCAAGAAAAAAGCTGGAGTAGGCATTCTAATATTGAATAAAATCAACTTTCAACCAAGGTTATCAAAAGATAAGGAAGGACACATCATACTAATCAAAGGAAAAATCTACCAAGATGAACTCTCAATTCTGCACATCTATGCTCCAAATGCAAGGACACCCACATTCATAAAAAAAAGACTTTACTAAAGCTCAAAGTATACATTGAACCTAATAAAATAATAGTGGGAGACTTCAACAACCCACTCTCATCAATGGAGATATCATGGAAACACAAACTAAACAGAGACACAGTGAAACTAACAGAAGTTATGAACTAAGTGGATTTAATAGATATCTATAGAACATTTTATCTTAAAATGATATACCTTCTCCTCAGCACCTCATGGTACCTTCTCCAAAATTGACCATATAACTGGTCACAAAACAAGCCTTAACAGATACAAGAAGATTAAAATAATCCCGTGCATCCTATCAGATCACCACAGACTAAGGCTGATCTTCAATAACAAAAAAATAACAGCCCACATACACATGGAAGTTGAACAATGCTCTACTCAATGATAACCTGGTCAAATGAAATAAAGAAAAATATCAAAGACTTTCTAGAATTTAATGAAAATGAAGGCACAATATACCAAAACTTACGGGACACAATGAAAGGAGTGCTAAGATGAAAACTCATAGCTCTGAGTGGCCCCTCCCCCCCAAAAAAACTAGAGAGAGCATACACTAACAGCTTCACAGCACACCTAAAAGCTCTAGAACAAAAAGAAGCAAATACACAGAAGAGGAGAAGATGACAGGAAATAAATTCAGAGCTGAAATCAACCAAGTAGAAACAAAAAGAACTATACAAAGAATCAACAAAACCAGGTAATGGTTCCTTGAGAATATCAACAAGATACATAAACCCTTAGCCAGACTACCCAGAGGGTACAGAGGCAGCATCCAAATTAACAACATCAGAAATGAAAACAGAGACATAACAATAGTAACCAAAGAAATTTAAAAAAATCATCAGGTCCTAATACAAAAGCCTACACTCAAGAAAACTGAAAAATCTGGATGAAATGGACATTATTCTAGACAGACACCAGGTACCAACATTAAATCAGGGTCAGATAAACTATCTAAACAGTCCCATAACCCCTAAAGAAATAGAAGCAGTTATGAAGTCTCCCAACCAAAAAAGCCCAGGACCCAGTGAGTTTAGTGCAGAATTCTCAGACCTTCAAAGATGACCTAATACCAATAATCTTAAAAATATTCCACGAAATAGAAACAGAAAGAACACTACCCAATTTGTTCTATATAGTCACAGTTATGCTGATACCAAAAACCACACAAAGACCCAACAAAGAAAGAGAACTTCAGACCAATCTCTCTTATGAATATTGATACAAAAATATTTGATCAAATTCTTGCAAATCAAATCCAAGAACACATCAAGATGATCATTCACCATGATCAAGTAGGCTTCATCCCAGGCATGCAGGGATGGTATAGTATATGGAAATACATCAATGTAATCTACTACATAAATAAACTCAAACAAAAAAAAAAAAAAACGCATGATCATTTCATTAGATACTGAAAAAGCATTTGACCAAACTAACATCTCTTCATATTAAGTCTTGGAATGATCAGGAATTCAAGGCCCACACCTAAACATAGTAAAAGCAATATACAGCCAACCAGTAGCCAACATCAAACTAAATGGAGAGAAATTAGAAGCAATCCCACTAAAATCTGGGACAAGGATACCCACTCTCTTCCTATCCAATATAGTACTTGAAGTTCTAGCTAAAGGAATTAGACAACAAAAGGAGGTAAAAGTGATACAAATTGGAAAGGAAGAGGTCAGAATATCATTATTTGCAAACGATATGATAGTATACATTAGTGATCCTAAAAATTCCACCAGAGAACTCCTACAGCTGAAAAACAACTTCAACAACGTGGCTGGATATAAAATTAGCTCAAACAAATCAATAGCCTTCCTCTACTCAAAGGATAAGCAGGCTGAAAAAGAAATTAGGGAACTGACACCCTTCACAACAGTCACAAACAGTATAAAATATCTTGGTGTGATTCTAACCAAGCAAGTGAAATATGACAAGAACTTCAAGTCTCTGAAGAAAGAAATCAAAGAAGACTTCAGAAGACGGAAATATCTCCCATGTTCACAGATTGGCAGGATTAATATAGTAAAAATGACCATTTTGCCAAAAGGAATCTACAGATTCAATGCAATCCCCATCAAAATTCCAACACAATTCTTCATAGAGTTAGAAAAAGCAATTCTCAAATTCATTTGGAATAACAAAAAACCCAGGATAGTAAAAACTATTCTCAACAATAAAAGAACATCTTGGGGAATCACCATCCCTGACCTCAAGCTGTACTACAGAGCAATAATGATAAAACCTGCATGATACCTCCAACTGTAACCCCATTACAGTCCAGTTCACCCCCAAGGGAAAAGAAAGCCTGAGGTGGGAAACGGGCAAGACGTGGGGACTAAGACTGTATGTGTCTGGACATGACTATGGAGTAATGTTTACGATTCAACTCTCCATCCAACAGATCTGGTCTGGACAGGGAATGCCTTTAGGTCCCAATCCAGCCCTGTCCCCTGTTGGATTCACGGTGACTCAGTCACAACTCACAGTCCCCATTTCTCAGGAACTTGTACCCCGGTCTGGTCCATGAGACTGGCTTGAGGCCACTTACCAAGTACTGAATAATTCTAAGCCCGAGCTTACAAATAAATGTTGGCTCTGTTTGGATGCCCAGCCACCCTATTATGAAGGAATAGCCATTCCTGGGAAGTATACCACCTCTACCGACAACAAGGAGTGTCTCTGGCAACATCCAGATAAAGGGAGACTAACCTTAGAGCTAATTAAGGGAAAAGGACTCTGCATTGGGACAATACCCCAAACCCATAGACATTTATGTGACAGCACCCAGGAAGCCCTGAACGGGGATGTTTACCTCATACCCACCATCAATACATGGTGGGCATGCACTACTGGGCTGACATCTTGCATCTACACTCAGGCCCTTAACCTCACAAACGGATTTTGTGTACTGGTCCAGCTTGCCCCTAGAATTCTTCATTACTCTGAGATGGGAACCAGGCCATCCCCATGCCTAGGCGCTAGAGCAAAGTGTGCCACTGTTGCCGAGATCCTAGGCACCTCAGCCTTCAACCTCAAAGATGAGCATTATAAAGCGTTAAGTTCTGCCATAGATGCAGATTTAATTGAACTAGGAAAATCCTTATCCAAGGTCAAAACCTCATTAAAGACTCTGAGGGAGGCTGTTCTTCGAAATCAGTGGGAACAAGACTTCCAATCCCTCTAACAGGGTGGACTGTGTAAAGCTCTGGGAGAGAAGTGCTGTGTGTATGTCGATAAGACAGGGTTAGTAAGGGAGTCTCTGGCCAAGGTGCGCAAACGCCTAGAAGACCAGAAGGAGGAAAGGGAAGAGAGTCAGTTTCCTTTGGTTACAATTATTGTTTCAACTCTGTCTGGAACCTTGGTCCTGGTCATACTTGTCGCAACGTGCGAGGTCTATGTTATTAAGCCCCTGATGGCTTCATCAAGGACCAGGTCTCCACCGTCCAGGCTCATATTAAAATACTAACCCTTGGACTCTGTTGAAGGGTTTGAGATGGACTCTTAAGGTGGGAGTGAAGGGTCCTAACTTACTCCATTTTAAGACAGGCTGCCATATCAGACCTTAAGTTTCAGTTTCCCTGAAAAGCCAGCTAGGCTCAGAAAAACCATAAAGAGTGGGCAGCCAATCCGCAGCTGCCCTGACACCTGGGGGCGGGGGTTGCTGAAGCCAATTTAAAGACAACCCCTATGAAAGGATGCTTCCTCCTTTGAGGTATAGACCAATCAGAAATGTACAGATACCCCTCACTGTGAACCCACCCATCCATCAATCCTGATGTAACTTACCTAACCACAGTTGGAAATCTAACTGGCTTTAAAAGGAAAAGAGAACTTGCGATCTCTCTGTGATAGCCATTTTATATACATGATGGAGTATTCAGCCTTGGTCTGTTATGCTCTGTAATGCTTAGTGTTTCTTTTATCAGGGAACTAAGTGGCCAAAGGTGGGGTAGAAACCCCTGTGGTTCTGTGTTTGGCTTCTCTGCTGGGGTGCTGGACTGCTTCCTGGGGAGGTGAAACGCACTGGCACTAGGCTGCATCAGTTTCTCCCCACTGGGATGCCAGGTTCATGTGACACCTCCGACACTCCACTGGACAAAACACAGCCTATGATATGGGCCCCAGCCTGTGGACTCCTGAGTGCCCAGAAGCTGCTGGGAGCTTGGAAGAGCTGAGAACTGGAGTGGAGGTCCTGAGCTGAGCCCTGGTTGTCCGCCATGAATGATTATTCATGGTGGAAAGGGTGCACACTCAGGGTTGACCAGAGATTGGAGGAAGGGATGCCCAGGAAGGGAACCTTATTGTCTAAAACCTGGAGCTATCTAGATACCTCATTAGCATGGAGAAATCTGGGTCTCTATGCTACATGACCAGTTGCCATGGTCCTCTTAGTGGGGCATCGTGGTCACATGCTCCAAAACAAGAACCTAATTGTGAGTAGATTCCAATGTCTCCTATTCTCAATTTTGAGAATTGCCAGAATTCCTTAATCTGCTTGACCTTACCAGTTTTTCTGTTTAGTGACACGGTTCTGCTTGCCCCACAAACCCCGGGTTGGAATCAAATATTTCTGTAACAGTTGATACTCCTGCATGCTGGCGGTTTCTGCAGAATAAACAACTCTTTGTTTTTGTACAGTAAAAAAAAAAAAAAAAAAAAAACCTGCATGATATTCATACAGAGACGGGCAGGTAGATCAAGGGGATAGAATTGAAGAACCAGAAATTAACACACACACATATGGTCATTTGATCTTTGACAAAGAAGCTACAGCCATCCAGTGGAAGAAAGACAGCATTTTCAACAAATGGTGTTGGTTTAATTGGTGGTCAACATGTAGAAGAGTGCAAATTGATCCATTCATATCTCCCTGTACAAAGCTCAAGTCCAAGTGGATCAAGGACCTCCAAAAACAAACAAACAAAAACAAAACAAACAAACAAACATATGTACTGGATCTAGTAGAAGAGAAAGTGGGGGAAAGCCTCAAACACATGGGCACAGGGAAAATTTTCCTGAACAAAACACCAATGGCTTACGCTCTAAGATCAAGAATCAACAAATGGGACCTCATACAACTGCAAAGCTTCTGTAAGGCAAAGGACACTGTTAATAGTACAAAATGGCAAACAACAGATTGGGAAAAGATCTTTACCAATCCTATATCCAATAGAGGGCTAATATCCAATATATACAAAGAACTCAAGAAGTTAAACTCCAGAGGATCAAATAACCCTATTAAAAATGGGGTACAGAGCTAAACAAAGAATTCTCAACTGATCTAACTTGAATGGCTGAGAAGCACCTAAAAAAATGTTCACCATCCTCATTCATCAGGGAAATGAAAATGAAAACAAGCCTGAGATTCCAACTCACACCAGTCAGAATGGCTAAGATCAAAAACTCAGGTGACAGCAGATGCTGGGGAGGGTCTGAAGAAAGTGGGACATTCCACCATTGCTGGTGGGATTGCAAGCTGATACAATCACTCTGGAAATCAGTCTGGTAGTTCCTCAGAAAATGGACATAGGACTACCTGAGAACCCAGCTATACCACTCCTGGGCATATACCCAGAAGATGTTCCAACATGTAATAAGGACACATGCTCCACTATGTTCATAGCAGTCATATTTATAATAGCCAGAAGCTGGAAATAACCCAGCTTCCCTTAATAGAGGAATGGATACAGAAAATGTGGTACATTTACACAATGGAGTACTACACAGCTATTAAAAACAATGACTTCATGGAATTCTTAGGCAAATGGATAGATCTAGAAAATATAATCCTGAGTGAGGAAACTCAGTCTCAAAAGATCACACATGGTATGTACTCACTGATAAGTGGGTATTAGGTAAAGAATGTACAATACCCACGATACAACTAACGGACTACATGAAGCTCAAGAGGAAGGAAGACCAAAGAGTGGATGATTCAGTCCTACTTAGAAGAGGGAACAAAATATTATAGGGAAGTAGAGGGTGGGAAAGTCTTGGGAGGAAGAGGAGAAGGGGAGGCAAAAAAGAGGGGAAGAATCAGGTATGGAGGAAGTGGAGGAGATGTACAGAGGGTCAGGAAATTTAACAGAGGTGTGTAGCAATGGGGAATGGGGAAGTGGGGGTAGCAACCAGAAAGTCCCAGATGTCACAAAAGCAAGAGCCTCCCAGGACCCCATGGGGATGACATTAGCTGAAATAATCCACAAAGGGGAGAGAAAACCTGCCGAGACCATATCCACAGGTTAGGCATTGCCCCCCCCCCATTGAGGGATAGTGCCATCCACCCATCTCCAAAAAAATTTTTTTATGTGTATGAGTACACTGTAGTTGTACAGATGGCCCTGAGCCATCATGTGTGTGGCTGCTGGGAATTGAACTCAGGACCTCTGATGGCCCCGCTCGCTCCAGGTCGCTCGCTCCGGGCTCTACTCACTCCAGCCCCACTCTGGCATAATTCACTGTAGCTGTCTTCAGACACCCCAGAAGAAGGGGTCAGATCTCATTACAGGTGGTTGTGAGCCACCAGGTGGTTGCTGGAATCCAAACTCAGGACCTTTGGAAGAGCAGTCAGTGCTCTTACCCGCTGAACCATCTCACCAGCCCCCAATCTCCAAAATTTTAACCCAGAATTGCTCCTGTCTAAAGGAAATACAGGGACAAAGAGTGGAGCAGAGACTGAAGGAAAGGCCATCCAGGGACTGCCTCACCTGGGGATCCATCCCACATGCAAACACCAAACCCAGACACTATTGTAGATGCCAAGAAGTGCTGGCTGACAGGAGCCTGATACAGCTGTCTCCTGAGAGGCTCTCCCAACCAATCTGACCAATACAGATACAGAGGCTCAAAGGCAACCAGTGGACTGAGCAAATGGACCACAATGGAAGAGTTAGGGAAAGGACTGAAGGAGCTGAAAGGAACTTATCTGACATCAATGGGAGGTGAGGTTCGTGGTCCTGTGAAGGCTTGATTCCACAGTGTAGAAGAATGCTAGGGCGGTGAGAGGGAAGTGGGTAGGTGGGTGGGGGAGCACCCTCATAGAATCAGGGTAAGGGGGGATGGTATGGGAGGGTTGTATAGGGGAACCGGGGAAGGGTATAAAATTTGAAATGTAAATGAATAAAATTTTTTAAAAAAAAGAAATTAAAATACTTTTTGAAGCTTAAAAAAATATGCAAACCCATCAACATAATTCACTATATAAACAAACTCAAAGAAAAAGTCACATGATCATCTCATCAGATACTGAAAAGGCCTTTGACAAAATCCAAAACCTCTTCATGTTAAAAGCTTTGGAAAGATCAGGAATTCATGGCCCATACCTAAGCATAATAAAAGCAACATACAGCAAACCAACAGCCAACATCAAATTAAATAGAGAGAAACTAGAAGTAATCCCAGTAAAATCTGGGACAAGGCTACCCACTCTCTCCCTATCTATTCAATATAGTACTTAAAGTTCTAGCTTGAGACATTAGACAACAAAAGGAGATCAAGGGGATACATATCAGAAAGGAAGAAGTCAAGGTATCACTATTTGTGCATGATACAACAGTATACATAAGTGACCCCCAAAATTCTACCAGAGATCTCCTACAGCTGATAAAAAACTTCAGCAAAATAGCCGATATAAAATTAACTCAAACAAATCAGTAGCCTTCCTTTATACAAATGATAAATGAGCTGAGAAAGAAATTAGGGAAACAACACCTGTCATAATAGCCACATATAGTATAAAATATTTTGGTATAACTCTAACCAGCAAGTGAAAGATCTGTATGACAAGAATTTCAAGTCCCTGAAGAAAGAAATGGAAGAAGACCTCAAAAATGGAGAGATCTCCCATGCTCATGGATTGGTAGAATTAACATAGTAAAAATGGCCATAAGCAATCTACAGAGTCAATGAAATTTGCATAAAAATTCCAACTTAATTCTTCACAGACATGGAAAGAGCAATTCTCAACTTCACACACACAAAAAAAAAAAACAAAAAAACAAAAAGCCCAGGACAACAAAAATAATTCTGAACAATAAAAGAACTTCTGAGGGAATAGAATCGAAGACTCAGAAATAAATCCACACATTTATGGACAAATGACCTTTGACAAAGAGGCCAAAACCATACAATGGAAAAAAGAAAGCATCTTCAACAAATGCTGCTGATCCAACTGGTGGTCTGCATGTAGCATAATGCAAATTGACCCATGTTTATCACCATGTACAAAGCTCAAGTCCAAGTGACTCAAGGACCTCAACATAAAACCAGATAAACTGGATTTAATAGAAGAGAGAGAAATAACCTGGAAATCATTGGCACAGGGGAAAATCCCTGAACAGAACACTAATAGCTCGTGCTGTATGATCAACAATTGATAAATGAGACCTCATACAACTGAAAGCTTCTGTAAGGCAAAGGACACTGTCAATAGGACAATAAGCAGGTTAGAAAAAGATCTTCACTAACCCTACATCCAGAAGAGGACTAATATCCAAATATATAAAGAACTCAAGAAGTTAGCCTCCAAAAAATTAAATAACACAATTAAAAATGGGGCACAGAGCTAAACATAATATGCAACAGAGAAATCTAGAATGGCCCAGAAGCACTTTAGGAAATGTTCAAAATCCTTAGTCATTAGGGAAATGAAAATCAAAATGACTCTTAAGATTCCACATCATACCATTCAGAATGGCTAAGATAAAAAACTCAAGCAACAGCACATATTGGTGAGGATGTGGAGAAGGAGGAACACTCCTCCATTACTGGTGGGACTGCAAACTGGTACAACCACTCTGGAAATCAATCTGGAGGTTTCTCAGAAAATTAGAAATAGTTCTACATGAAGACTGAGCTATACCAATCTGGGCATATACCAAAAGATGTTCCATCAAACAAGGACACATGCTCCACTATGTTCATTAGCAGTCTTATTCATAATGGCCAGAAACTGAAAGACACCAGATGTCCCTCAACCAAAGAATAAATAGAGAAAATGTGGCTCATTCACATAATGTAATACTATTCAGCTATTTAAAATGAGACATCATCAATTTTGCAGGCAAATGGATGGAACTAGAAAATATCCTGAGTGAGGTAACCCAGACCCAAAATGACATGTGTGGTACGTACTCACTGATAAGTGGCTTTTAGCCAAAAAGTACAGAGTACCCATGATACAACCCACAGACCATAAGAATTTTAACAAGAAGGAAGACTCAAATGAGGATGCTCAATTCCACATAGAAGGATGAACAAAATAATCACAGCTGGACAAGGGAAGGAGGAACCTGGGTGGGAAAAGAGAGGGGGAAGGGGAAGGGGATAGGTATGGGGGAGATAAGAAAAAAAGCCCAGGAAATCAGGAGAATGAATAGTCATATGCATCTGCCAGGGCCTAAGCCATTCTAATAAATCCCCTCTATATAGAGATATCCATTCTATAAATTGTTATTCTAAAGAACTCTAATACAAATGATTTCTATTATAAATTGCCTTGATTATGGCATCTCTTCACAATTGAAAAATAAGACAATAAATAAGGCCTGAACAATGAACATATAAAGACATACTAATGTGAAAGGGGAGGGGAATCTCATAGAGTCCCACCCCTAAACAAAGAACTGGAGGCAACTATTTGATGAACCAGCCTGGCTTCATCTTCAGAAGCCATCCTGTTACAAGTCCAAGGTAAGTTCATTCCTGTTTTCTGTAAAACTTAAGTTGGACAATGTCTTGACACGTTTTCTGGAATTTGATATATTCCACACTCTATACTCTGGCCTCCACCCTGATACGCTCTACCAAATAATTTTGAGATGTTCTGCCAAGTTCCTACATAACTAAAAAACCTTGCAAATACCCTGGCCTTGCAATTTGGTGATTATATTTTTTAAGAAAATTTTTTTCTCCTGTTTGAGGTTATGCTAACTTATGAAGATAGCCCTGACAGAAAATAAAGCTTGCCTAATTCTAGTAAAATTAAAAAAAAAAAAAAAAAAAAAAAAAAGTCAGTGGTCTTTACTCTCATTTAGTGGGACTCACATTACTGAGACACAGAATTATTCTCTCCCAGAAATGAAATGAGTCTCGATTAGCTAGATTGATTATCCACTACAAAGTGGGGTCTGAATCTACATGTACACCAACAAAAAAATGAACTCCATGGGTTGCATTTATGTATTTGTAGGTATACATGCAATTATAATAAAGAGGCTATCGATTTGAGTGAGGAGTGGGGCACTGAATTGGAGGGAGAACCCAGAGAGGGAAAGAGTAAAGGAGACAAGTGGTATTTTTATAATTTAACTAAAAGGGTAAAAAAAAAAAAATTAAAACGAGAACTTTTACCAAAAATGCTTTAATTCAGATGTCAACTATGTACCAGCTCCTACATTTAAGCATGACTTTATACTAGACAGAATATGAAGTCCTATGTTGATTAAACTGTGAAAATGCATTAGCAATCACCCACTCTGGGCAATGGATAGCTTGTCAGCTTCAGTCTGAATAGTTTTATAAAAATACCCATAAAACCCTATATGAACATGATATATTTAACAAAATTTAATGGGTTAGTTGTCTAATATGAAACTGTATATACTGATTTGAATCTGAAATGTTCCCCAAAGGCTTGTGTATTGGATGCTTAGTTCTCAGATGGTGGCAATACTTTAGAGGTGATATAAAACTCAAGACCTTTTGCTTGACTTTTCTGAGAGGAGTGGGGATATATTTGTTTTTACTATATGTTGCTGTTGTATATCATTAGAGAGTAAACCTTATTCAGCCACTTCTTTGCTGTATCCTATTTGTTTTAATGTTAAAAAGTGCTTGCTAACCCATTTGCCAACCATGACCTAACCATGGTAAGGGGGTCAAGTAACTTGACTATTTGAATTACAGCCTAAAATAAATATTTACACACTTAAATTGGTTCTGTCAGACAGTTGGCCACAGCAATACCAAGTTAAATAATACAACCACAGTAATTTAATACTGTAAGTCTGAAATTGCAATGAGAACTATGTACATTAAAAAGGCCATATACCCTTCCTCTTTAGTCTCTCAATGTATTTGTTACATTACATAAGTAACAAAATTTCTACACTTAAGCTGAGGGCCTTCATTTGGATTTCTAAAACTATGTAATACAGAATGTACTTACATTATGGAATGTGTTCAAGCTTGTCCATGAGATTTCATTATAACTATCAACTTTCATTTATATCAAGCACAAATGCCCCAGATTGGAGGTCAATTTATGCTGACTGGGCATCCTGCTTGTTTGTACACAACTGAATACAACTTGAAATATTTTTAAAGCATTTATTATTTCCAATTAACATCCAAATAATATGATCAGAATGTTTTTACATTTTAGGATTTTAATACACTCCAAATGAGAGTATGTTTTATTTCACCTCTTTCATTCTTTTCCAGCTCCCCTGTCTTCTGTTTGTCTGTGATGACCAAGATATAGGTATCTGATCCAGCAAACTTTGAAATTTCACATTACCATCATTTATCTTGATGTCAACAGATTTGCCATCCCTTCACTGAGCTGTAAAATCTAATCTTTCATTTGCTCAATTTTTTGTGATGGGCTATTTAGAATATGAATACAGCATCCAATAACTCCAGAAATTTTCATTCATTTGTTTATGCCTTAAAATTTTATGGCTGGGCATAGTAACACATATATTTAATCTAAGCACTCACAAAGCTAAGGCAAGATAAGCAGGACTTTGCTATCAGCCAGGGCATTTGTACCAAGACCTTATCTCCAAACTGAAGTTAGGGAGACTAAAAGTGATAAAAAGAAATGTCCTTCTCAGTAAAGCATTCTGGACCAGCTGAAAACACCTCCAGAACTGCTTTTAATTTACAACAGTTGTTGAGTATAAAATACAGGAACAGGAGCGATGGCTCAGAGGGTAAAGATGTTTTCTGCCAAGCCTGATGACCTGAGTTTGGTACTAAGAACCCAGCAGGTAGAAGAGAACTAACTGTGAGGTCTGTCCTCTGAGCCTGATAGAAGTGCTGTGGAGTGCATGCACAGGCAAATAGAGCCTTTAAGGTGATAATAGATGTCATTTATGTGAAAGACAGGTTACAATAATAGCAGCCAAACACTCTGTCACTGAGCTATATCCATAGCCCTAACTGTCTAAATTCAAGTGGACTCATTTCATGACTGATGATCACATGTAATTTCCACAAAGTTCCACAAGTTTCTACAAAACTTACACGAATAGGGTTCCTATAGCATCTTTGATTCAAATGGAAGTGAGGTATAGCAACATCTACCCCAAATTATATTGTCCTTTGTTCCCTTTACATGGTTTGTGAAGTTGAGATTCTCAGATTCTTGTATTTTGATTAATTGCCATCTTTTTAAAGTCCTCATGTAACCCAGGCTGGGTTAGAAATTGCTTTGTAGCAGAGGTTAGACTACAAAACTCCTTATTCTCTTCCTTCAACCTGCCAAGTATTGAGATTACAGGCATGTCCCAAAACACCCAGCAATGAGTTCCAAATTCCATTCAGAGTTTGGGGCATTCCTCACTTTCACTGGTTTCACACCACTGGGTTCTGGTAGCATGTCAGGAGAACCTCAAGTAGAAAACTTTGCCCTATTTTCTCTTAAGTCATGGTGTCATCCTCTAGTGACTGAGTGCAAGTGGTCCTCCACCATAAACATCTGTCTTATGTTGGGTTAATGTACCTGGCTACATTATTTGCCATAGTCAATTGTGAGTTCTTTGATAAACAAACAAGAATTCATTGTTTATTCATTTGGTTTAATCCCTTGTATAAGTGGTCCAATGTACAGTAATCTGACTTTCGGCTAAGTGTTTTCCAATCACAGGGTTTCCTTACCTGTAAGAAGAGTGTTGGATGTTTAAGTAAAGTTTGTTTTCTGGTGGAAAGCTTTCTTGCATTCTTCATATTCATAATACATTGTCTGATGTTGAGAAGTATCACTCAGAAAAAATTTGTTAGATTGTTTGCATTCAGAGGCTTTCTTCATAGTATGAATCTTCTGATGCCGTTTAAGGTTTGATTTATCATAGAAAGCTTTCCTACATTCCTTACATTCATAAGGTTTCTCACCTGTATGAGTTCGCTGATGTACAATGAGGTGTGAAGTGCAGTAAAAAGCTTTCTGACATAATTGACATTCATAGCGTTTGTCACCTGTGTGAGTTCTCTGATGTCGAGTCAGGCCTGACTTACGGTAGAAGGTCTTCATACACTGCTTACATTCATAAGGTTTTTCACCTGTATGAGTTCTCCAATGGTGACTGAAACTTGACTTACAGATAAATGACTTCCTACATACTGTACATTCATAAGGTTTCTCACCTGTGTGAGTTCTCTGATGTACAGTTAAATAGGACTTGGTGGAGAAGGCTTTCCCACATTCCGCACACTCATAGGGCTTCTCACCTGTATGAATTCTCTGATGTAGAGTAAGTTGGGGCTTTTGGCAAAAAGCCTTCCCACATTCCTTACATTCATATGGCTTCTCACCTGTATGAATCCTCTGATGGTCAGTAAGCTCTGATTTACGATAGAAAGCCTTCCTGCATTCAAAACATATGTATGGTCTCTCACCTGTATGAACTCTCTGATGCTGAGTGAGGTGTGACTTTTGGCAGAAAGCTTTACTACATTCTGTACATTCATAGGGCTTCTCACCAGTGTGAGTGCTCTGATGTCTATTGAAGCTTGTTTTCCAATAAAAGCACTTGCCACATATTTTACATTCATAGGTCTTTTTCCCTCTGCGGATTTTCTGATGAAGACTCACTTCTGACTGCTGGGAAAACGCATATTCCTTCTGGACAAAGAGCTTTTCATGTTGTGCCTTATGTTTTGGAAGGTATGATTCAATAATAAAAGGGTTCTCAAAGTCACTACATCTGTAATGTTTCTCTCCCACATGCACTGGTTCATTTTCATTAAGGTCAGACTCATTACACTTTATCTCGGATACATTACACTCAAAAGATTTCACCCTTATCTGAGCCATCTCTTTGTCAAGAAATGCTGTGTCGTCTAAGGATTTTGCATATTCATTGAACTTATGAGTAAGAAATACTGCTTTTGTATTGAAGGATTTCCTTGGTATAAGACCTTGAAAGTAATTTTGTGAACTTTGAAACTTGTATAGACTAACATGCTCTGGATGTTTGGCAGATTTTAGAGTTCCATTAAGATCAACAGGTTCTTCTCCAACTTCTATCTCATCAGTATGGAGATACACATCCTTCCACAGAATAAACTTTCTAGGACTCATTCCTAGTGAGTTCTCATTCTTTATACTCTGATTTGAAATGTGGCTTGTGCTCACATTGCATGTATTCCCTATTCCAGCCAATTCCTTTGATGTATCACTGTTGAGGGCAATGTGCCACACATGTCTTGCTTTGGTTTCTGGACTGGTCTTGCTCAGGGTATTCATTTTCTGGAAATCTAAAATGACAGAAAGACATATTAATATGCACAAACTGGACTATCCTAAGACACACACCACAAATACTTAATTTAATCTTTATGCTTTATCCATCTATTTTCTTTTAAATCATTTTACTAAAAATGAAAAAACTAGGAAGTTGTTAGAAAATTACCAAAATGATATGAATTTTCCTTTACCTAACTCAATGACCTCTAAGTTTAACATATATTAATAGTATAAACTAATATGTATTGTGCTTTTATATATGTATACAATTGAATACAGCCTTGTTTTTGTATGTGTACATGATGTACACTGACAATGCTCATATCGACCTTTCTCACGCAGACCTACAGGCTCTCTTCCTCCTCCCGCACACTCCTCTTCTACTTTTGAGTTTACTTCATTCTAGGAAATCTAACTCCCATATTTTTACAAGCCACTGATCACTCAAAACTATTCAAACACATATTTTTTTTTAATTTTTCTGACTATTAGGTTTTAGCATTTTCGGTTTTGATTTTAAAAGATTAAAGAAATTATTTTCAATATGTTTTGGTTTATTAGAGCTAGCTTTACAACCTCAAATTTGATTTGTTTTAGAGAAAGCTTAGATGTGTATTTCACAGCCACTGAGACAATATGTACTAAGATGTCTCTTTAGTCTCATTTTTGCACACTATTGTTTAACTATAAAGTTTCCCTGTTAAGTCTTGTTCCTGGATTAGCTGTTGATAGTAGACTATTTTAGCTACTTGACTCCAGTATTTCAATCATGAAAGTGGATGTCGCCTAGGTCAGATATCTTTGTTATATTTTTCTCTGATATATATTATTCACTCCAAGAATGCTACTGCTCTATCCAGAACTTATCTTCTTTTTTTTTTTTTTTTTTAAATGGAACCCAGAACACCAAGATTCAGCACAGAAGCATTTGGAATAATTATATTTTAATGGATTGGTTCCTTTATAAATATTCAGAATATTTCTTTATCCCATCTAAATTACTTTGATATGAAGTTGGCTTACTGATTAGTACCTTTACAATGTTTGTTTCAAAGAATATTATTCATATTTTAAATTCTTAACTACTTTGGCCAGTAAGAGATGCTACAACACCAAGTAACATCTTAGTTTTTATTTTATCTGGCCATCTGCTTTAAATTTAAGAAGATTTAAATTTAGAATTCTTATTGGAAGATAATAATTAAATCTTTATCTTAAAAGGTCTTCTAGTTTTTAAATTAATAATGGTAATAGTGTGTCTATACCCTCTGTGATTTGTGATTATTTCTTGATCTCATGTACACAGTATCTTAGTCTCAAAAACTGAGTACCACCTTAAGTACTTCTCTCCAGTTAGATTCTGGATATAGCACTTCAAGGTAAGGGACCAATCTAGCCGGTTTCTCCTCCAATGCTAGTCTGTTATGAAGTCACTTTCAGACGAGGAACACTCAACTGGATTTATAGCCTTTCTGACAACTGTGGGTTTCTCCTCTATCTAGTTGTCCCTAGGGTTGTCTACATCCTCTAGACTTAGCCTTGTGCTTATGGCTTTGTGTTTTCCGTACAGGGAGATAATTACAGGCTACCTAGTGCGTGCTTGCATGCATGCATGCATGCATGTAGTTTGGGGAAGAAGGGGGAGGTACGTGGGTGGGCATGCATGTATGCATTCTAGTTTTGTTTTCTTCTTTTTAGTTGCCCTAAAGACTTGGGGAGTTTGTCCTTTGTTACCCTCTCTCTTTTTATTTAGAGAATCATAAAGCACTCTTAATCTACCGCTTTACTCTAGACCACTCTAACACTAGTCTCTCAAATTTCACCTGTAACTGCAGCAGTACCCATAATTTTATACTAGCCTTAAGTGACTCATTCATAAGTATCTGTTATTAATACCCATGACTAAGACTTTGATAGCTACCTGCATATTATGTAGCAAACCTGAAAAATACTCATCTAATAGTTTAATTATATAAATAAAATAAATGCCTACCTATTCCATACAACTCAGCTTATTAGACTTTTCCTAAAATAAAACAATATATGTTCTTTCTCTAAGATCCATATAGGGAATGGATTTATAGTAAATCAAAAAAATAACATATTTCAATAACAACGGCAAAAAGCAGAGTCTTCTGTGGAGAGTGTGATGGTTTGTACACGCTTGGCCAAGAGAGTGGCACTATTAGGTGTGGCCTTGTTGGAGTAGGTGTGTCACTGTGGGCTTGGGCTTAAGACCCTCATCCTAGCTGCCTTGAAGGCAGTCTTCTGATGAAAATCAAGAACTCTCAGCTCGTCCAGTGCCATGCCTACCTGGAAGCTACCATGTTCCCTCCTTGATGATAATGGTCTGAACCTCTGAACCTGTAAGCCAGCTCCAATTAAAGGTTGTCCTTATAAGAGCTGTCTTGGTCATGGTGCCTGTTCATAGCAGTAAAACCCTAACTAAGTTAGAAAGTGTATTAGACAAATGTCTTAATCATGAGATTAGCCATCTTTAAGACTGGGACATAGGGATAAATTTTGTTACTGTATCTGATTAGTTCTCATCATTTTAATCCCTAACTACTATGCACTGATATACCTGGGATGCTCTGGTGTGAGGCTTCTACAATCCATGACCCAAGTTTTTGCTCCAAATTGAAGATCAGCTCAGGTTTGGTCTTGCAGTGCCCTGTAAATGGAAAATATTAGACTTCTAAGCCAGGCAGAGAAAAGAAAGAACCTTCATTTGAGGAACCCTCCCACGATGAGGACAATTAGTTCTGATAGTTTATATTCCATTTTCCACTTACCCAAGAACAGCAAGTTGCTGTAGTTCTCCAGCATCACATCCCTGTAGAGAGTTCTCTGACCTTCATTCAGGTCCTGCCATTCCTGCCAGGTGAATTCCACAGCTATATCCTCAAATGACACCAACCCCTGTAATGACATATTTCTCCTGAGCCGAGAGCTCATCGTTCTATGTGGATACCTGTCTTACATAACACAAAACTTGACTTGTATTCTGTATCATGGAAGAAAGTATTATGTTACCTATACATGAATTTAATAATTAAAGAAAATGTAATTATCCAGTATTCCTTACAGATGCTAAATAATCCTTATTATTAACAATCCTTATTAATAAATGGATTAATAAAATTCTCCTCAGGAAAGCACCTGATATAGTCCAAAGAAACAAGGACAAACATATTATTGATCTGTACAAAAAAGGCAATGTTCTATGTACAACAGGACAGTGATGTAGAAAATAGAAAGCATCTGCTACTTATACAAGACAGAAATAACAAATGTTTTCATGGATGTGTTGTCATGAAAATGAAGCAACAGAAGTCTAACAGCACAAGGACATATGATAGGCAAACAGAACTATGCAGAATACTGTGCCTAAGTATGTTCATGAGATGAGTAATAATATCAGTAAATGTTCAAATCATTTATTATCCAATGATTTTGTATTTAAGTAATTACAATAGCTTAATTTCAAGGACATGTTAATAGTTGATTATATACATAAGTAATTGCCCAAGGCTGAAGAGATGGCTCATCAGTTAAGAGCAGTTAAGAGTTTTAAGTTCTTATAAGGAACCCAGATTTGATTGGTAGGTCATAACCATCTAGAACTCCAATTCAGAGGATCTAATGGTGTTCAAGGGCACCAGGCACAGCCATGTTATATAGACATATGAGTAAAACATTCATACACCTATATACATAAAATTTTTAAAAATTAAACCTGTTTTAAAAAAATAACTGCAGTTACAGCCAATCCTGTATTTTCTTACTAAACAAAAATAACTGCTACTGCTAGCATCTACATAAAAGTAACTATTACCTAATTCCTAAATCAAAGACTCTAAAAGGAGGCATGCAATATAAAAATTAACATGAGCCAGGCATGGTGGCGCACGCCTTTAGTCCCAGCACTTGGGAGGCAGAGCCAGGTGGATTTCTGAGTTTGAGGCCAGCCTGGTCTACAGAGTGAGCTCCAGGACAGCCAGGGCTATACAGAGAAACCCTGTCTCGAAAAACCAAAAAAAAAAAAAAAAAAAAAAAAAAAAAAAAAAAAGAAAGAAAAAGAAAAGAAAATAAGAAAATTAACATGAACCAAGGTAACACTTCATCTACATCATTACTAACATCTACATCATGTACTAACATCTACATCATTAACTCTGACTCTGATTTAGAGACAGTTGATAGTTATAAGAGGGGCTCCAATCATTCTCAAAGATGTATAGACAATTAGAGAGGCATTCCCTTCAGTGGTGTAACTGCTTATGAGTTACTGATACTCCTATTAAGGAACCCTAACTAAAGCTCACTGACTAGGACTTGAGTAGAATAGTTTCTTTCACCTATTCACTGGTGTGTTATCTGGGTGAATAGAATTTGATGCCCTCCTAGGAAATACTCACAAAGCTGCTGAGTTAACATGCTCAATCGCAGAAGTATTTAGCACTCTATAATAGGAATTTGCAAATCCAATGAAACAAAAACAAGAAAGAGTATCATCTTCACAATATATACCTAAAATCCAAAGAGAATTCCCTGGACATTATTCCAAATAGGAGGACTGAATAAACACATTCTACAGGCAACAAAAAGGCTAGGACTGTAGTTCAATGATAGAGAGCTTTCCTAGCACATGAAGCCCTGGTTTCAATACCCGGTAATGGTAATGCAAATAAATAATAACACAGCAAAATGTTTTAATTTGCTTCTGATCAAAATCAACTTTAAGAGAAAAAAATTATTACACCTTTCAGGTTAGATATTGTCCATCATCAAGGAGAACTAAGTCAAGAACTCAAATAGGAACCAGTAGGCAGCAACTGAAACAGAAACAACAGAGAAATGCTACTTACTGGCTCTCTCTCTAGCTTAGTCAGTTGCCTTTCTTATACAGCCAAGCCTACATGCCCACAATAGCACCACCCACAGTGATCTGGGACTCCTACATCAATCAGCAATCAAGCAAATTCTGACAAACATGACCACAGGTCAATCTAATAGAGGCAATGGCTCAACTGAAGTTGCCTCTTCCCAGTTATGTCAAGTTGACAAGCAAGATTAGCCATCCCAGAAAATGTTCACACATAAGAACATGTCCAGACAAAATAACACAATACCAAATTAAAGGTACCTACTGCAGCAACAAAAATTACATTAATGAACATAAAATTATACATCACAAATATACAGCAAATAAATGGACAAAGTCTACAACATAGTATCAATAATTTTTCTTAGGCCAGTAAATTTCTTCTTAGATGTTAAACAGTTGATTTCAAGGTTGTTAAAAAAAAAAAAAAAACCTTACACAGTGGCAAGATAGACCAGAGGGTAAAGATGACTATCAGGAAGTCTGATGATCTGAGTTCAATCCCAAGATCCCATATGGTGGAAGGAGAACCAACTCTCAAAAGTGGTCCTCTGATCTCCACAAAAAAAATAAATTCTAAAGAAATGAACACACAAATAGCAACAGAGCAGTATAGGTTTTATTCCTCTTCTTCCAAATCCAATGCTTCCCCCTGTATTAGTTACCATGGGTTGCAATAAAAACTTATACAGAATGGGTGAAAGTGAAATTTTGATACAGTTGTGTAAGTTAATAAATAGTCAAGGTTGCAGGTGGCTCAGTTCCTGATAAAGTCTCCCTTCTTGACATCCAAGTGACAGCCTAATCAGAATGTCTTTCCATGGAAGAACAAGTTAATTCTCCCTTCTTCTTGTTTTCATGTCTTCAACTCTGAGGCTCAGGTTGTGGCTTTAGGCATGGTAGATAAATGCTCTTACACTGTGCTAACACTCAGCTTTTCCTCCTCTTTTGGATGAGGAAGATCAGCTACACAGTGTTAGCACCCCACACATACTACCTCATTTAATGCTAATTACTTGCTATAAGCCCTATCTTCACATCCAGTTGGCATGTGGCTCTGGATATAGGCTTCAATAAAGAAGTTATGGGGAAAAGGTCAACACTTCAACTATCATAACCCTGACTTGCCATGGCTTTATCAGGATAAAATACTGAAGAATCACAACATTCACATGAGCCAACCTGGAGCCTCCCTTTGCTATCGGGCTCCCTCCACACTGTGAATGCCAGTGATGTACAGTCTTCTAAGCAGAAGTCAGGGGTACCATCCACATGTTCATATTTTCCCTCTGTCAGGAAGTTTGAGAATGTCCTACACAGAGGAAAAAACAATCTTTTTTCTCTGGTACTCTGAGTCAGAGAAGCAAATGCTCTATGCTCTTGATGACAGATTAGTATGAGCAAAAAAAAAAAAAAAAAAAAAAAAAAAAAATGCTTCTGATCTTATTGGAAAGTTAATCATCATAACAAAAATCATCAGAAATAACAAGCAGTGTGAGGATGCTATTATTACAACTCAACAAATACTACAAATAAGGATGGCACTTAAGCCCTACTAAGCAGTGTAACTTAAGGTAAGTTTTATTTATACTAATTAGGATAACAACATACTACATAACATGTCCTGTGCATACCATAGGGACTTAAAACAAAAATGTCAGCAGTATATCTCAGGTACTGGCCATTGCATTTAGCAAACCTATCCACAGTTATGAACAGACTAAGCATGCCAGTTTATAATGAGTAAAGAGGAGCAAGGAACCAGTAGACATTTGAGGACATGCAGTACTAAAATCTAGGTATGTTTCCATCTTTTTTTGCTTTAAAATAAATTAAAAGTTGCCAGCTCTAGTTCAGGCAGAAAAGAAAAAAGAAAAAAAAAAAAAGCTCAGTGGATTAGGAATGTAGCTCATTTCCATAGCAGTGAGCTAAGACATATAAAGTTCCAAGTTTGACACATTTTTTAAATCCTACAATGAAAAAGATATCAAATAAGAAAGAAGATTAAAATTGATTGAAAATGGGAACTTCTTAGGTCAGAAAGAGGAACAGAAGCTGTCTACAGATAACGCAAGAATGAGAAAATCAGGGTATCAAACAACAGACTTTATTCTGGACAGAGGGGAAGAATCCTGGGAAAAGAGAAAACTTTAAGTTGAAAATGCAGTAGGATAGACAAGGCAGTGAGAAGCTGAAGATGGCCAGTGGCCTCAGCTTAAGCAACAGAGAGTGGAAAGATGTCAAAGACCAAAAGCATACCTATAGGCAGGCCAAGTAGCCTTGGGGAAAACAGGCTGACAGTGGCTACCTACACAAGAAGGGGCCCAGTGCAATCCATCATGGATAGGGTTTTCCTTGAGGAGTATGGACAGTATGTAAATGTTTAATATTCCTTAGTGGTATTGCCATTGATTAAACTATCCTTGCAGTCAATAATCCCCTAGCCACACTCAACGCTAGCAACCCTACTTAAATGCAGTGGGCCATTAAAATAAATATATATATATTTAATTTATACATATATATAAATTAAAAAATAATTTAAAAATAAACAAACAAAAAGAACAAACAAGAAAGAGAAGGGCTTGTGAGAAAGGAATATTCAGTGGGAAGGGGAGACAGCAAAAGGACAATAGGGCACTGATCAAAGTATACTATGCATATGTATGAAATCGTAAAATAATTTTTTTAAGGTTGTATCATTTGGGTTAAATCTTAAACTCATGATACTTTAAAAACTTTTTTTTAATCATTTGGGAACAGATCCTGTGTCCACTGATGGCCCAACCTGCTGCCCTACAGTCAGTAGGGAACTAAAGACACAAAGAGCTCCAACAGGAGCTAAGGTCACCTTGCAGGAACTGGGTCCCAATTACCAGCCCATCACCCACCCTCAGAGAGAGAGGACCTGGGGCCCAGTGACCCAGTACAGGGTTCTGGCCTGTAGACTCCAGAGCCACAAATTATTCCCACCAATTATAGACCCTGATTCAAAACACTGACCCACACACTCACCATTTCTGGCTTCCAGGACATCGAGCGTCCTCCCTATGGAACTCCCCGCACCAGCACGTCACAGGGCAACAGAGTCTACAGCACAGCCACCTAGACCTCCAGAGTAGAGGAGACTGAGCCTAGGGACGCATCCCAAGATGGCGAGCTTCAGAGTAAAAGGCCCTAGCAAGACTGGGAAAGCCTGCCCCCTAGTGTTCATCTGCCTGACTCCTCAACCCAATGGCTTCAATTGTACAGGAGGGGCTGCCTTTGGGGCCCTTAGTAAGAGCAGAGTCACCAACCCATGAATGAATGAAGCCAGCCTCACAGGTACTGTGAGTTGAACACCAATCCTATGTATACATGTCTATATTTTCTCATGTGACTCATCTTTCAGTTAGAGGAAATCACTACCTATAAAGTACCTACTGTTTTGCCAATATTAGCAAAGTGTCATTCAATTTTGGAATCCTATCTATCATAGGGGGTGATAATTATCTACACTAGATAACAAGCCCCTTCGAAATTTTTTTAAATACAATATGATTGGGCTGGTCAGTAATTTAGGCTAGGATCAGATGGGCTCTTTTTAGTATGTGCACTTACCAGATGGTTCACGAGGCAGATGAGCTTCAGAGGGTCACCTGACTGTCAACTGGAGCATCTTGATTCTCCTCCTCCAGTGGCCCTCCGCTCAGACAAGCAGGGATCTGAAAGAAAGGTGAATGCACTCAACAACTTTTGCAATACAGGTGCCAGAACAATATACTTTTGAATTCGCAGCCTCACAAGCAATGTGTCAAATACTCTAGCTCCAAGGTTTGGGAAACAGAGCTCCCTTTCAATGGGACTGTCCTGGTTATGGACAAACAACCACTGGCCAAATTGCTGACATTTCAAAGCTCGCTACCATTCAGCCTCTGCTTGTAGATGAAGTTTCTGCATTGGTTCCAAGTCAAGGAACTTCTCCCAGCAAGTATTAAGCAGCTGAGCTAACTAATTAGACTCTAGGTTATATGAAAAAAAAGAGAACTTTTATAAAAGGAGGAGGAGGGCCTACTGAGGGTGCCTAAGGAGAGCAGGGGTAACTTGATTAAGACACACTATATCCATGTGTGAAACTGCTAGAGAATCAATAAAAAATACCACTGTTTGTGTTGTGGTAAAGGTATGTAACCTTTAATGGTTGAGCCATCTCTCCAGTCCTTAAAAATAAAAAAATTTTAAACCTTGGATCCAGGACTTGAATCAATGCAACCCGACAACCAAGACCAAGGGTCACCACTAAACAGCATGGCTCCCAACCCTGATCTTGTCCTTCTCAGTCCTAAATAAAGAACACTTATTCTACTAGCAGAACCCAAGAATTCCAGTAGCAACAGTCTATTTCTGATTTCTCATCTCAGGAAAAATCTGAAAACATGGATAATACTCCCATAGGCATGCCAGTTACGATTTTCTTCACTTCTACTGCTTATAGGTCACTTATGATTTCTATAGATAAACACAAATCACCGTGCCTGGAACATCTTACTGTGACAGTGATCCGAACACATGGTTCTAGAAAGCATTTCCTCTTGTTGGAATCTGGAGAAAGACACAGCTAAGTATCCTGAATTTCACTAAGCAAAGCTGTTCTCAAACCCTTGACATTGATCCTGCAATGTAGCAAATACATGTAGCACATTGAAAATGTTTCTAGAACCCTGAACTCCCATTCCTAACCCCCGGAAAGACATAAAATCTCCAAAATTCAAGTTGCAATGAGCCAATAAAACTTGAATCGCTGTACTGGCCCACTTAGAAATTGTTCTTCAGGTGTCTACAATGTGAGGGCAGGGGCAAAGCCGTGGCTTTTTAAACCATCATCTTTTGTTGACTTAACTTTAAGTCAGTCTTAGGTAATATAAAAATCTTAGAGCTGGAGAATTGGCTCAGTATTTAAGAATAATTGATGGTCTTCCAGAGGACCCAAGTTCAGTACCCAGATGGCTCACAACAACTTGTAACAGCAGCTGCAGGGTAGCCGATGCCCTCTTCTGGCCTCCCACGGTACTGCATGCTAATGGCAAACACTCATACAGATACACGTATTTACATATAAATACAATAATCTACTGCTAAGTTGTGGTGTTTCAATCTTACCTATGTTTTCTAAATAATATCATTTGTTCAACCTGGCAATTAGTTTGTTCTTGAATGAACTGAATTCCAGATGTGTCTTACTGTGCATAAAGTACTGAACACTTTAGCTTTCTCCTAGGTTCAGCGAACATTACTATAAAGTGAACACTATGTGAGGGAAAGTGTCATCCAAACACTAAAGCCACACTACTCACTAAATGCAAACAAAACTTGACAGTTCTTAGGGATGCCTCGAAGGTGTGCACATAAATAACTTAAAATACAATTGAACTTATGAGGACATGTGTAAGAATAACCAACATTAAAACAAAAAACAAAACAAAACAAAAGCTAAGTTGTTATTCTCAGATACTTAGGTATGCAAATAGTTAACAAGTATTACATTTTGTTAATATATGGTAATATGCATGCTGAAACATATTCACAGAGCATTCATGTAAAACTCAATGACTTTTTTGCACAACGTTCAGGAGTCAAATGGTTTCTGTTTTCCTTATATGTTTGTGATGTGTTCACAAAAAAAAAATTAAAGTCATTGAGAGAATACTTTTCTTTAGTACTCTGGAAGTTAAAAAAAAACTACATTATACAATACTGCATATTTGAAATGTGCAATGAGGAACAGTTAACATAATGGAAACTGGAGGCTGGTGTTTGAGAAAACGGGCAGAGAGGTAAATTTGAGGGAAGGGGGCGCTTATAAAGAATGAGGGGCGGGGCTGGCACTCAGGATTCGTGATTGGAGACTCGACGCCCAAGCATCTATAAAAATTAGAGGAAACCAGCAGGCTCAAGGAAGGGAGGAGGTACTAAGCATCCGGTGGGCCACAGCTCAGACTCGTGGAAAAGCCTCACCGACGGCACAGAAAGAACCCAACCTAACAGCCTGCAGGAACCAAGCAGCCTTCCCAGAGCAGCCCAGAGCAGCCCAGAGCCCGCGGAAGTCGCCGCCCGGGCTCGAGCAGTCCCAGAGCCCAGGGGATCCAGCGCGCACGCCCGCGAGGCCCTACTGCAGACCCCGTTCCGCAACGGCGCTTCCCGCTCGCGCGCCATCACCTCCGGGCGCCACACGCACACTCACCAAGTCCACTTCTGGGGGACGCTGGTGTCCTCCCACCACCGTCCAACACCCACAGCGTCACCACGCCACCAAAGCTGCGCAGGAGCCTCCTGGGCAGGAACACCGAGCCCAAGATGGCGGCACCCAGACAAAGGAAGGGTGACAGCCAAAGCCCGCCCCCCGCCCTCCCTATGTGTGTCTGATTGGACACGCCTCAACTCAGGGCCTCCGATTGGACAGGACTTCGGATCCTGCCCCCTCAGAGACAGTAGATGGCGCTAACGCACAGCTGAAGGAGTCCAGAATGACAGGTCCTTAGCTGCAGCTAATTTTAAGACAGGGAGGGTTTCTTGTGAAACCCAACCTATTCCTTATATTCTTATACCTAAATTCATATAAGCTTGTGGCGCGCGCGCGCGTGTGTGTGTGTGTGTGTGTGACAGAAATAAGATGCCAATTTTTCAAAAGACTCTAATTTAGGTTATGGACCCTGTATAGAAGCAGATTTTACACACACACCCAAAGCTTGCTATGTACAGCGCCTACCTCCATGACTTTTAGTGAGCAGGCTAGGTCACATGGTTTGTTCAAAAGAATGGGGACTGGGTTCTATTTCAAGCTCAGCTAGAGTCTTTTTATCTGGTACAGCTGGGACGGTCTGAAAAAAAATACCAGAAAAAAAAAAAAAAAGAGGTAAAGGTATTGACCAGGGTAGAAATTGCATACTGTCTTAAATGTGTGACATTTTGATGAAAATAATTAAGATTTTTTTCTTTGAGTGATACTGAAGTGTATGGGTTTTCTCTCTCTCTTTTTGTTTGTTTATTTTTCTCTTTTAAATTCTTTTAAATATATTTACATCATTTCTTTCTTTCCTTTCCTCTCTCCACCTCTTACCATGCCTTTTTCCTCCAAACCCTTTCATATTCCCTTCCTCTCTCCATCTCAAATTTCATGGTCTCTTCTATGTATATTAAACCTGATGAGTTATTTTACTGTTTCCTCTATGTTTATAATTTCAGGGCTGATCACTTAATTTTGGACAATAAAGGTGCACACCGTGACCAAGGCAATTCTTATAAAAGAAAAGAATTTTAACTTGGGGGCGGGAGGTGTTACTAACAGTTTTAGAGGTTAGTCTATTATTGTTGTTATCATTGTTGTGGGGATCATGGTGAAATACATGGTGCTGGAGTGGTAGCTGAGCGCTACATCCTGATCCACAGGTGGGAAGGAAGAGAAAGAGCCTGGACCTGTTATCTCTTCACAGAAATAAAATAGTGACTAAGAGTTGCTACCAAGAAGCAGGGTATTATGACAGGCCTGGCCTTGCTGCTGTTGGACCTTGCTCATTGTGGACTTTGGACTAAAAACCAAAGTGGGTGAATGCTTTAAGTGGAGCTTAATGGGCCTTCCTCATATGAGCAAGGACGGTAGTGCTGAGATAAAGTAGAAGCCATCTCAAATTTCAGAGGGGAAAAATGTTAGGAAGAAGCCTATATGCCGTCCTTGTAATATCTCAGCAAAAGTTATCATTGCTTTGTGCCCTTGTCCTAAAAATCTACCTGAGGCTAATTCTAAAGTTTTGGATTGATGGTTCTGGCATAGGAGATTTCAAGACAGCCCAGTATTGACTGTACTGTGCGATCAAATCACTTTTATGCAGTTCTTTGATGAAAAGGAGAAAGCTGGACAAAAGGAAATACACAATGGGCAGCCCTTCTCCCATCAATCAGTAACGTTTTTAAAAAATGTCTTATAAGCTTGCTTTGTCTGCAGCCTGATCTTTTGAGGACATTTTGTTTTCAGTTGAGGATCCCTTGCATCACATGACTTTAGCCTATATCAAGTTAGTATAAAATTAGTCAGGGTGGGGCAGTAAACATTGGAACACTGATACAGGATAGAGAGACAAGAAAATTAAAGGGGAAATTGGATTGCCTCTCCACAATGGAGGTAAGAAGGATTATATCTGGAGTGCAGGAGATCCTTTAGAGAATATCTTAGCACTACATGTCCTGTGATTAATGTCAATGGGAAACTACAACAACCTAATCCAGGCAGTATGACAAAGGACACAGACCCATCATGAATGAAGGTATGGGTCACTCCTCCAGGAAAGAGCCAAGACCAACTCAGGTGCTTGCAGAACTGCTTCCCAAAAAAGTCTGATTATTTCCTTTCCCATTAGTTTATAGTTACCCTTGTAAAAGGCCATTGGTCCCTCTGGGGAAGAACTGGAGAAAGGGTAACAACAAAATTTGTAAGTGTCTTATCAAGGTCCTTCCTCAGGGAAACCTGGCCACCCAGGGTTTCATTCAAGGGGTTCTTAGAAAGAAAATTGGCTCAAGTTTGGAAATTGATTCCCTGACAGAGATTGCCTTCTGCCATGATCCAGTGTAAGCTTTCTTTCATTTGTGTGAGAATTTTTCTGCTTATACAGATCAAATAGAAATGCAGTGGACTTCTTATTATTTCGTGCCTGGAAACACCATGAGTAATTAGCTAGTACCAAAGGTCTCTACAAGTCATGCCATTATAAAATCCACCTTGCCTGTGCTGACCACTACAGGCTAGGTCATTATAAACATTGTTTTGTCTACGCTGCCCATTATAACTACAATCACCTTGCATCTGTCAACTCAATGCCATCATCTGGCTCTTAACAGAGCCAGATTGGGACTTCAGGTCCCAATTAAACCCATTGCATTTAATTCATCCAACTGAGCAGCAGCATCTCCAACCCTAAGGTCTGACACAGGGAAAAGGGCAACAACAAAACCTCAAATGTGCTAGTGCCCCTCTCACCATCCATTTCTTAGAGGATTCCAATTGTGGAGGATTAGGTTGTGCACAATGTACCCATTGCAATTTCCCTGAGCCTTAAAACCGAGTCCTGCCTTTCCCCTGTGGGCCCTGTTTAGATCCCTACCCTTGCTTCCCTTTCCCCTCTCAGTGTCTTCCGTAATCAGGAAGCCATCATCTCAAGGAGCCTGCTTTCAATTTCCTTGCTAGCCTATGTTCCTCTAACCCCACTTTCCCAAATTCCTTCAATTTCAAGCCACTTCTTCCCTACCGGGTCCAATTTGTGCTGCCTATATATTCATGGATGTAGGACCATTCACCGTACCAGGGCCCATGCTCCTAAAGAAACAGATTCTCTCTCCCCCAGAAGCCCTCAACTGTCAATAGTTCCTCCTCTGAGAGGGGGTCCTCTGGAGAGGTAGGCCCCTGAGTCTTTCCCCCCCCTCCATTCTGAAAGGTTGACAAGCTTTCTCTTACACACATCCACAGCTGCTGTGAGTTCATGAGTGTGTCTATCCTGTCATGTCAAGAGTATAACGCTCATACCTTTTTGTGAGACGGTCTCACCATGTAGCTCTGGCTGGAATTCACCATGTAGATCCTGCTAGCCTTGGAATCAGAGAGATCTGCCTGGCCCTGCCTTCTGAGAGCTAAAATTAAAGCTAAGTGCTGCTGCGCCAGGCAGTTTCAAATTTTTATGGATCTGTTTGTTTGTTTGTTTGTTTTTCAGCGAAGTTCACACTCCACAATGACCCGTTAATTAAAACAAGTCTGTGCATATACTGGATACCAGGCCAGCTGTGCACGCCTTTAATTCCAGCACTCAGGAAACAGAGGCAAGCTGATCTCCGTTCATTAGAGGCCAGCCTGGTCTACGTAGAAGGTTCCAGAACAACTAAAACTAATAGAAAGACCCTGTCTCAATAATAATAATAATAATAATAATAATAATAATAATAATAATAGCACCCTTCATCTGGCCTCCAGAAGTACAAACACAGATACAGACACATATATATAAATTAAAATAAGTAAGCGTTTTAAAAGTAAACATATGGAAATTTGAAACAATATCAACTAAGGAAGCATATCAGAGATCTAAAACAATAAAAGGAAGTACTTGAGCCAAATGTTTGAATGAAGGTGTTTGGGCTTTGAAGTAAGGCAGGGTTCACCCTGAGTCTAGTTGTTTAGCAGTTGTGGCTTCAGATGTTTCGTGTGTGTGTGTGTGTGTGTGTGTGTGTGTGTGTGTGTGTGTGTGTATGTGTGTAGATACTGTACTTTTGCCTATGAGTACATGGGAACGCTTGAGGCTGATTTCAAGTGTATTCATCTACCATTCTCTGCCTTTTCTTTCCCTTGGTTTCTTTCTTTCTTCATTTCTTTGTATGTATGTGTATGTGTGTGGTGGTGGTGGTGGAGGTTTGAATGGGAATGGCCCCATCGGCTCATGTGTTTGAATACTCAGTTATTAGGCTGTGGTGCTACTTGTATGGCTTTGTTGTAGTGGCCTTGTTGGAGGAAGTACGTCACTGGGAGTGGCCTTTGGGGTTTCAAAAGCTCAAGCCAGGCCTGGTGACTCTCCCTGCTGCCTGCAGGTCCAGATGTAGAACTCTCGGCAGCTTCTCCAGCACCATCTCTGTCTGCCTGCTGCCTCACTTCCTACCATCAATGTTGGACTAGTAATGGACTTCCCCTCTGAAACTGTAAGCCAGCCCCAACTAAATGCTTTCTTTTGTAAGAGTTGCCATGGCCATGGTGTCTTTTCACAGCAATAGAACACTGGCCAAGACAGCCAAGGTCTCCAATTGAGTATTCTCCAGTCCCCACTACCTCCACAGCACTAGGAAGATACACGGCTTTTTGCATGAATGCTGTGAATCCAGATGCCAGAGTTAATACACAAGTCGCTAACACTTTAGCCACTGAGCCAATTCATTAGCTGACCTACTAGCAGTGCTATGGTAACAGCATCCAATGTTAATGGATGCTCCCACTTAAATAGAAGATCTGGTCCCCAGACTTTGGCCTTGTCTCTCGTGGCTCATACAAAGCTGTAGTATGAAAGTGCATTCGTTTGGTATATAGGCAGGAAGTGTTTTCAGGAGTCGTTTCCCTTTCTAATTCCAGAATTCTGTCATCTCCATGAGAACAAGTACACAGTAACCTACTAGAAAATGGAATATCGTTTGGAGGAAAATCAACTGGTATCCCCGTTAGCAGACGGTTCATCTCCTGCAGCTGAACCACTCTGTCAGGTATCAGATCTGTGCATCTGGTATGCACAGCAGAAGGAGCCCAGTTGGTTCCAGCTTAGATTGTTAACCAGCTCAAATTTGAACTAACAGCTTTTAGAGGGGCAGGTATCCAACCTTATGTAAATGTAATATAAATTACACCAGCAGACCGTCATGTGCTATTTCAAGTGTTTTGAAAACAGACTTAGGGAGTGAGAAAGCCCTCCTCCCTTTTCTCCTCCCAAAACTCCCTGTCCTGAGTCAGGCCAACTCACTAGCTCTGTAACAGGAGAGCAAAACAAAACAAAACAAAACAAAACAAAGCAAAAAAAAAAAAAAAAAAAAAAACACAAGTATGCTAGACTATTGGGCACAGGGCATCAATAGCAACAGCTAAAAGATAAACTACTTCCAACAAGCATCACTATTGTTCAGACCATGGTAAAAATCCCTGCAGGAGGAAGGAGAAGCCAGGGCTCATTCGTTGAGGAAAAGATTATAATCAGGAACCCATCTGACTACGTTGATGCCACCTGATCAATTTCTGCTGCATGATTGTAAACACTACCAATTTCTCGTTTTGTTACTTTGGTGCCCCCCCACACATATGTGTGTGTGTGTGTGTGTGTGTGTGTGTGTGTGTGTTTTATGTGTATACATATATGTGTTTGTATGCACACATGTACATGAAGGTGCCCCGGAGGCCAGAAGAGAGCATAGGACCCCTTGGAACTGAAGTTACAGATGTTTTTGAGTCACCTGATATGGGTACTGGATCTGAACTCTGGTCCTCAGGACTGAACTTGAAGTATTCTTAAGCCATTTCTCCAGCTCTCTTAGTCAGGTTCCTCCAGTTGTCCCTGCTGGGTATTGTAAACTCTGGTTTTAATGTTTTGCTATCAATCTGATGCTTCTGTCTATGCAATAGACCTTTTTTTTTTTTTTTTTTTTTACCTTTTTTGCTTGCTATACGCTCAATAAACACACTTACTCAAAACCACAGATCATTCTCTGGGCTACCGAGAAAAACAGTTTACCAGGACTTAATGATACACTGCTTACAAGTTACTGGACTAACAACAGGCACCTTATAGATATTGATTTCATTTCCTTTTATTTGATGTTGCTGAGTTTACAAAAAAAAAAAAACATGTATAGAAATACATAGTGCTAGAGATCACACAATACCCCACATCACAGGAAGACGCGACATCCAGCCTGACCATTGGGGGCCAAGGCTAAATAGCGAAATAAAACGGTCTCTGGTTAAACTGCACGGACAGGAGCTGTGGATTAATGTGAAGTCACAGCATCCCATCCTCCTATGACCCCACAGTCCCTGCCCACCTTTGTCTAATCTCTGGAAAAATAGCCTGTCCCCAACAGCTGTTGGCAAGCACTTCTGGTTGAAGTTCTCTGTTCTCTTTTAGGCTGCTAAGGTTCCTTGGTCTTTAGAAGAAATACCTGTAAGGAGTTCTATTCCCTCCCAGCTGGTATAACAGGATATAACAGCCCCTTCTACTTCCTGAGACCAGGAAAGTCATAGCTCTCAAAAGGATTTTGTAACTGCTCTAAATACATCTGAAGGATGTATTTAGACATAAAGGTCATCAAGTTTTCACTCATCAGATTATAAAGATATTTTAGGTGCAATGGGCCATTACAATCAATTTCATATGTTGCATTTATTTATCTTGAGACAGGGTTCAGATAGATGTTCCAAGATGCTATAAAACTCATCCTTACAACCAAGCTAAACTTGAGATTGCAATTTCCCTGACTCTGCCTTGCAAGTCCTAAGAGTACACACAGTCATGTGCCACCAAGGTTGACTTCATCTGTAATTTTTAATCTGAATACAAGAAAACTTTACAAGCCTCTTTCCATTTTGAAGGTAAAGCTAATGAGGACAGACTACAGAAGTTTTGGAATGGCTTTGAAAGCGGACATCTTCCCATTTGTATATTTGACTAATATACATATACACATATTTAACTCATAATCATATATGACTTTCATATATAGAATTAAATGCAAATGTGAGCTGTGGTCCAGAGAGGACTTTAGCAGGTAAGGACCTGAAGGCATAAGGTTTTAACAGAGACTGAAGTCTGTGCATATACGCGACAGGACTCATGGCAGCAGGTTGAGTGCCTACCCCATAGCTGGAGAAGACCGAGGGTCAGGCCTCCTACAGAACTGATTAAAGTCCAAACACGGAGACTTAACAGGAGCCAGAGTCCCCAACAGCTGCAGAGCTGTCATCCTGGGCTCCTTAGACTGTGTGCTGGCGCCAACTACTGTCACTCAGGGGGCAGGACCTGAAGCTCTGTCCAATCGGAGGCCCTGGTCTCAAGGCGTATCCAATCAGACGTACAAACGGAGGATGGAGGCGGGCTTTGGCTGTCGCCCGGCCTTTGTCTGGGACCCTCCATATTGGAATCCCTGTCCGCTGCTAGGGAAGCTGTTGCGCAGCTCCGGTGGCGCGGTGACGCTGTGGGTGCTGGGCGATGGTAAGAAGACGCCAGCGTCCCCCAGAAGTGGACATGGTGAGTGTGCATGTGGCGCCCGGAGGTGACGGTGCGCGAGCGGGAAGCTCTGTGGCAGAGCAGGGTCTGTGGTGAGGCCTCGTGGGCGGCTGTTCTGGGTCCCCTGGGCTGTGGGGTTGCTCGAGTTTGGACGTCCTGTCCTTCCAGATGCGGCGACCACAGCGGGTTCTGGAGCCTTCTCTGGGCAGCTCTGTTCTGGCTGCCTATTTGCTCCGGATCATGCGTGGCGAGAACTTGGTGGATCATCAGGGGAAAGTCTCTGAATGTAAGGGTCATTCACGAAAGGAGCTGTATTCTCTAGAATTCCCAGCCCCTTCGTTCTCTCCATGGCCCATCTAGTCCGAACTTCACAAATGTATGGGAAGCAAGATCCCAAATCCAGAACCTAGGCCAGCTCCACGGCAGTCTGACTACCTGTTCTTCCACATTACCGCCCACATCTTTCTTTTTGTATGGTCCTGGGTTTACTACAGGTGCTCCGCAGAGCGGCTGCACTGAAAGCCTCCCATTTCTTCCAAGTGATATATTTTCCTTATGGTATATCTCAAACACAATATTTTTTCAAAAACAAACAAACAAACAAACTTTTGTTTTCTTCCAGGTACCAGAAAAATTGATTTCTTTTTTTTTTCTCTGTGTGTGTGTGTGTGTGTGTGTGTGTGTGTGTGTGTATGGCTGAGTGTATATAAGTGCACCAAATGGGGCAGTGCCAGAAGAGGGCGTGTAATTGATTCCCCTAAAGTGAAGTTACAGCAGGCTGTGAGTTGCCTGATGTGGATGCTGGGAACCAAGCCCCAGGCCCTTTGGAAGAGCAGCTACTGCTCTTTCCCGCTGAGCCATCTCACCAGCCCCGCAGCTACTGCTCTTAACTGCTGAGCTGTCTCTCTAGTCCCCGAGGTTGTTTGTGTGTGAACATTTCAGGAGAGTAAAGCAGAGAAGAGCTTTGAGTCCTTGTTTTAAAAAGACGGTGTCTTCTGTCCTTCCCTCCCTACCCCACTCCAGGCCAGGACAGCTTATGGGAATACCTTTGTCTACTTTCCCCATGGGAACGGTGAGATGTCCTCATCCCCACCTCCACATCTTTTCCAGGTGGTAGGTTTCTGAAGTGCCTGAACCCAAATGCTTATAATCGTCCCGTCTCTGGTCTCTTGGAGTATATGCCAAGGCCCCAAGAGGTCCACTGTTGGATTTGCTGCTCCTTGTGTGTGTGTTTTTCTATTACCTAGTAATTAATTTCTAATTAATTAGTAATTCTATTTTATGTGTTATACTGATATGTCTTTATGTTGCTCTTAACGATACAATCCTTTCATCCATGTACATCCATCAGTAGATGATATTTGTAGCGTTGGGACCCTTGGACTATTTTATCACAGTATTTGAATTACAAACTGCACGTTAGTGTCGTGTAATGATAGTCATTCTTACTGCTCTTATTCTAGGGTACTGGGTCCTCTCCTCATCTAGGAGGACTTTTGAGGTGTGGGGGTGCAGCCTCTCAGGTGAGCACCCAGATGCCCTGCGGCCGGAAGGAAGGTCCTGGTATACTGTCATCTAAAAGGAACTCCAGTTGTTTCCATGTCTGGCACTGTTTTGATAATATTTATTCTGTGCTGAAGCTACAGGAGGTCTGCTGTTGGGAATAGCCAATCCCTGGTGGGACTCAAGTAGCCACTGGGAGAGTGTTCCAAGCCTCTTCTGGGGTCACAGGGGTCTGTGACCTTTAACTCTTTCTTCATTAATGCTGGGAGTTGAGGGCCAAGGGGGTGCTTGTGTGCCTGCTTAACATTTAGTTAGGGCTGGCTTACAGTTTCACAGGTCCATTATCATCATTGGTGCTAGAGGAGCTGAGAGTCCTACATCTTAATCCGTAGGCAGCAGAAAGGGACTACTTCCAATTGGGCAGAGCTTGGGCATAGGAGACCTCAAAGTCTGCCCCCAGTAAAGCCTTACCCCGTCCAGTAAGACCACACTTCCAAGTAGTGCCACTCCCTGGGGCCAAGCATTCAAAGACATGCATCTAAGTGGGCTAAACCTAAGTTGTTCTTTCCTGGGATTCATGGCTATTTGTACAGGCCCAGTCTTTTCTCCTTCCAGTGTTCAGAGGATTAGGATTAATTCATTAAAATGGAATACATTAAAACTGAGACACTTGGTGTGCATTAAAACTCATTCCAGGAGAGACTGGAGGACCGTGTTGATGACGTGAGCTGCGGTAGGGGTAGGGAGCTTAGGAAGTGCTGAGCACCCATTCTGGATGCCAAAGTTTTACTCTTTTATGATTATTTTTCCTACTAACCAATGTTGTTGTAAGGTTGGATTGATATGTGCCTTTTTGTTGCTCTTAATACAAACCTCACATCCATACAAATCCATCAGCATATTTTATTTATATTGGGATAATTTGGACTTTGTTACTACAGTATTAGTGTTATATACTATATGTTACTATCATATATTAATAGCCAATCTTATTGCTCTTATTCTAGATTAATTTCACATATACTGTGGTTACACACATGCACAAACACATCTATTATGCATTTACACATGCATATATTGAATCTTCCAGAAAATTTCCAGGATTTTGTGCTTTTTTCCTCCTAGTAAGACTTAAGCAAGTTGAAATTTGATGCAATAATGTTATTGATTAACTTAGGAGAAAATGGTTCTCTTTATAAGCTTTTCAACACTAGTGGTATATGAAACTTAGTCTTTCTATGTGCCTATGTGAATTTTTATTTTATCCTAAGTTCTGCCTATTTCCTTTACAAATTTTGTGTCCAAGTGAAAAGCCACATGCATATAATATCTATGCAAAACTTAACCCATGCTTCATTGTTACCTGCCCCCCCACACACACACCACATAAAAGATCTTGAGTGTGATTGGCACCTAGGATACGTCATTATTTGTCACTTCCTGGTTATACCTTCTCTTGTCTCCACCTCCCAGGATTTCAGCTCTCTGAATGAATATTTCTGTGTCTCCTGTGTTATCGTGACATACATTAATACACGTGACAGAGAATACATTGACTCTGTCAAAGCCATTTCCTCCAAAGGAATAACAACTTACACTCCATCTTATATTTGTATTCAGTTACTCCATATGTTCATTAATACTGTCTGTCTATCTTGTTATTTTGTTTTATGGGTTTTTTTTCTCATTTCTAAATGTGTTCTTCATTTTTTATAGTTACTGAGCATGTACGTTCTTACTGAATAAAACAGCCTTTCAAATCTCTTGCCTAATTTTCTTCCAAGGCCTCTATCTTTTCCTCCCTTGTGAAAGGTGATTCGATGTATGTAAGACCTTTGATCTCTCCCACTGGGCCACTCCATCTTTTTACCGTTCTTTTATTTGATGAATTATATGTTTTTCTTTTTTAAACACAGGTTTGTGTACAATTAAAGAAACCACTCCATTTCCTATGACACCTTTTGAATGTCTTAGTGTGCCTTTAGATTTTTATACTTAGTATCTATGGAAATTATCTCTTACATGGAATGAGGAAAGGGTATGCAGATATTTGTAGCCATACTGTTCCTCTGCTGCTCCTGTTGTTTTCATAGGAAAAGGAGTATTTCTCTCTTGCTGTGCAGCCCAATTTCTGTCATCTATGATCTAAAAGACATGAAATTATTGAAGGGTTCTGTCTTCATATCCACAGCTCTATTCATTTTATTGCCAAGTTTATAAGCTATAGCTTTATAATATATATGTTATATATATAGGCATGTTACACATCAAGATGTGACGTTTGTGGTAGATTCATGTATGATAATGGTTCTAACTTTTTTGTATAAGTTTACTCCATAATGTTTACAGAATGTCAGCATCATTTCTCATAGGGCATCTCTACTATGATGTGAGATATGAATTCAAATATATAATACAAATTAAGATTGAACTCTTCTATATTGAAGTTACCTAGAATTGCTGACATTCTCTTTAATATGTTCCTTTTTGATACCTCATTACTTTTGATTTTTTTTAGTTCCCCCTCCAGCCTTTTTTGAAAATTGTATTTATTTACTTATTTTTGTATGTATGAGTGAGTGAATGAGTGAGACAGACTATATGGATTCCAGAAGAAATTGTTTCAGAGTCATTTTCTCCTTCCACTATGTGGGTCTTGGAGATCAAACTGAGGTCATCAATCTTGGTGTCAAGCCCTTTGTGTCTACCAGAGAAACCATCTTGTCAGCCACATCTTTTTTTTTTTTTAAGCAATTTTTTTTTCATTATTGAGATCGGAGATTAGGCAATGAATTTTTAGTCTCTTTGTTGTTTTATCTAATATTGTTTATCTCTAATGAAGATTGTGTGCTCATTTTTAACACTAGGATTGAATGTATCTCTTTTTAAGTTTATTGGCTTATAATTAACATGATTTACATATATTTTTGTTTACTAGCATGTTTACATTCATAACCCCAGTACCATAGCCAGCAGAATTAGCATACCCATGACCCCTTGTCTTTTATGGAGTCCTTATACAAGCCCTCCTTTTTAATGTTTCCGCCCATCATATTTTATATGATAAACATTTCTTTGAACAAAAGAAAAATATGACAAAAAATTATATAGCTTAGTGAAGTATCACAGGAACACATAATTACTACCACCTGTGTTAAAAGATAGATGCCCTTTGTAACAGGTAAACCGTTTGGAATGGGTTAACGTAACAGACCCACCACCCCAAAGCTAACTACAGATAGCACCTGCGGCTTATGCTAGAAGGTTGCCCACTTTGCTTTAACCCATTGTGTTGATTTACATGAGGAATGTCCCCCACAGGCTCCTGTATTTGGACATTTGGCCCCCAGTTGTGCTGGGTTGTGCTGGGTTGAACGCGTACGAGGTTTAGCCTTGTGGGAGGAAGCACAACAGTGGGCAGGCTTTGAGGATTTATAGCTTTGCCCCGCTTCCTAGTCTCCCTCTATTTCCTGTGCATGGATCCAAGTGTGATCAGCTAGTTTCCTGCTTCTGCCATCGTCCCATGCTTTCCCTGCTGTGATGGACTCCCATTCCTCTTAAGCCATAAGCCAAAATAAACTCTTCCCTCAGTTGCTTTTGGTTATGAAATTTTATCATAGCAGCAGAGGAGTAACTGATACAGCCACTTCCCTGAGAGCTACACTGCTGTGCTTAGTAAGGCCTTCATTTAGGACTTTGTTTTGGGACCACCAAGGTTCATGTAACCACTTCTACCTAAATCCATGTTGCTAAGCAACAGCCACTCCATGTTGACTTGGAAGAAAGTACTTTTTATTCTCTTTAAGGTGTGGACAGTCCTACGCACTAAGCCACACATTACCTGATTGTCCCTGCTCCGTTTGTCACTCCAGAGTGTGGGGGGTTGTGGGCACATGGACACTGACACGTCTGAAGAGAGCCCAAGTCCAAGACACCATTCAGATTAAGAGCCTAGGTCCTAGAACCACACAATAAATGGGCAGAAGCCAGGGGATGCATGGACAGCTGTGAAACTGGGCTCTAGACAAGTGAAGAAGGCCCAGATGGTAAGTGCGAGATATGCAGGTTTCAGTGGCTTCTACATCTACACTTCTGGACCACCTGGCCCAGATTTACCATGGCCTGCTTTCAGGTTTCTTGGTATCATCCCTATGACAGCCATATAGGTTACAGTAGGGCACATGATATTGCCCAGCCAATGAACTTTGTAAGGGCCATAGCTTGTATCTCTCATCACTATAACACTGTCACACATATTCATGTACTTTATCCCAGTAGCCCCTCTTACCCCCACACCTTTTCCTGCAGCAAAGCACCTGATTGGACAGTTCAAATATCCCCATTCCTGCAGAATGAATGCAGGGAAGAAGGTCAGTCTACAGGCAGATCCATCTTAATTGTGGACTATAAGTAGCTCCTGCCAGCCACATTTCCACGGAAGCAGATCCTGATCCTTGCCACCAACTTGATCCTGGCCATTGTCTTCCCACAGCTCCTTCTGAATATGAGGGTTTGAATGTGTGCAGAGAATTTCATACTTGGTACTGTTGCATAATTGTTATAACATTTATTAGTCAGAGTTGTCTAGAATCACAGAACTTATGAAATGCCTCTATATACTAAGGGAATTTACTAGAATAATTTACAGCCTGCAGTCCAACTAACCCAACAATGGGCAGCTGTGAATCGGAAGTCCAGGAACCTAGTAGTTGCTCAGTCCTATGAGGCTAGGTGTTTCAGCTGGTCTTCTGTATAAGCTGGAATCCTGACGTAGGTTCCAACAGATGTGCTGGCAAAAGTGCAAGCAGATGAAGAAGAAGGAAGACTTCCTTCTTGCATTGTCATTATGTAGGCCTCAAGCAGAAGGAATGACCCAGATTTAAGGTGTATACCACCATACCTGGACCTAAGCTATTCTTTACTTGGAACTTGCTCTGTCCCAGGATGATCTTGAACTCAGAAATCTGCTTGCCTCTGTCTCCTGAAATTAAAGGTGTGTATCACCTTACCTGGACCTAAGCTTTTTGTGGCCACTATGCTTCAAGATCCAGATCAAAATCCTGTGTCTTCCAGCCTCAAGATCTGGATCACAGGTGAGCCCTCCATTTCTGAATTGTACTTCATTCCAGATATGGTCGAGTTGACAACTGGAATAGCCATCACATAACTTCAGTTTGAGAGTTTTGTGGTTATAGAGCTACCATAATATTGTGTGTTGTTGACTAAAATGCTGCGTAGCGCACAACAGTACCTTTGATTAGCAGGGCGGAGTATTAAAATGTGTTACAAACATGTCATTGTAGCCCTTATTACACCCATCAGTCTTCACACAATGACTATGAAACCTAACACCTTTCATCCTTTCTTCTGATTGTATCTCATGCAAGCTAGATTACTTGTGAATTTTAACAAGGAGTCCTAATGAATAGATTATACAAAAGCAAGCGTCACAACCTTATCCACATTAATTCAATTCAAGCTAAAAAGTTATTTCCAACTGTACATGCTGTTGGGCTATTACAGATCTGTTTGTGATGACGGTTATTTTTGCTTCCTTACTTGATGGGATATAGAAGACAAACTCCTGGGTATGTCTGTGAGTGTCTTTATCTGAGAGAGAGGTTTAAATTGAGTTCCGAAGATACACCCTAGAGGTGAGTGTCACTATTTTATAGGCTGGAGTCCCATAAAGAATCAAAAAGGGGAAAGTGAGCATACACACAGCCATTTTTCCTGGGCTTCCTGACTGTGGATGTAGTGTGACCATCCACCTCAGACTCCTGCTGTCACACCTTCCCTACCATGTGACCATCCACCTCAGACTCCTGCTGTCACACCTTCCCTGTCATGTGACCATCCACCTCAGACT
>NW_022196905.1:132878857-132913057 GCF_008632895.1 Mastomys coucha
CTCCTGCTGTCACACCTTCCCTGTCATGTGACCATCCACCTCAGACTCCTGCTGTCACACCTTCCCTGCCATATGGTCTGACACTCAAACTGTGAAATAAACTTCCTTTCTTAAGCTGATTTGTCAGATATCTTATTGTAGTAATGAAATAATAACCATGACAGAAAACTGATAACAGTGGTGGGACCATCGTTTCCAGAAATACGCATATTCAGGTGTGTAGCTATTACATGCTCTAAACAGGTTATGATAGAAATGTTGAAGAAGATTTGTAAAGTAGGAAAGTCCCAGAATCCTATAAGCAGAGCTCAGTGAGTCATTTGGGCGCTGAGAGAAATGTGGACTATGGAGACATAGCTCATGGGGTTTCAGAGGGGGACAAGGATTCTTTCCAGAACTGGGTTGGAGGTCATTCATGTTACATCCTCACCAACGATTATAGCTTCATTCTGTCCATGTGATGAGAATTTGCATTAATCTTGATTCAAAGGTAATGGACCAGGTTATTAAGATGGCTCAGCAGGTAAAAACACTTGCTGAAAAGTCTGATGGCCTGAATTTGATCCCTGAGGCTCACATAGTAAAAGAAGGGACCATCTCCTGCCATTTGTCTTCTGACATCCACATGTGTACATGGCCCATTCACACCCTCCTTTCTTACAGATAACTACATATATAAATGTAATTTAAAATTTTTAAATGATGGATTAATTTGTTTTGTGAGGTAATTTTCAACACAGTGTAGCATTCAGGCTGATCTATGGTTATCTCTCATTGCTCTTTTCATGATCTAAAAGGAGAAAGGTCATCAAGTCGAACAAGAGAGATGTGAAAAAACTGCTGCTAGGTGTTAACTTAAAACACTCGTATAGATCCCTGAAATAGAATAGAGGACCCAGAAATAAGCCCACATGACCTCAGGCACCTAATCTTTGATAAGGATTAAAAAATTAAAATCAATGTTTAAAAATCTGGAGAAAATACATCCCTCTTTAACAAATAGTACTGGGGAAACTATCCACACATACACCAAAGAATAAAACTAGGTCTATAACCTCATCCTGTTCCCGCCCCCAAAAAACATCAATTAAGAATGAAATGAGAAACTCTTGAAGATATAGGCATAGAGGCAGACGCTTTGAAAGTGACTGATTGCTCAGAAAATAAAAGCCAAGAATTGTCAAAAGGCTTGAAAAAAGTTTAAATTCTACAACAAAAGAAATGGTTGTGGAAGTAAGACAGCCTACAAACAAAATAAGCCCTTTTTTAGCTATACAGCTGGCAGGATTAATGTCTAGAACATATAAAGGACACACAGCCACTGAGAGGGCTCAGGAGATAAAGGTGTTCACCCAAAAGCCTGATGACCTGAGTTTAAACCCCCGTAAAAGTGGAAGGAAGGAATCTTCCTCCACAGAGCTGTTCTCTAATCTCCATACATGGATCATGGTACACATATGTGCATCCCTGCCCTAAGTGCACAGAAAGAAAAAAAAAATGTAGTTGAATGCTGTCCTCTACTACATAAACAAGTGCAAAGTCAACATGACCTTCATGAGACTCAGAAAAAGAGCAACTAAAACAAAAACAAGATCCAGATAGAAAATGCTGAACAATCAGTAAATGGGTAAATGAAAACAGACAGTTCTTGGTGGCACAGTTCGGTAGGCTTTTTCTCTCCCTTGGTGATGCAAGGAAATACAGACCAGATTAAAGGTAGATAAAGGCAGGTTTCCTAGGAAGAAGTTCTTGGATAGGTTCACTGACCTCACAGGTGGAGGACAGTGAAGTCATGAGTCACGGCTAAAGCAAGAGGCTTTTATAGAGTTTAGGTATGGAGTGGTGGCGTGCCAGCTAGGATCTAGGATTGTGTCCATACATGGCCAAAAACAGCCCCTGGGTGGGCACTCTTAGCCAGAAATGAAGAGATGCAGAGTGATAACATGTTAGCCCAGAGTTTCCTTCAAATGGGTGTTGGAATTTTCTCTGTGCCAGAAGGGTTAGGGGAAGAAGGGCACATGGGTTTCCTAGTTTGCGTGAGGGATGACCAGGAGTTCCAGCCTAACAGTCTTTAATCCTAGAACTTGGGATGCAGAGGGAGATGGATCTCTGTGAGTTCAAGGCCAATCTGGCCTACATAGTGAGTTTCAGGACAGCCAGAGTTATGTAGAGAATCTTTATCTCAGAAAAATAAATGTTCTTGAAAGAAGAAATATAAATGGTCAGTAAATATATAAAGAATATTAAACATTCTTAAGCCACTGGGAAAGTGCTGTGAGATTCCACCTCCCCCAAGTTAGACTACAAAGTTAGAGAACAAATAAATGCTGGTAAAGCTGAGAGTGCAAGGTGGGACCCTTATACAGTATTGGTGGGAATACAAATTACTCCAGCCAGTGGAAACCAGTATGGAGAGTCTCCAAAATATTTCAAGTAGTTCTTTGACCCAGATATATCATTACTGGATATATATATATAAAAAAATACTAGTATGTCTGTTTATTTCAGTGTTATTTAAACTAGACAACTTACAGAGTTAGCCTAGATTTCAAACAGATGACTGGATAAGAAAGAATGTATGTTTTATTCAAACACAACAAAATTAAGGCATTTAGGTTTTTTTTTTTTTCAGGAAAATGGGTATAACTGGAGATCATCATATGAAATAAAGTAAGTTAGGCTCAGACAAATATCATATTTTCTCACTATATATCCTAAATTCTATGGAGATACTTAGGATCATGTATGCACATATATGACATGAAAGTAAACAGCAAGACTATAGAAACAGAATAGTGGAGGAGGGAGAGAAGGGATGGCAGGGTGCAGGGGATGTGCATGGTATGCGTGCCTTAAGAGGTCTTTGTGAAACCTAATACTATGTATAATGAATATACATCAGCATTTCTAATTAAAGTAATTTAAATATTTACATTTATTTACTTAATGGTTTTCTTAGCCACTGTTTTATGGCTGTGAAGAGACACTATGACCAAGGCAAGTCTTAAAAACAAAAGCATTTCACTGGGGCTTGCTTACAGTTTCAGAGGGTGAATTCGTTATCACGGAAAGAATGGTGACATGCAGTCAGACGTGGTGATGGAGAAGAGCTGAGAGTTCTACATGCAGATTTGGAAGCAGCAGGAAGAGCCAGCTTAGCTTGGGCTTTTGAAGCATCAAAGCCTGCCCCCAGTAACACACTTCTTCCATCAAGGTCACACCTACTCCAACAAGGCCATGCCTACTCTTTCTCAAGTAGTAGCACTCCTTAACAACTCAATATACAAGCCTGTGGGGCCATTCTTATTCAAACCATTCAGTGGTTGTGCACAAGGACATACACACATCCAACAGTAGATATGTAGAGGTCAGACAACTTGTAGGAGTCAATTTTCAATCTTTCAGCTTGTGAGTTCTAGGCATTGAACTACAGTAGTGACACAGTGGCAGGTGCCTTTGTTCACTGAACCATCTCCACGGCCCACTGTCATTGCTCCAGAGGTGGTGGGACCTGAAAGAATGGAGTCAAAGAATGAGGCAGACAAAAGTCTCACTCAGTTGACACCTTTACTTAGAGCATCAGAGAATTCATACTTTGAGGGTTAAGAAAGGTCATATAAGTAAAGTTCATATGAGTAAAGTTCATATGAGTTCGTGCCATAATGAATAATAATAGCAAGTGCCAGTGGGTAATCTGAAGCAAATCCAACTCCTATCTTCTATACCTGGGAAGGACACAAAAACATATTCTCTGAACAATCGAGTAGGTCAGTAGACTTTTGTTTTATTTTCTTGGATTGTTCTCACAAGCACTCTAAATTTTCTTCACACAGCTGCATCCCTGGACCATGTTCTGATAGCTCACTTTAAAAAACTTTTATGAAGTAAGCTGGAGAAATGGCTCAGAGTTTAAAATACTTGCTGCTCCTGAGGAGGACTGGGGTTGAGTATCCATATGATAGCTCACGACCATCTGTAACTCCAACAACAGAGGCTCTAATGCCATCCTCTGGCTTCTGTAGGTACCAGGCCTACATGTGACACACATAAATGTAGACAAACACATACAAATAACATAATTTTCTTAAAATCTGTTTCTGTGCTTTCCTGTCTGGCCTGAAACATTGTTGTATAGACCAGGTAGGCTCACTTCAGGGATTCACTTTAATCTCTCTCATACATGCTGGGAGAAATGTCACTTTAATCCCTCTCATACATGCTGGGAGAAATGTCACTTTAATCCCTCTCATACATGCTGGGAGAAAGGTCACTTTAATCTCTCTCATACATGCTGGGAGAAATGTCTTTTTAAAACATTTATGCCTGGTACCAGTGATACACGCCTTTTTCTTTTCTTCTTTTTTTCTTTTCTTTCCTTTTCTTTATTGGATACTTTATTTACATTTAAATGTTATCCCCTTTCCCAGTTTTTCCCCCAGAAACCCCTTATCCCATTCCCTCTCCCCCTGCTTCTGTAAGGGTGTTCCCCCACCCACCAACACATTCCCACCTCCCCACCCTGGCATTCCCCTACCCTGGGGCATTGAGCCTTCACAGGACCAAGGTCCTCTCTTCCCACTGATGCCCGACAAGGCCGTCCTCTGCTACATATGCCGCTAGATCCATGGATAGGGACCCTCTATGTGTACTCTTTGGTTGGTGGTTTAGTCCATGGAGCTCTGGTGGGGGGGGGGGGCGTCTGGTTGGTTGATATTGTTGTTCTTCCTATGGGGTTACAAACACCTTCAGCTCCTTCAGTCCTTTCTCTAACTCCTCCATTGGGGACCCCATGCTCAGTCCAATGTTTGGCTGCTAGCATCTGCCTTTGTATTTGTCAGGCTCTGGCAGAGCCTCTCAAGAGACAGCTGTATCAGGTACTTCTAAGCACTTCTGTCAGCAAGCACTTCTAGGCATCCACAATAGTGTCTAGGTTTGATGACTGTATGTGGGATGGATCTCCAGGTGGGGCAGTCTCTGGATGGCCTTTCCTTCAGTCACCACACTTTGTCTCCATATTTCTTCTCATGAGTATTTTGTTACCCCTTCTTTTTTAAAAAAATTTTTATTGGATATTTTCTTCATTTACATTTCAAATGTTGTCCCCTTCCCTGGCTCCCCAGCCCCCAGAAACCTCCTATCCAATCTCCCCTCCCCTGCGTCTATGAGGGTGTTCCAGCACAACACTTAGTCTACATGTATTTAGGTCCACCATGTGCATGTCCGGTGCCCACAGAGATCAAAAGGTGTCAGCTCCCCCAGAACTGGAGTTATTGATGGTTGTAAGCAGCCATGTAGGTACTATGAATTGAACCTGGGACTTCTGGAGGAGCAGCTGGTGTTCTTCAATGGCTAAGAACTATCCTTCCAGTATATCCATTACTAAAAATTATTTAATTCTATTTTAAAAAATAATAATAAAAACTTTTTGTGTTTATTCATCTATGGACTTTATATTGTGATTCTTTAGGAAATTGTAATATGTTTTTGAATCTATGTGTTAACCATGGGTAGGATATTTACAGTTTTCTTTGTCACATAATACCAAATATAAATTAAGCTGTACCTTCTGTTAAACACTAGCAAGACAGTAGTAAGGAGGGGTGGTATGTGTTGGTGTGTGTGTGTGTGTGTGTGTGTGTGTGTGTGTGTGTGTGTGATCCCTCGGATTTTGTGTTCTCATAGTTAAGTCCTTGGGTTGACGAGCAGTGTGCCGTTGCAGGGGTTGGTGTCATTTGAGGATGTAGCTGTGGACTTCACCTGGCAGGAATGGCAGGAGCTAGATGCTGCTCAGAGGACCCTGTACAGGGACGTGATGCTGGAGAACTACAGGAGCCTGGTGTGGTTGGGTGAGTCTGAGCCCTCTGCATCTCTCATCAGCAATTTCTTCTTTGCTGATAAGGACAGTGGTCAGCGTGACCTTTTCATACTAGTAGGTTTTAATAGATTTTTAAGTGGCATGTAATACTGGGACTGTACATTAGAAATCAGTCCTCCCTTTCACTGTACCCAGGATGTACTAAGAACCTCGCTTCCCCTACTCGTCTTCCATATTCTGTAACCACCATTCTGTCATTTACTTCTTTAGTTCAACTTAAGCTTTCAAGTATAATCCAGGACTGTCGTTTTGTTTCTCTCTTTTTTTTTCTTCTTAATTTTTTTTAAACCTGATATGTGTCACTTACATATTGTGGCTTTCCAGGAGAGACATAGAAGAAACTCTGACCACCCCAAATAAGTGGGAGCTGATGGAAGAAATATCTGTCTGTTCTATTTTGCTGGAGCTCCAAAGTTAGTTTATTAAGAGCACATACAGTTGAGCAGGGGAGAGCCATTATTGGAATTTCATGCCCTGTGTTAATGACTGTCTTAAGAGGGAATGTTAACATCCATGACTATTATCAAGGACCTAGATGTCTGCTGCTGATGGTTCACTCCATTCTATTGCCATAACTTGGATGGTGTCTCCTGTAGGACATAGCTGTTTTGCTGTGACAAATGTTCACAGAGAAACTAGCTATACTATATCTATAACACTCTCCCTTTCTGTAATATGACAAAATTTTCACTTATTTTAATACAAAATATTCCATTTCTATATATACTACATCTTATCTTCTTTAATATTCCTGGGCTGGTGAACACCTACATTTATCACATATTTTTATTTTGTGAACAATACCATAATGAACACAGGACTAAAGGTTTTAAACCAGGAATGAGTGGTGGAACATGTCTGTAATCCTAATACTTGGGGTAGTGTGGGAGACAGATCCAAAGGTGTAACACTGTATACATATGGAGCTGTATCTGGGTTCTTAACTTGGTTCCACTGGTGCATGACTCTTTTTATACTGAGTCCAGACTGTTGGAGTTATTGTATCTTTGGAGTATGTATTAAAGACATGTATCAGAATGACTCTAGGCTTTTTCATTTTGTTTAAAGTTGCTTTCACAGTTTTAGATCTTATGATGTTTAGGACAGTATTTTTTTTTCAGTTTTGTGAACAATATGATTGGTACTAAAATGGCAATTTCATTAAATCTGTAAATTGCCTTGGTTAGTTGGAAATGTTCACAATCTTCTTTTAATCCATGAATATGGTCAATTCTTAGCACCCACATCAGATAGTTCACAACTGCCTGTAAACTCCCCCTGAGAGCAAAGACCCAACTCTCTCCTCTGGCCTCTACCATCCTCTATTCACAGAGCATATACAAACGTAAATAATAAAATTACCACAGATATTAAACAAATATTTTATAGCTATTGTAGATTGGATTATACATTTTTTTCTCTGCAATTTTACTAAGAGTGAGCATATAATTTCAAATTTGGGTGTTTTTACTTTGTATTGTGTACCCTTGGTAAACTGATTCAACTATTCCAATTGTTTTCACTTTTATTTATGTTTCTCATTTATTTTTTGTTTCTCTTCTGTGTAAGAACCTACAAAAGAGGACAATTTTGGAATTCCCATTCTGGATGTAATTGCTTTTATCCCTTGCTCTACTATCACATCTACCACTGCTATACTTATACTGAAGAAGACGGTTGAAAAAGTGCATCCTTGTCTTCTTTGAGAACTTAAGAGGAAATAGATTCAGTTTTTCTCATCATTGGCTGTAGACTGTGGGTTTGTTTATGTAACTGCTATAGTATAGAAATACAGACGTTGTGCCACTAATTATTGAGATTCATAAATACAGGATGTTAACGTTTCTCGTGTGTTTTTTATGCATGAATGGCAGTGCTCATATGGCCTTTTACTCTTCATTCTGTTGGTAGGGTGATACTTGTGAATTTTCGTAACATGAAAATTGTATCCCTGGAATAAATTACAGAGAATCATGGCTTAGCAGCTGGAAGAAATGACTAAGTGGTTAAAAGCACTTTGTTGCTCTTGCAGAGGATCCAGATTCAATTTTAGCAAACACACTGTGGCTCACAACCATCCATAACTCCAGTTCCAAGGAATCCAACGTCATCTTCTGACCTAGAAGGTGCACTAGACATACACATGATACACAGGCATACATACATGCAGGCAAAATACTCCTAACATAAATAAATCAAAACTAGAATCATTGTTTATGATCTTTTTATATTCCACTCTACTTAATTTTCTGTCTTGCTGAGAAATGAGATCTATTAATCTGTAGCTTGCTGTGACCACACCAGATTTTAAATCACTCTAGTGTTGGTCTGTAAGGCTACAGCTGACTGGTCTTACTTTTCTATTGCTATGAGGAGACTCCATGAACAAGGTAACTTATAAAACAAAGCATAATGATTCAGGGCTTCCTTATTTATAGTTTCCAAGGGTAAGTCGGTACCATCAAGGCAGGGGCTGCCTGCAGCAAGCTTGCAGGCAGGGGTGGCACTGGAGCAGTAGCTAAGAGTTATGGGCTTCCCATGGGCTTTGGAAACCTCAAAGCCCATCTCTAGTGAAACATCTCCTCCAACAAGGCCACACTTCTAATCCTTCCCAAACAGTTCCACCAACTGGGAACTAAGCATTCAAACATATGAGCATATGGGGGCATTCTCATTCAAACTACTACAATTCCTTTAATGGTGTTTTATAAATTAGTATAGGTTTTTCTCCAGCATATTTTAGAAATTTTTTTGGCCATAGACTTTTGTCTGTTTGACTCTAATATGACTCAAAATTGTTCCTGGTCCAGTCTTGTAGGAGTTCTTTAGCATACTCAGTCTGGACATAAACATCTTCTTTTTTTATTTTATTTTTTATTAGATATATTCTTTATTTAACATGTCAAATGATATCTCCTTTCCTGGTTTTCCCACTGAAAAAAAAAAGAAAGAAAGAAAAGGAAAGGAAAAAATAAAATAAAATAAAATAACCCCTGTTCCTTCCCCCTCTATCTGCCCCCCCTGCTCACCAACCCACCCTCTCCCACTTCTTGGCCCTGGCATTCCCCTACACTGGGGCATAGAACCTTCATAGGACCAAGGGCTTCTCTTCCCATTGATGACAGATTAGGCCATCCTCTGCTATACATAAGCTGCTGGAGCCATTAGTCCCACCCTGTATACTCTTTGGTTGGTGGTTTAATCCCTGGGAGCTCTGAGGGTACTAGTTAGTTCATATTGTTGCTTGTCTTAAGGGACTGCAAATCCTTCAGCTCCTTGGGTCTTTTCTCTGGCTCTTTCATTGGGGACCCTGTACTCAGTCCAATGGATGGCTTTGAGCCTCTACTCCTCTCTGAGTCGGGCACTGGAAGAGCCTCTCAGGAGACAGCTATATCAGGCTCCTGTCAGCCAGCACTTGCTGGCAACCACAATAGTGTCTAGATTTGATGATTGAATATGGGAAGGATTCCCAGGTGGAGCAATCTCCGGATTGTCCTTTCTTTAGTCTCTGCTCCATAGTTTGTCTCTGCAAATCCTTCCATGGGTATTTTGTTCCCTCTTTTAAGAAGGAATGAAGTATCCATACTTTGGTTTTCTTTCTTGAGTTTTTTGTGGTTTGCAAATTGTATTTTGGGTATTCCGAGCTTCTGGACTTAATATCCACTTATCAGAGAATACACCATGTGTGTTCTTTTGTGGTTGGGTTACCTCACTCAGGATGAAATTCTCCAGCTCTATCCATTTTCTAAGAATTTCATAAATTCATTGTTTTTAATAGCTGAGTACTATTCCATTGTGTAGATGTGCCACATTTTCTGTATTCATTCTTCTGTTGAGGGACATCTGGGTTGTTTCCAGTTTCTGGCTATTATAAATAAGGCTGCTATGAAAATAGTGGAGCATATGTCCTTATTACATGTTTGAGCATCTTCTGGATATATGCCCAGGAGTTGTATATCTGGGTCCTCTGATGTCCAATTTCCGGAGGAACCACCAAACTGATTTCCAAAGTGGTTTGTACCAGCTTGCAATCCCACAAGTAATGAAGGAGTGTCCCTCTTTCCACAGCCTGTCCAGCATCTGCTGTCACCTAAGGTTTTTTGTCCTAACCATTCTGACTGGTGTGAGGAGGAATCTCAGGGTTGTTTTGATTTGCATTTCCCTGATGACTAAGGATGTTGAACATTTCTTTAGGTGTTTCTCAGCCATTTGATATTCCTCAGCTGAGAATTCTTTGTTTAGCTTTGTACCCCATTTTTAATAGGGTTATTTAGTTTTTTGGAGTCTAACTTCTTGAGTTCTTTGTATATATTGCATATTAGGCCTCTATCAGATATAGGGTTGGTAAAGATCTTTTCCCAATCTGTTGGTTGCCATTTTGTCCAATTGATAGTGTCCTTTGTCTTATAGAAGTTTTGTAATTTTATGAGGTCCCATTTGTCAATTCTTGATCTTAGAGCATAAGCTATTAGTGTTCTGTTCAGGAGATTTTCCCCTGTGCTCAGGTGCTCAAGGCTCTTCCCCAATTTCTTGTCATGGAATACTTTGGTTTCTCCATCTATGGTAATTGAGAGTTTTGCTGGGTATAGTAGCTTGGGCTGGCATTTGTATTCTCTTAGGGTCTGTATGACATCAACCCAAGATCTTCTCTGCCCTGCCGCTCCTGTGGCCTGTGCCTCCCAGCTGGTCCCACCTTCCATAAACATCTTCTTATATATAAAATCCTTAATTCAATCTCTGTGTTGATGCCCCTTTTCATTTTGGAATACTATGACAAAATGCTGGCTTTCTCCACAGTAGTGCATGTCCATCAACAGTCTTATCATTCTTTATATTTCTTCCAGTTTTGTAAACCTGCATGGTTTATTTTTAAATTGCCTGAAATTAATTCTTTTTGCTGAGAAGCTCTGTGGTTGCATCCATCAGCCCTCTATTATCTCATGAATTAAGACCTTTACATCCAAAACTTCTGGCTAGTTCGCATTCGTGGTCACTATCTACTTTCTCCATTTCTCTTAAAGTTCATGAGTTATCCTTCTAATTGTCTTAGTTAGGGATTTACTTCTGTGAACAGACACCATGACCAAGGCGAGTCTTATAAGGACAACATTTCATTGGGACTGGCTTACAGGTTCAGAGATCCAGTCCATTATCATCAAGGTGGAAGCATGTCATCATCCAGGCAGGCTTGGTGCGGGAGGAGCTGAGAGTTCTACATCTTCATCTGAAGGAAGCTAGCAAAATATTCACTTCCAGGCAGCTAGGATGAAGGTCTAAAAGCTCACATACACAGTGACACAACTATTCCAATAAGGCCACACCTCCAGCAGGGCCACACTTTCTAATAGTGCTACTCCACGAGCCAAGCATATACAAACTATCACACCAATGTCTCTTGTTTTGGTTTTTTTGTTTGTTTGTTCATTTTGTCTTGATTTTCTTCACTTCTTCTGTTTCTTCCAGGTTTTCTAACATCATTGCATTGGGTTATGTATTATATAATTTAATCCTACTTAAGAATGATACCTCAGCAAGTGAAGATGGTGATGTAAATCCTCTGTAATTCTAGTTCTAACTCACCCATTGTGGCATAGACCCTAAAAATAAGACTGTTGTCTCTTGTCCATAAACCTGACTTAGCACTTTGGTACAAATATTTTATTCCCATTTACAGGTCACTGTTTAGCCAAACCTGAGTTGATCTCCAAGTTGGAAGAAGGATTTGAACCGTGGAATGTTGCAGAAGCCACAGTACACTGCCTACCAGGTTAGTCAATGGGCAAGAGTCAGCAAGACATGAGCTCCTGGGCTATCAGTTATATTTCGATGTTTGACCAACTTTTAGCAAAGCCAACTCTAGACTGGTTGGGCTCATGAATCAGACACTCGTTTTATAAACTTTTCAAATTGGGATCTCTGTGTCTAACTGTTTTCCTGTTTTGGTTTGGTTTGGTGGTTGTTGTTGAAAAATCATTGTATTTTCCCAAACTCTCTACCACTATGTGGGACTTCTAGTGCTTTCCCTGTTTTTCCATTTTCTTTTTTGAAGTTCTAAGTATCAAACCCAGGGCTTTAGACACTCTAGAAAAACACTCTAGCAACCGAGTTACACCCCACCTCCATCCCTCACTTGTCTTGTCCTCCTTTTCATAGACTAATTCCTATTAGGCCTTCGTTAACTTTTTCTTCTTATTTATTTATTTATTTATTTATTTGGTTCTTACTCTTTGATTGCCATCTAGGTTGTTTGACTTTGTAATTGTTTGGGTAACAATAGTGATCCCATAAATGTATCATCTTTTGGAATTTATATTCAGTGAGAAGAAAAAAAAACAGAAATAAATAGAAGTGTCACAAGGATTTTTTAGCAAGAGGAGAGGAAAAAACAGGGGTTACATTTTAAGAAGAGCATCAAGGGAGCCAGCGTCCAGCGAGTTACTTACCAACTATGAACTGCATCATGATTGTGGGAGCTACTTTTTGTCATCAACATAGGCCTATGGGCAGTTTTCTTAATTAGTAATGACTTGGGAAGGGCTCTGCCTACTGTGTAGGGGACCACCTCTTGGCAGGTGGCTGTGGATGCTCTAATAGAGCTGGTTGAGCAAGCCATGGGGAGCAAGCCAGAGATCAGTGTTGCTCCATGGTCTATGCTTCAGATCCTGCCTCCAAGTTCCTGCTTTCATTTCCTGCCCCTGCTTCCATCAGTGATGGAGTATGAGTAAGATGTGTAAAGCAAATAAACTCTTTTCTCCCCAGGTTGCTTTTGTATATGGTGGCTTATCACAGAAACAAAAACCAGTGATCTTGGTTAACTCAGATCTACAAATGTGAAAAACAGTGGCTTACCTTTTTAAAGTTTTAAAGTTACAGTTATCATTGCAGTTACCTGTGAAATTTTTAAGGAAACAAGAAAAGATTGAATTAGAAGTTCAGGAAGAAAGTGGCAGTTAGGTTTAATGATTTGGGAATAGGAAAACCAGCTTGTAACAAAGGAGAGAAGATATTCTGAGGACAGAGAGAGAACAAACCCGTATGATTAAGAAGATGTTGTGAGGATAGCTGACAGAAAGAAAGGCAAAACAGACAAAAAATGGGAGCCACTCAAGTCCAGCCTCATCCCCCAAGAGCAAGAGAAACCTAAAGCCACACCCACAGCCTGGTCTGGAGCCCTGCAGCTGGTGGATCCACATTCCCCCACTGGTGATTTCTGTGAACCTTCCATCCCTTCAGGTGGTTTTATCTGACTTTTTTTTTTCTTACTGCAGACTGTCGTGGAGAAGTCCTTTGCATTTCTCCACATTTCTTGGGATGCTAGAAACAGCTACCACATTGAGCTGTAATTTTAGACTGAGCTGTTCATGGAGCCTGAAAGTTGAAAATAATCACATAACAATAAGGCAGTGAACACACTCGCAGAGTGAGCTTCTATGCAGGAAAATGGCCACAAGACACAGTTGTGCTGGTTAGCAGGGTCTGGTGCAGAATCACTGAGAAGCTTAAGCCAGAGTAAACTCAGAGGGTAGAGAGTGTCTGCCGGTTCTTCCCCCTGTGCTGAACCACGAGCCCCAATCACTTCTGGGTTTCCTCGAAGAATAATAGCATCGTTCAGCCTGCTTTAGACTTGCACAGTCTAAAAGCTCAAACAGACTCAAGTAGACATCGCCCTCCCTCCATGCACAAAATAGTCTCTGGAGCAAGTGGCATTCTGACTCACTCACACACACACACACACACACACACACACACACACACACAAGTGGCATTCTGACTCACTCACACACACACACACACACGCACGCACACACACACACACACCATGAAGTTTGTTGAGGTTAGCAGTGACTCTTTTTATGAAAACAGGAAAATTTCAAAATGAAATACAGCCCTGTCACTTACAACATAACCTTGATGGGCCCGGCCCTCTGTCAGAACCCAGCATCCAGCACTCAGCATGCAGCACCTAGTACCACCCAATAAGGTGATAAAGACCCCAGGTGATATTAGACTCCAGGCAAACCTTCAGTCACTGCTGGCAGCAGCGTTAGACTTAAATCTTCACCAGTTCCTTCTACAGCCTATTTTATTTTTGCTAGGTAATTAGTATTATTGTTTACTTTCATTTTTTAAGTCTTCTATTTTATTTTTAGTCTCCTTGTATCTCTATTTTTATGCTTAGTTCTTACATTGCAAGTTCTTTTTAACTTATAGTTTTATATTATAGTATAATATAATGCTATATTATATATATTTATATATAATTGATATAATAAAATAATAAAAATATATAAACTTATAAATATTAATTTATATTAAATTTTGAAATAAGTTCTTTTAATTTATATGTTTTCTTCTACACATGCTTTTTTCTGGCCTGCATTTTATTTTATTTTATTTTTGAGGCCTGTCTCTCTATTGTGGCCCTGGTCTCCCTGATCTCGCTATGTAGATCAGGCTGCCCGAAGACTCACAGAGTTCCACCTGCCTCTGCCTCCCTGGTTCTGGGATTAAAGGCGTGCACCACCATGCCTGGCCTTTTTCTGTTTTATTTAACTTCCATTCTCTCTTGTATCCCTTTCTCTCCCTCCTTCCTTTAGCTTATTCTTTCATTATTCATTTAACTTTTGTTTTTTAACCTCATAGTTTATTCACCACTGTTTATTGCCTTTTCTTCCCATGGGCACTGGAGGGACTGGCAATAGTCTTTATGTTTTATGTCTGTATCTGGTTTGTTTAAGTGGTGGTGTTCAATTTGTGTGTGATCTCCTTAATGTGCTCTCAGATTGGGTTTTCAAGAATTATTGTGGATATTTGTATCTGTGAACATAAGGAAAGTTGTCCTATCATTTTCTTATATCTTTACCAGATAAAAGAAAATCTTTGGGTATTAGGACAGGGTCTGAGTCTCAGGATGAGTTGGGTGTAGTGTGTTGCAGTAAAACTCCAGCCCCAACAAGCCCATGCAAAAAACACACAACTCAGTTAAAGTTTTTATAAGCTGGACGCCTGTACTGGGCAGAGAGACGACTTCCCTACTCTATTCCCCAGCTGAGATCCCTTACTACTTGTGGCTTTTCCGGGCCACGTGTTTCTGCGCCATCTTTCTTCCACCTCCTCTTCCTCCATCTTCTTCTATCTCCCACATCTCCTCGTCTCTTCTCCTCTTTCCTCTTTTCTTCCTCTCTAAAACCTCCAGCCCCATCTTTCCCTTCCATTGCCCAACCACAGGCTCTAGCCTTTATTTATTTGACCAGTTAAAATGGAAAGAAGGTTCACATGAAATCATCCCCTTCTGTCAGGGCAGCCCCTCTTGAGGAAGCAGAATTAACATCAAAATATAAACAGCACCATGGCAATCCACAACAGTAGTGTTTCTCTTCCTTTACAGAAAAGTGTGAGGAAAATACTGTTGCCAGGTCTTCTTTAAGAGATGGGAGAATTTCACAGTTAATCCATCTGATTCTCAACTTCTCTTGATTGGATTTTTCACTACTGTTTCAATCTTTTTTTAAAAAAAAATGTATTATGCTTACAGTTATGGGCTTTTGACCAGGTTTATAGTAGCAGGCATAAAATACATTCTGTGAAGCAAGCCTCCAATCCAGGCAAAAGTGGCTGGTTATCTATCCCCTTAGCTCATCACTACCACTGTTGTACCTGCAAGCACACCTTGTCAGGAAGGTCGGGATTGTAACATGCAGAGTGTAGCGCTGAGTGAGACCTCTGATGCCTTTCCTTCCATGGAAGCCTGGATAGCATTTTCTGGCACTGTGTAAGCTCCCCAGCAGAGACAGAACCTCCTACTCAGCTAAGGTTGATTTCTGTATGTCCACATCCACACAGAGTGGTGTCTTCAGTAGAAGGATCCTAGCAGCTAGCTATAGTGGGCAACCAAGAGTCAACAGGCTGTGTTGTTTGGAGTGCCTTGGGGGACTTAGTGACCAATAACTCATAGGGAGGTGTCCCATGCCCTGCTCTGAGGTTTTCATTTGATAAATCATGACGTCTGCATTGTCCACACATAGAGTATACTTCTGGTCAAACTCCTCTCTGTCTCTCTGCCTCTCTCTATCTCTCTCTCTGTCTCTGTCTGTCTGTCTCCTCTCTCTCTCTCTCTCTATATATATATATATATATATATATATATATATATATATATATGTGTGTGTGTGTGTGTGCGTGTATATGTGTGTGTGTGCATTAAACTACTTTACAAAATTTAATGGACTTTCATAAGCCTTATCAATATTCTTAGTTTTGGCTAATCCACTCCCTTCCCTCTCTTCTCCTAATCCATCTATCTAGTTAATATTTTACAGATAGACAGACAGACACACACACACACACACACACACACACTACCTATGTTCTGCTATCTCCCCCTTTCTTTCCCAGTATCCTCTGTAAAGCTAGCTTATTGGTCATAAGTTCCTTTAATCTTCTTCTCTGGGTTGGCAGTTGATCTTTCAGAGCTTGGAATACATCTTTCCAGGTACTTCTGATATTTAAAGTTCCTATGGCACAATCTACTGCTATTCTGTTGGCCTGCATTTATATGTGATTTGATCTTTTTCTCTTATAGCTTTCACACCCTTTCTCTACTTTTTAGTGCTTTAACTATGATATGTCATGGGGGGGTTGAGTTTCTTTTCGGGTCCAGTTTATTTGGTATTCTGTAGGCCTCTTATGCCTGAATAGGTGTATCTTTTTCTAGATTTCAGGACATCTCTTTTATGATTTTATATATATATGTCTTTGTTATGATATTCTTCTTTTTCTATGGCCATAATTCAAAGGTTATATATTTTTATGGTGTCCCAAAACACTCCCATGTTCTGTTCATAGTTTTTAATATATCATTGGCTTTTATTGGGTAATCTAATTCCCTACCTTGTCTTCTAGCCTAGACACTGTTTTCCACATGATCTGCTCTATTGAGGAGGCATTCTACTGAAGTTTTCATTTGGCTTGTTGAGTTTTTAATTTCTAGTATTTGATGCAGTTTGGATTTTCTTTAGAAATTCTGTCTCTGTTGAATTCTATTTTCAAGTCTTAGATTGACTTCCTCATTTCATTCAGCTCTGTTTTTATTCTCTTGGAATATATTCCTTTGAGTTGTTTGAACATAGTTAAGGTCATTCCTTTGAATTTGTTGCCTGAGAATTTTTCCAGGTCATTCCACTGGGGTCATAATTGTGGGATTAATAATTGGGGGAGAGCAAGCTATCATGATTTTCATGTTACATTTGTTTATGTGTAAGCCTGGCATGAAATAATTTGGCTTTGTTTTGTTTTTGTTGTTGTTGTTGTTGTTTGTTTGTTTGCTTTAGTTTTTCAGGAGAGGACTAATATATAAGAGGGTTAGGACTTTATTTCCTCTGTAGAGTTTGTATTGAGGCCTATAGGTTCTGTCCTTAAGAGTCTCTTTAGAGCACTTTACTGTCTGTGCTAACAGTCATCCAATGATCAGCACAGCCCTTGCTGTCCCTCTCATTCACAGCTTCTTGGTGTCTCTCAGTGCCTGAATGCCCTACTTTGAGTAAACTATGATCAACTGGTAGGTTTGGAGCACAAGATTCTAGGGAATCTAGATGTAGAGTTAGGAGGCCTATAGGACGAGGAGAGAGGCTCTAATTAGCTGCATTGGGAAGTGAGATCTAGAGGAGCCTGAAAGACTATGGAAACAGAGGACCTACTGTGGGAATTGGTGATGTGTTTAGAAAAAGATAGAGAGGAAGAATATGTTTTGGTGGATGTGTGTTGAGGTATGGGAAAGGAGGTGCCTCAGTGGGCCCATGCTGAGGCATCCCTTCCCCCTGAGGGACCAGCCACACGATGGTATAGTATAGAAAAGAGTTAATTCAGGGCATGGGGATGTGAGTTAAAAGGGTAGTAGAGGCAGAGAGAAGGTAGAGATGTAGAGGAAGAGAGAAGTAGAGACCGGCCATGAGCATGTGGAGAGAGAGGGAGGAAGGGAAGCAAAGGGCAAGAGGACAGAGCAGGAGCAAGAAGACAAGGCAAGAGAGAGTGGAGAGGGCAAGCAGCCCCCTGTATAGTGAGTTAGGCACACCTGGTATTGCCAGGTAACTGTGGGGCAGAGCTTAGACAAAACGTCAACAATTGGGATGTAGTATCCCAGAGAAAAAGGGTAGTCTGGCAGCCATCATAGGGGAGCAAGATTCTGAAATAACCAGATATATACTCTGTTTCCCGGCAGCACAAAGAAGTATGATCTTAGAAGAGGCATGTGTCCTATGGGGTGAAGAAGAGTGGGGCCTACCTGGAGGAACAAAGAAGCAATATTTTAGAGGAGTCTAATGACCTATGTGTGGATCCTACCTCTCAATTCTTTATTTTAATGTACAGCAAAGTTTAATCTTCTACTTAGTATATAGTCATATAACCATCACTACCACAGTCAGGATATAGAAAAGAGTTTATGCAGTCCCGGATACATTTTTATTAAAAATGACACAATTTCTCAGACTGATAGTCAAATTCTATAAATAGCTGTGAATGTCAAATGGAAATTTTTAATGTTTACTCTTAAGAACATATATCACTTATTAAATGATCATTTTAATGTCATTTTAGATGTTCATACTTGGAGTGCCCCAGTTGAAAAAAGCCAGCAAATTCAAGAGAAGTGTTGGAGGCAAGTCACAATCACCAAGAAAAATACATCAAGTGAAGATAAGGTTGATATAGGAAACACATACAATGTGGACTCACACTGTATTTCAAATATGACTCTGAAGAGTGAAGTCTGTTCTAGAATGTTCTTTCAGGAGCTTGTTAATCCATTGCGAGATGTACCTTTGCCTACTGAGGCTGGTGAGAGGCAGGGTACAGAAGTACCTCATGATCTGGATGGAACTCAGGAAGCTCTCTCATATCCCAACCATTTTACTCACCGTAGCAAGGATCAGTATCCACAGTGTCGTTTTCAGTATTTTGGACTAGATGAAGCCTTCCACACGAAAGCAATATTAACACCCGAGATGTTTTATGTTCAGGAGACCTCTAGGAAGTGCACTGACTGTGATAAACCCTTTGATGACGTAGCACTTCCTGCCCAATATATGACTCAGTTAAGAAAGCAAACTTTGGGATGGAATATATGTCATAAAACGTTCCTTAACAAGACTGAACTCAGCAACCGTGGCGACACGCACATTATGAACGACTGTAAATATGATTACGAGAAACCCATCACTAACAAACCGTTACATCTTACAAAACATCAGGAAGCACATGCAGGGAAAGAGCCCCAAGCACACAAGGAAAACATCAAATTCTTCTACCTGGATGCTGAGCTGCAAACAGTTGATCCAAAACGTCACAGAGAGAAACAAGTTTATGAATGTAAAGTGTCTGGGAGAACCTTGTGCCACGAGTCAGAGCACATCAGCCAGCAGAGATCACATGCCTGGGAGAACGCCTGTGGGGGTAAGGAAAGTGTGGGAGGTAGCTCTGATGAGTCAGCCCTCACTCAACACCAGACACTGTGTGCAGAGGGGAAAGCCTGTGAAAGTAGAGAATGCGGTAAGGCTTTCTACCATAATTCACTACTGTCTCAATATCAGAGAGCTCGTAAAGATGAACAGCAAAGTGACTGCAAAGAACTAATGAAAATTTACTTCTACATATCAAGCCTCACTCAGCATCACAGACCTCATACCCCAGAGAAACCTTACAGATGTAATGACTGCATGAAGACGTTCTCCCACAAGTCACAGCTCGCTCGACATCAGAGAACTCATACAGGGGAGAAGCCCCACGAATGTAAAGAATGCAGGAAAGCTTTCTGTCACAAGTCGCACCTAACCCGGCATCAGGGAATCCACGCACCTGAAAAACCCTACGAATGTGAAGAATGTAAGAAATCTTTCTACCTGAGGTCGCAGCTCACTCAACACCAGAGAACGCACACCGGGGAGAAGCCCTTCGAGTGTAAAGAATGCCGGAAAGCTTTCTTCCGTAATTCCCACCTCACTCAACATCAGAAAATTCATACGGGCGAGAAGCCACATAAGTGTAAAGATTGTGGGAATGCATTTGCCCGCAAGTCCCACCTCACTCAACATCAGAAAACCCACACAGGTGAGAGGCCCTATGAATGTAAAGAGTGCAGGAAAGCCTTCTCTCGTAAGTCACAACTGATGCAGCATGAGACAACTCACACTGGTGAGAGAGCCTATGAGTGCAAAGAATGCAGGAAGACTTTCTATCTCAAGGCGTACCTCACTAGACACCAGGTAATCCATAAATCTGAAAAGCCATTTGAATGTAAGAAATGCGGGAAAGCTTTCTCCCGGAAGTCATACCTCTCACGACATCAGAAGACACACAAAAGTGAAAAACCCTATCTGGGTGAGAAACTTTAGGGATATAATTACGAAGAAGGTTCCCAAGCTAGTTGGACCCTAATAGGTGAGAAGCCCCATGCATGTAGGAAAATGTGCTACTGTTACATCTCAGCCTAGATCAGAAATTCCATGCCAGTAATAAACCCTACAAATGGAAACGTATGAAAGAAAGTTTTGCACAGGAGTTATGCCTCACTATAGGTCAGAGAGTATACCAGTGAGAAGCCGTAGGAACTGTAGGGATGCTGTGTTTAAGTTACACCTCATCATACGTTAGTGAATTCATACAAGTGAGAAACTCTATGACTATAAAGGATGTAGTAGAGCTGTAACACAAGGGGTGATGTATCCAGGCATAAGTCCTGTCAATGTAAATAAAGCAGAAAATCCTCCTACCATCAAGCAACTCACTAGCTACCTGGGAACTTATAACTGCCATTCAAGTTTCAACAACAAGGGAAATTTTTCAACAACGGAGACTCCACTGTCTGACAGAAAACTCACACAGGTGATAAACCACGCTAATCTAGGGGAGTTTAGAGAGCCCTGGCAAGTAAGGAATCCTATGAGTGTAAATGATGCCGAGATGTTTCAAGGAGCACTCGCTTTTAATCTCTGCTTAGTGCTGCTCCTTATATTTCATTTGTACCGAGACAAGGCTAGGCTGGACAATGGAGTAATACACCTGAGACAAGGCTAGCCTGGACAATGGAGTAACACACCTGAGATAAAGCTAGCCTGGACAATGGAGTAATACACCTGAGACAAGGCTAACCTGGACAATGGAGTAACACACCTGAGACAAGGCTAGCCTGGACAATGGAGTAATACACCTGAGACAAAGCTAGCCTGGACAACGGTGTAATATACCTATTTTTTTTTCTTGAGACTAGATTTTCCTATGTAGACCAGGCTAGCTTCAGACTCATGGAAATTGACCTGCCTCTGCCTCTGCCCCCACCTCAAATACTTGGATTAAAGGCATATGCTACCACACCTGGCTTGTAGTAAGATGTTTTTAATAAAGAAGATTCAGTCAAAGTGTATTGGATACTCTCCTTATATGAAACTTATGGGAAACAAACCAGTTTGGAACCATATGTAAGTATTCTAAAAACCATAGAGTGGGATTTAGAGTCTGGCTGGAATCAGAATACCACAAAGACAGAAGCACAGGAAGATTACAGGGACTGTGTTAATGTACAGGTCCATACTAGAAGCCTCCATATGTCAGTGACATTACTCAAAGTCACACATCTACAGTCATTGCATCACTTGTAACATTCTCATACCCATCCTTTCAAATTCATAAGGCAGCCTGCTTTGTCCCATATGCCAAAATTAGCTGCAGTCAATTGATAATTTTTCTTTGGTTGCATTCAGTAAAATAAATCTTTTTTATTAGATATTTTCTTTATTTACATTTCAAATGTTCTTCCCTTTCCTCTCCAAAAACCCCCTATTGTAACCCTCCTGGCTTGAGGGCTGCCTCTCATAACCACACCTCTCTGCCCACCTACTGCTATTTGCCACCCCTCGCTCCTGGCTCCAGTTACATCGGAAGTCCCGCCTCTACAGAGACCAAAGAAGCTGCTGATTGGGCATATATGCTGACAAACTTGGGGGAGGGGTTTTGCCTCACCTATTCTACCTGTTGGCTTGTAACAAAGACATCATTAAATTCAAGATTGCTGAGTGGTCACAACTCCTGTCTAATTTTTATAGAGCCTTCCACGTGGGTAAGGTATAATTATGGCTATCCTACCTCCTCCCAACTCCATATTCCAGGTAACCCATTCTTTAATGTTGCCGCTGGACGGCAACACCCTATCCCCTCCCCTCTCCCCTGCTCACCAACCCACCCATTCCCACTTCCTGGCCCTAACATTCCCCTACCCTGGAGCATAGAGCCTTCACAGGACTAAAGCCTCTTCTCCCATTGATAACTGACAAGGCCATCCTCTGCTAAATATGCAGCTGGAGCCATGGGTCCCACCATGTGTACTCTTTGGTTGGTGGTTTAGTCCCAGGGAGCTCTGGGGGTACTGGTTAGTTCATATTGTTGTTCCTCCTGTGGGGCTGCAAACCCCTTCAGCTCCTTGGGTCCTTTCTCTAGTTCCTCCACTGGGGATTCTGTGCTGAGTCCAATGGTTGGCCAAGAGCATCCATCTCTGTATTTGTCAGACACTGGTAGAGCCCCTCAGGAGATAGCTATATCAGGCTGCTGTCAGTAAGCACTTCTTGGAATCCACAATATTGTCTGGGTTTGATGACTATCTGGGATGGATCCCCAGGTGGGGCAGTCTCTGGATGGCCTTTCCTTCAGTCTCTGCTCCATACTTTGTAACTCCTCTCATGGATATTTGTTTCCCCTTCTAAGAAGGAGCAAAGTATCCACACTTTGGTCTTCCTTTTTCTTGAGCTTCATGTAGTCTGTGAATTGTATCTTGGGTATTCCAAGCTTCTGGGCTAATATCCACTTACTTATCAGTGAGTGCATACCAATGTGTGTTCTTTTGTGATTGGGTTACCTCACTCAGGATGATATTTTGTAGTTCCATCCATTTGCCTAAGAATTTCATAAATTCATTGTTTTTAATAGCTGAGTAGTACTCCATTGTGTAAATGTACCACATTTTCTGTATCCATTCTTCTGCTGAGGGACATCTGCGTTCTTTCCAGCTCCTGGCTATTATAAATAAGGCTGCTATGAACATAGTGGAGCATGTGTCCTTATTATATTTTGGAGTATCTTCTGGTTATTTCTGGGTCTTCAGGTAGTGCTGTGTCCAATTTTCAGAGGAACTGCTAAACCGATTTCCAGAGCGGTTGCACCAGCTTGCAATCCCACCAGCAATGAAGGAGTGTTCCTCTTTCTCCACATCCTCACCAACATCTGCTGTCACCTAAGTTTTATATCTTAGCCATTCTGACTGGTGTGAGGTGGAATCTCGGTTGTTTTGATCTGCATTTCCCTGATGTCTGAGGATATTGAACATTTCTTTAGGTGCTTCTCAGCCATTCAGTATTCCTCAGTTGAGAATTCTGGGTACCCTTGCATTTGGAGCATACATGTTCAGAACTGAGAGTTCTTCTTGGTAGATTTTTCCTTTGATGAGTATGAAGTGTCCTTCCTTATCTTTTTTGATGACTTTTGATTGAAAGTCGATTTTATCCGATATTAGAATGGTTAATCCCGCTTGTTTCTTGGGACCATTTGCTTGGAAAATTGTTTTCCAGCACATCACTGAGGTAGTGTTTGTCTTTGACACTGAAGTACATTTCCTGCATGCAGCAAAATGCTAGGTCCTGTTTACATATACAGTCTGTTAGTCTATGTCTTTTTATCAGGGAATTGAGTCCATTGATGTTAAGAGATATTAAGGAATAGTGATTGTTGCTCCCTGTTATTATTGATGTTATTTTTGTGTTTGTGTGGTATCTTCTATTGGGTTTGTTGAAAGAAGATTACTTTCTTGCTTTTCTAGGTTTTAGTTTCCCTCCTTATATTGACGTTATCCATTTATGATCCTTTGTAGGCTGAATTTGTGGAAAGACAGTGTGTAAATTTGCTTTTGTCATGGAATATCTTGGTTTCTCCATCTATTGTAATTGAGAGTTTTGTTGGGTATAGTAGCCTGGGCTGGCATTTGTGTTCTCTTAGGGACTGTATGAGATGTCCCCAGGATCTTCTAGCATTCATAGTCTCCGGTGAAAACTCTAGTGTAATTCTGATAGGTCTACCTTTATTGGTTGCTTGACCTTTTTTCCTTACTGCTTTTAATATTCTTTCTTTGTTTAGTGCATTTGGTGTTTTGATTATTATGTAATGGGAGGAGTTCCTTTTCTGTCCCAGTCTATTTGGAGTTCTATAGGCTTCTTGTATGTTCATGTGCATCCCTTTTTTTGGGGGGGGGGGGGGGTTAGGGAAGTTTTCTTCTATAATTTTGTTGAAGATATTTACTGCCCTTTAAGTTGGGAATCTTCCCTCTCTTCTGTTATCCCTAGGTTTGGTCTTCTCATTGTGTCCTGGATTTCCTGGATGTTTTGGGTTAGGAACTTTTTGCATTTTGCATTTTGCATTTTGTTTGACTGTTGTGTCAATGTTTTCTATGGTATCTTCTACACCTGAGATTCTCTCTCCTATCTCTTGTATTCTGTTAGTGATCTTTCATCTATGACTCCTGGTCTCTTTCCTAGGTTTTCTATCTTCAGGGTTGTCTCCCTTTGTGATTTCCTTATTGTTTCTATTTCCAATTTTAGATCCTGGATGGTTTTGTTCAGTTCTTTCACCTGTTTGATTGTGTTTTCCTATAATTTTTAAAGGGATTTTTGTGTTTCCTCTTTGAGGGCTTCTACCTGTTTACCTGTGTTCTCTTGTATTTTTGAAGGGAGCTATTTATGTCCTTCTTAAATTCCTCTATCATCATCTTTAGATGTGATTTTAAATTAGAGTCTTGTTTTTCTGGTGTGTCAGGGTAACCAGGGTTCACTGTGGTGGGTTCTGATGATGCCAAGTAGCCTTGGTTACTGTTGCTTATGTTCTTGCACTTACCTTTTGCCATCTGGTTATCTCTGGTGTTAGCTAGTCTTGCTGTCTTACACTTCAGCTTGTCCCACATACAAGCCTGAGTGTCAGTACTCCTGGGAGACCAGTTCTTTCTGGGAGGAATTTTGGTATCAAAAACTGTAGTACAGGGTCAGTTCTGGGGTACAGACAGAGACCTGAAGAATCCTGTTCCCAACTGATCCTTGGTTCCTCTGTCCTGATGGTTCTGTGAGTTTCCCTCTTGGACCAGCAATTTGAAGAGAAGTGGTGGTCTTACCTACACTTGCAAGTCTGTAGGCACTCTGGGAGACCAGCTCTCTCCTGGCGGTATTTTTATATGTAGCTCTGTAGCACAGGATCAGCTCTGGGCAAAGACAGAGACTGAAGGACTCCTGTTCCAGGCAGTCCCTTGGTTCCTGTGTCCTGAGGGTTCCAGGCGGTTCCTCTGAGCAGCAGTGGTGGTCCCACCTGTACTCACAGGTCCTACCTGTTCACACTCCTGGGAGGCTCACTCCCTCCTGGCCCTATTTAGGAATGGGACCCTGTGGCAGAGGATCTGCTATGGGCCAGTAAAATAAATATTAATCAATTTTAATTTTAGCTTATCTTTGTATGTGTGTGTGCAAACAAGAGCATCAGGTACCACAGCATATGTCTAGAAGTCCAAGGGCAGCCTTGGGTGCTCGCCTTTGCCTTCCATTTTGACACAAGGTCTGTATACGCCAGACTAATTTAACCTTCAAGCTTCTGCAGACACTTGCATCTCCACCTCCAGGTTCACCATATGTTTTAATTAGGGCTTTATTGCTATGAAGAGACATCACAACCAAGGCAACTCTTACAAAGAAAAACATTGAATTGGGGCTGGCTTATGGTTTCTGAGGTTCAGTCCATTATCATCATGGTGGGAAGCATAGCAGCATCCAGGCAGATATGGTGCTGGAGGAACTGAGAGTTCTACATCTTGATCAGCAAGCAATAGAAGGAGACTATGTATCACACTGGGTATTGCTTGAACATAGTAGACCTCAAAGCCCACCCCGACACTGACACACTTCCTCCAATAAGTCCACACCTCCTAATAGTATCACTGTCTATGGGCCTATGGAGGCCAATTACATTCAAACTACCACATCATGGGAGTGCTGAGATTACAGATGTGTGTGGTCATGCTTACCACCATGATGATAATGAACTTAATCTATGAAACTATAAGCCAGCCCCAACTAAATATTTTTCTTTATAAGATTTGCCTTGTTTATGATGTCTCTTCACAGCAATAAAACCTGCATCCATCTTGACATGGGTTCTGAGGGTTCAAACTTGGGTCCTCATAGCAAGCACTTTACTTACTGAGTCATCTCCCTAACAGAGTTTTTTCTTTGTCTGTTTTTGGGGGGTTGGTATTTTAGATGAGGGTATATACACCCAAGGCTGTCTTCAAACTCCTAATATATCTCTAGATAATCTCAAAGTCCTGATCCTCCTGTCCTGCCTCATGTGTGTTTGGATTACAAGCAACAATTTGCTTGGCAAAACAATTGAATTAGTGCCTAAGCATTTAGAGAATATTTTATAAATACCCATGTAGCGGAGAGCTGTGGAAGAAAGTATCAATTCATAGAACTTGATGTTGTGGTGGCTTTCTTTCTTATTTTATTTTACTTTACTTTTGGTGTTTGTTTGTTTGTTTGAGACAGGGTTTCTCTGTGTACGTAGCCCTGGCTGTCCTGTAACTCTGTAGACTAGAGTTCTATGGACCAAACACAGAGATACACCTGCCTCCGCCTCCCAAGTGCTGAGATTAAAGGCATGCGCCACCGCTGTGTAGCTTCGTGTTGGTTTTCAAACAGACTTGTTAATCATGAGTTATGAGTCACGGTTTAAATTATAGAAAAGTGTGCTAGCAAAGAACCATAAATGTTGCTCTTCTATTTCACATGCATGCACACACACACACACACACACACACACACACACACACACACACACACCATGTCTTGTCATATTGTAGGCTGGTAGTTGACACTGAATTCCAGTATACAGAAGTCAAGCATGCAGTTAAGTGATGGACATTGTACATACCATCCCATACATACCTTGAGGGAACCCACCATTACTGTACAGACAATACATATACAACAAGGATGACAGGAGGTATGAGTCTATCTCCTTCAGTGATAGGGTACATGTTTTTAACTGTATATATCCTTAGGCAAAATTCTCAGTATACATCAGATGGATAGATAGATAGATAGATAGATAGATAGATAGATAGATAGAAAGTAGATATTACAAGACATAGCTCAGTGTCTAAAGCATCAATTATGATGGTGAGACCCAACCTAAAATTGGACAGGACTACCTCCTGAACAGGGATTCTGTACTGTATAAGAAAAAAAAGTTGAGCATGCACCATCCATCACTCTGCTTTCTGGTGTGGATGCAATATGCCCAGTTGCTTTGAGCTTCATCATGCTGAACTGTACCTTGAACTATAAGCTAAAACAAACCCCTTTTCCTTTAAATTGCTTTTGTCAGAGTATTGTATCACAACAATAGGAAAATATTATTATTATAACAATATTGTTATAGGTTAAATTATGTCTCAAGATATATAAGTCATTGTCTCTGGTTAAAAAGAATGTGACCTTATTTGATGATCAGTTAGAGAGATAATATAAGGTGACTGGTCATCTAGCATTAATGGAATCCACATATGCAGAGGAAAACACTGTGTGATAAGAGACCAATGAGAATGACAAAGCCATGGCCCAAGTATTACTGAGAAATGGAATACACCTGCAGCCGCTTTAGAAAGACAAGTTTTTATCCTGTCTCATGGATGCATGGGACAGTAAACAATTAAATTTCAGTTTCTGTATTTCCAATCTATGAGAGAATTTGACAGCTCTCAAGGGAAAGGATATAACATATGTTTCCAGATAACACAGAAGACAACAGAAAATGTGTGCCTATCACAGGAAAATCATTCTGTCTCTAGAGGTGAAAGTGGCTTTACTAAAGCTTAGTTGCTATGTGCAGATACTGCAGATGTTCTGCAGTGAGTTTTCTGGGGTCATCACAGCTAACCAGGCCATTGGAACAGTTGAGACCAAAAAAAGAAAAAAAAATGGCATAAACCAGACTCTTACCTTGGATTGTACTTTAAGAGAGAAAAGGACCATACTCTGGAAATCTCAAGTATGGACCAGGCCAAAGACCAAAGACCTAACCAGGATTTAATAAAGCTTGCTTCAAATGTGGTAGTGGTGGTGAAGGAGGGGGAGGAGGAGAAGGAGAAGGAAGAGGACGAGGAGGAAGGTGAAGAGGTAGTGGTGGTGGAGGAGAAGGAGGAGGAAGAGAATGAGGAGGAAGGGGAAGAGGCAATGGCAGCAGCTTGGTGGTGGTAGTACATACCTTTAATCCTTGCACTTAGGAGGCAGAGACAGGTAGTTTTCTGAGTTTGAGGCCAGCCTGGTCTACAGAGTGAGTTTCAGGACAGCCAGGGCTATATGGAGAAACCCTGTCTCAAAAAGCAAAAAAAATAAATAAATAAATAAATAAAAGAAAGAAAGAAAAAGAAAAAGAAAAAAGAAAAAAAGAATGTGACTTCAAATTCATGATAAAATCATCCATGTAACTGGATGTCTCCATTACATTTCCTAACCAGTCTGATGTTGCTTATACACTCATGATGGGGTTCCTTGGTGTCTTTGTGAGGTATTTAAGATTTCTTAGCATGAAACCTGGAATGGTGGTACGTGTCTATAATAACATCAATTTGAAAGGTAGAAGTAGGAAGATCAGAAGTTCGTTGTCATCCTTGGCTACATAGGATGTTCAAGACCAGCCTTGTCTATGACTCTTATGAGATAGTCATAATGTCAACTTGATACAATCTAGAATCACTGGGGAGAAGAGCCTGAGTGTGACTGTGAGGGACTGTCTTAGCTACATCAGTTGATGGTGGAAGACCTGCCCACTGTATTTTACATCATGCTCTGTACTTAGAAATCCTGGACTATGTAGCTACAGGGATGGGACTCAGAGCAAGCATGTACCCATTCTTTCATCTCTCTCCACTTTCTGATGTGGATGTGATATGACCTGCTTCATTGAGCTCCTGACATATGATTTCCAGGCTATGATGAACTGTAACCTGGAACTGTGTGCTAAATGAGTCCTTTCTCCTGTAAGGTGGTTTTGTTGTAATATTTTACTATGGCAAGAGAAAAGAGACTAAGATGGGCTGTCTCAAAACAAGTCCTCGAATGTCAAGGCCAATATCAGTTCTCACTGATGCCCTTACTCCTTCCATGGCCCTTTGCCCTGCCCTGGTCATCCAAAGCATCCATTTCCATGTGTGAAGACTCACACTGGAGTTACATCTCTGGTGTTCACACTGCTGCTTTGCAACTCTCAATGAGACAAAAGTCATTCAGTTCAGCATACTAAGCATCTGGGTAGTCTCCTTGCTAGCTACAGGTGGAGGGTCATGATGGGTGTCCGTAGGGTTATCTGTCTTCATCTGTACTGCCATCCTGCTCAACTGAATCACTTCACTGGAAACACTACATTACTAGGTCATTTTTATGGTGCTAGTAATCAAATCCAATGACTCGGACATGGTAGTCTGATGCTGTACCATTAAGCAATATCTATTCAGGTGGGTTATCCTATGAGGCTCCAATGAAAATGTACCTAGCTTCTGAAAGCAGTAAAGTATTCCAATGAAGCACTATTGGATTAGCTCAGTGACAGAACCTGTGTCTAGGTATGCAGGAGATCCTGTGTTTGATCTAGAACCACAGAAATATGGACCTAAGGCTGCATCAGATCATTGATTCTGGCTTCAATTCCTATCACTTACAGAAATGTAAAAATTTCTAAGCTAAGTAACAAGGAGGTCTAAAGATGCAGATGCATTAATCTTACTGTGAAAGGGGAATAGAATAGACAACTTGGTTGTATTGGGGTGGGATGTAGTTGGGGGAGGGATCTAAAAGAAGGGTAGGGATGTGAAGAGGAGCAATTGGAAAGAAGAGGACAGTAGGAGACAGCACTGGGAGAATTAATTAGAATGGGAGGAGTATCTCTGCCGTAAGTTAGAAAGATAGTGCAATGGAAACTACTAGGAATCTATGAGGGTAACCCCAACTAAGATTCCTAGTGCTTGGGAATATTGAACCATCTCCTGTAACCAGCAAGACATCCAGTGGTCAGGTTAGGATAGCAGCCGCCCCCACTACAGATACTGGACCTGCTGTTCCTGAAGTAAGTGGCCATCTCCAAGCCCATAGTTCTCAGGTCTTCTTGTTGGTTTGTTATTACAATCTTTCTCTCTCTTTTTTGAAAGTAAGAGAGGTAGCTAGATTATCCACATCTCTAAAGGCAGAACTCAGTGGAATAGAGAGCAATTCACAAAAACGAATTCAAGACTTATGTACCATGATATAAGCTGATTTCAAACCTCCATATAAAGTAATAATTAATTAAAATAACTATGAGGTGTACTGGCTCACTTCTTTCATGGCAGCATTCAGGAGGCAGAGGACCACTGAAGTTCTGGCCAGACAGAAACAATATCTCACAAACTGTGTTTGTTATCTCAGGGCTATCGTCCCAGCTTCTCTGATGACTGAGGAACTATTACAGCTGGTCTGGACTGAGTGACCTTAAGGCCAGCCTTATGCAGGGATGGTCATGAAGGACTCAGATATAAATTAATGACAGAGTAGCACTACACGTCTGACTAGAGGGCAGAAAAAAATGGCAGATCCCCTGGAACTGGAGTTACAGACAAGTAAGGGCTTTCATGTGAGTTCTGGGAATGGAATTTGGGTATTCTACAAGAGCAGGCAATGATCTTAACCTCTGAGCCATTTCTTTAGTCCATAAGGAAATAAGTTAAATATTACCTTTTTCAGTTGAGAGGAAGAAGCAGGCGGATTTCTGAGTTCAAGGCCAGCTTGATCTACAGAGTGAGTTCCAGGACAGCCAGGGCTACACAGAGAAACCCTGTCTCAAAAAAACAAAAAACAACAAAAAAGAAAGGAGGAGGAGAAGGAGGAAGAGGAGAAAGAGGAGGAGGAGAATGAGGAGGAGGAGGAGGAGGAGAATGAGGAAGAGGAGAAGAAGAAGAAGAAGAAGAAGAAGAAGAAGAAGAAGAAGAAGAAGAAGAAGAAGAAGAAGAAGAAGAAGAAGAAGAAGCAGGAGAAGGAGAAGAAGCAGGAGAAGGAGAAGGAGAAGGAGAAGGAGAAGGAGAAGAAGAAGAAGAAGAAGAAGAAGAAGAAGAAGAAGAAGAAGAAGAAGAAGAAGAAGAAGAAGAAGAAGAAGAAGAAGAAGGAGAAGAAGAAGAAGGAGAAGAAGAAGAAGGAGAAGAAGGCACACTGTACACATTTGGGCTTAGTAGGTCAGTTACAGTGTTTTAACTATCTCCTGGGCCTAGCAAGACAGCTCAGTGGGTAAAGATACTACCACCAAGCTTTAATCCCTGGGATCCATATGGTAGAAAAAGAGAATTGACTGCTGCAAGTTGACCTCTGATCTCCACCTATGGGTCATGGAGTCTCCCAACCCTTGAACACATATAGAGTTAATTATATGTCTCATATCATTTAAGTCATATATTCAATAAATTTGTTAGTGAATATGATCATTTGTTCATTCTTCTTTATCATATCTTTTCTTGTTTATTAATATGATTTTTTATTCATTTTACATCCTGATCACTGCCCCCTTCCCAATTACCACCCCCACAATCCCTTCCCCCCATGCCCTACAAGAGGGTGGAGGCACCCTGAGCATCCCCCAATCCTGGTACATCAAGCCTCTGTGGGGCTAGGCACATCCTCTCATACTGAGGCCAAACAAGGCAGCCCAGCTAGAGGAACATATCCCACACAGGCAATAACTGCTTTAGGGGTTGCTCCCTCTCCAGTTGTTTGGGACCCACATGAAGACTGAGTTGCACATCTGCTACACATGAATGGAGAGTCCTAGCTCCAGCCTGTGTTCGCTCTTTGGTTGGTAGTTCAGTCTCTGAAAGCCCAAGTTAGTTGACTCTGTTGGTCTTCCTGTGGAGTTCCTATTCCCTTCAGGGCCCTCAATCCTTTCCCTAACTCTTCCATAAGAGCCCCCAAGTTCCATCCACTGGTTGGCTGTGAGTCTCTGAGTCCATCTGAGTCAGGTGCTAGGTGGAGCCTCTCAAAGAACAAGCTTGCTAGACTCTTGTCTGTCTACAAGCATAACAAAGTATCATAGTATAACAGTATCAGAAATTGGTGCTTGCCCATGGGATAGGTTTCAAGTTGGGCATGTTATTGGTTGGTCCTTCCCTCAGTCTGCTATTCCCCCATCCCTGCATTTCTTTTTTTATTTTGTTTTGTTTTGTTTTTTTGTTTTTTGTTTTTTCAAGATAGGGTTCTTCTGTGTAGCCCTGGCTGTCCTGGCACTCACTCTGTAGACCAGGCTGGCCTCGAACTCAGAGGCCTGCCTCTGCCTCCCAAGTGCTGGGATTATAGGCGTGCACCACCACCACCCAGTGCATTTCTTATAGACAGAATAAATTTGGGGATTGAAAGTTTTGTGGGTGGGTTTCTGTTCCTATTGCTCCACTGTGGTTCCTGCCTAGTCACCAACCCTACTTCTGTCAGAGGGCTAATATCCAAAATTTATAAAGAACTCAAGAAGTAAGACACCAACAACCCAAATAACCCAACTAAAAAATGGAGTACAGAGCAAAACAGAGGAATCTTGAATGGCTGAGAAACACTTAGATAAATGTTCAAAATCCTTAGTCATGAGGGTAATGCAATTCAAAACAACTCTAAGATTCCATCTTACACCTGTCAGAATGACTAGCACATGCTGGCAAGGATGTGAAGCAAGGGCAACGCTCCTCCATTGCTGGTAGGAGTGCAAACTTTTACAACCACTTTGGAAATCAAATTGTCTGTTTTTTCAGAAAACTGGGATTATTTCTACCTCAAGACCCAGCTATACCACTCCTGCAAATATACCCAAATGATGCCACCACAATACCACAGGGACACTTTTTCAAATATGTTCGTAGTAGCTTTATTTTTAATAGCCAGAAACTGGAAACAACCTAGATGTCCCTCAACTGAAGAATGGATAAAGAAAATTGGTGTGTCTAGACAATAGAATACTATCCAGCTATCAAAAACAAAGACATCTTGAATTTTGCAGGCAAATGGACAAAACCAGAAAATATCATTCTAAGTAAGGTAAGCCAGACTCAAAAGGACAAATATGGTATGTGCTTACTTATAAGTGGATATTAGCCATAAAATACAGGTATCATGCTATACTCCCCAGACCATAAGAAGCTAAATAAGAAGGAAGGTCCAACAAAGTACCTTCCAAATTTCACTTAAAAGGGGAAATAAGCCAGGCGGTGGTGGCACACACCTTTAATCCCAGCACTTGGGAGGCAGAGGCAGGTGGATTTCTGAGTTCAAGGCCAGCCTGGTCTACAGAGTGAGTTCCAGGACAGCCAGGGTTATACAAAAAAAACCTGTCTCGAAAAACCAAAAAAAAAGGGGGGGATAAAATAGTTGTAAGAGGAAACTGGGTGGGAGAGGGGATGGAGAGGGGAATGGGGTCAGGGTTAGGATCAAGCGTGGGTAGGATCAAGAGAAACAGCCAGATGGCCATGAGACTAAATGGAAATCTCCAACTAAAAGGTGAGAAAGTGTGGGGCATATAAAGGATATGCCAGAGACCTGTGATAGTATAGACACCCAAGAATCAAAGGAGATGACATTACCTGGGACTCACAGCATTAGGGACATGGAACCTGAAGATTAATTTTTAAAAATCACCTCCTTTCTGACCAGAATTCTGTGCTGTGTGTAAAGTCTCCACTTTCTGGGAGCGAAAACTAAGCAGGGTGTTTGGGCGACCTCCTCTGGCAAACAGGTCTTCTTGCAGTGGTCCTGAGAAAGTGAGGAGGTGTATAACAGGCCTGGCTGGCCACCTGGAGTATGTCCTTTTTGTCAAATGTCATTGGTTGGGAAAAACTGCAGAATGATTCCTAGGTATCCACTAACCTGAGCAGATTCCCACCATAATCCCCTCTTTCATTCCACAGCCACACTCCCCAAGGGCGAATGGTGGAAGCTGTAGAGATGGCTCAAGAGTTAAGATCACTTAACTGCCCTTGTACAGGACCTGAGTTCCCGTCACCCACATCAGGCCACTCACAACCAGGGGTTCTGACACGTATACCTACTTCCTCAGACACCTGTATTCACATGCACTCATGCACACACAAAACATGTATCACATACACACATGCACACATACATACATACATACAACGTGTGCGTGTCTGTGTGTGTGCATGTGTGTGTGTGTGTGTGTGTGTGTGTGTGTGTGTG
>NW_022196905.1:132913067-132978225 GCF_008632895.1 Mastomys coucha
TGTGTGTGTGTGTAAAACTGTGGTCAGCAGCACCACTGGCTTGGTAAGGGGATCAGCTATACTGCACACGAGGCAGCCTTTCTACTGTGTGGGCATAGTTGGATGCCATGGAAGAAAAGACGTGTCTCTGTTTATCCCCATGATCCCCACGAGAGTCGATAAGAAAATTACCCCAAAATTCTTGCCTTCTGGTTTTGTAAGTTTCTTCCTAGAATTGTGAAGTGAAAAGTACACTGAAGAGGATGGGATTACATTTGGATGTGGCTGGATGAGGAGTGAAGAACTAAAGATATGGAAAAAACTCTGCAAACAAGTTCTCTACACAACCCACCCACACCTCCACTCACCCATTCACCCACTCACCTACCCACCACACCCACACCCACACCCACAGCACTGCCTCTGTCAAAAGTAACTCGTATCTATAAGACTTGTACTGTGTTAACAATAGCATCCACACACCTGGTATGTTTGAGTGTACAAATGTGCGCAGATACACACGTGTGTAGGTACATTGTATGCATGCACATACATGTATGTGAAAACCAGAGGTTGACTACTGCTTTCCTCAATTGACTGACACTTTATTTTCAAAGATGTTTCAATACTGCTTTTAATTATGTGTAGGAACGTGTCTGCATGTGGGCATGTGCATGAGTTCAGGTGCCCCACGGTACTAGAGGCATCCAGCTTTATACACAGACACTCAGATCACTGCAAGAGCAATGTGTGCTTTCTTTAGGTTTACTCTGGAGCTCTTAGTAAGACATATCAGATAGTATTGTGCAAATGCATAGAGATATGCACCATATGTATATATGTGTGTACATACATATACATTATATCATGCCATATAAGACCTAATTATGTGATCTAATATACAGGTGACAGTGATGCTTCTATGCAAGCATTGTACCTCCACACATTCACGCATTCTGGCCTGCATACAGGTGCCCTCTGAGCACTGCCAGGATCATTATGAGATCTACAAAGGGCACTGTGAGCTCCACACAAGGCGCGATCACTTCCACTCATCTGTCGGTTCACGCTGAGATCTGTACAAGACGCTATGAATTGTACACAAGCACACACTGAGATGGACACAGGGTTCTGTGTTTTCTATGTCAGCCACTGTGGCTCGTGTGCATGACGTTGTTGTCTCCTCACAGGGGCGGCATCACCTCAGCAGAGGTGCACTCTGTTCTATACAGGGCACGTAGGACTTAGCTAGGTGCGTTATGGGCACTCTACAGAGAGATATGAGCTCAGCACAGAGGGTTGTTTACACTACATAGACAACCATGGCCTCTATGAAGCCCACCAGGAGCTGCATACAAGACATTATGCAGGCTACACAGTAGCTGGCCATGCACAGGAAAACAAGGTATGCGCACAGGACACAAATACACCTGATGAAAGGTGAGTTAACTCCAGAATCCACCGCTAAAGGTGACTCTGATCCAAAACACCTCCTTATTTTGAATTCAGAACCAAAACTTCAATATAAATATACTGAGCTTGTGGGGCCACTGGCTGGCCAAGAAGGAACTCTGGCAAGCTGGAGAGGAATTCAGTATGTGGGTGTCTGTGTGTGTGTGCGTGTCTGTGTGTGTGCGTGTCTGTGTGTGTGCGTGTCTGTGTGTGTATGCGTGTCTGTGTGTGTGTGCGTGTCTGTGTGTGTGTGCGTGTCTGTGTGTGTGTGCGTGTCTGTGTGTGTGTGCGTGTCTGTGTCCCCTGATATGTACCTGTGTTTGCTCCTAGTCACCCCTCTTCCCTCCTGCTCACCTGTGTCCTCTCCTAATCACACACCTCTTCCCCCTCACTCGTGTCCCGTGTCCCCAGGGTTCATCAGTGGCTATCACTGCATTCCCCACTGATGACCTGGGTCCCCTCCTGCTCATCCAAGCCCCTTCCTGCATTGCATGATGTTCCAGTCCACCCACACCCCCACTTTTCTCTCCCATGCCCTCCCTCCATGCACACAACTGCATAGGTGCTTGCTGACCTAGGTCCCCTCATGCTCACACATGCAGCCTCCTGCCCAACAGTGCCCTCCCCTCCTGTTCACCCAGGTCCTTTCCCACTCTCCAGTGTCTGTGCCTGCTTCGCCTGACCCCTCTGCTGCTTAACTGTATGCCCACCTACATACTCAGCTGTTTCTCATGCCCACCTGTACCCACTCCTACTGGCCAGGGCTGTCTCTTACTAACTTGTATCCCTCCTGGTTTCCTGTGCCCATGCTCTACCACCCCCTCCTATTCACTCACATTCCCTGTATCGTACCTGTGTTACCTTCTGTTAGCGTGGGTTCCTAACTACTCACTTGCACGTACTGCTGACCACTGCCTCCCTAGCTGACTAAGCTTGCCTCTCCATTGCTACTCCATGTTTCTCCCTGCTCATCTCACCCCCTCCTGTTCACCTGTGTCTCCTGATGACCTATGTTCGCCCCCTTCACCTATATCCTCTATTGGCTACCCATGTCCCCTCCTCTCCATCCTTGTCCCCTCAGTCTCCTCCTTGTCTTTCTTACTCTTCTGCCCCTGCTGACTCAACATGTCCCCAGGCTTGTTCATCGATATATTCTGCTGCTCACCCACTGCCTACCCAATCCCTTCATTCTGTTTTCCCTCCTGCACACTGCTGTCTACTTCTTGGTCATCTATGTTTTCTCTTCCTTTTCTGCTGCCACTTCCTGATGACCTATATTCCATCACCACCTCGTCCCTGGCTACTTGCCCAAACCCCCACTGCTCTCCTGGATTCTATTCTATTCACCTAAGCCCACTCTAATCACTGGTTCCTCCTGATATGTCCCCTCTTGCTAACCCTTGTCTCACCCTGCCCATGTGTGTCACCTCCCGCTCACCAGTTCCCCTTCCTGATTAGTTATGTTGTCTCTGGTCACATGGGTTCCCTCCTGTTCATCTGACTCTCCATTCCTCTTTCCACAAACAGTATTTTGAGTTTGTGGATCCTCCTGCACACCCATGTACCCTCTGTATTCCTGCATGTTCAACTCTGTCCCTCCTGCTGACCCTTGGACCTCCAACTCACCAGTGTCATCTCCTTACCCCTTCCCTCTCCAGAGAACATGTCACCCAGTGTTCTGTCAACTTTGGCTCATATGTTACTGTTTATGCAACTGTATCCTCTGTGTTCCTCCATGTTTACACCACACTACTCTGTCCCCCTGGGTCTCCCATGTTCCTTCCTGCACATCTTTGTCCTCTCCTGATTAATGTAAACTGTGTCCCCCTCTATTCAAGCATATCCCATTCCAATTACCCGTGCATCCTTTCGTAAATCATCTCCCCTCTTTCTCACCTACCACCTCTACTTACCTGTGTATCCTAAGGCTTCCCTGTGTCTCCTTCTGCTCACCCTTGCTTGTGACAATCCCCCTTTCTCTGCCTATCTCAGAAATTCTAAAGCCCCCTCTAGTGGACACTTAGCTCAGTCAAAGAGAGGTAAACTGGCCTCTGATCAGACAGAAACAAGTAAGAAGGGAGTGCCCAAGGCCACCAGGTGACAGACGTCCCTGGGCACATGTCCAGTCAGCAAAGTGGAGATCCACAGGACTCAAACCGAAACCTCCTTACAAGAACCTCGACCTCAGGTCAAACCTGCAAGTTGGCGAATGCCCCTGATTCTGCCCCCAGGCTGAGGAAACCAACAAGGAAGTAAGTGTCCTCTGAAGACCGACCAGGCCCTGACACTCTACAGGGTCCTATAATCCCTATATAATCCCTATGTCTATGGATGAGCTTAGATAAACCCAAGTGTGGCAGGAGATGAGATTACTGTCCTTTTATTTGAAACCAGTTTTTCAGCGCTGCCCACATTTTCCAGTTCAACCTTCCAGTCTCCAATTACTCCCCTCACTGGTATTTATGGCAAGCCTCAACTGGCCTGGTTTTATATCCCCTTTGACATGCATAGTAAATAAATACCTATTCAAGTCTTCCTTTATGGTCCCAGCTAGTTGCCCCATTTTCTTCCAGTGGTGAGATACCATGTCTACATTTCAGCCCTATCTGAGTGTTTTTGACTCTCTAGAGGCTCTTATGATATTCCAGACACCAAATGGCCTGTCCTAGAATGGCCTAGGACAATATGAGAGCCTCGGAGACCCTCCCTATAGTGCCTATTATAGATCCCTACTTCACCCATGATCCCCCTGAAACACAAGATGTCACCAAAATTCATGGGTAGAATAGAGCCAAAAAGATCCAAAGAGGACCCAGATCCTATTATCTCTGTGAAGGTTGTGATTTCCCACCAGAAAACTACTGCTGTCTGTGGACCAGTAACCTCAGGTTGCAGTGTGAAATCTTACAGATCTGACCTAGCACTGCAGGATAAGGTCAATTGCCCACATAGAGGAATGCTATAGAGAATCCTCAGGGTTAGAAGCTGACAGTGGGCTAGAGGGATAGATGCCCTGGATCGTGTGCTTTCCAGCACTCAGAGGGATGCTCCTGTGGACAGATGATCCAAGAGGCTGTAGGCATGAGAGGAAACACACTATTGAAATCACAACCCTTCCAGCATTTAAAAAAAATCTCTTACTGGTCAATATGTACCCTGAGCGCCCCCTTGTGGCCTCAGAGAGGCTATGCATACACTAGTCAGCCCTGCCGAGTTCTCCAGAGTTTGCTGTGGTTTTGTGGAGCAGGTGACAGAAATGAAGACATTCTAAAGAGACACATGCGTCTCTCCATCTGACTGTCAGACTTTTGAAACAATAGACCCCAAAGGAATGAAAGCTTTCCCCAGGATCTCATGCTAGGTGAAGAGAAAGGCACCAGCCAGAGAGGGAACTTATTTCCTGGAAAGCAATGTCACGAAATTCTAACAACTCGTCAGGCCACCTTATAGGATCAGAGTGAAGCTGGAACTTAGCCAGGACTGCTTAAATGTGCATAGCCCTGGGTCCTCTATGTAAACTTTCATCTTATTTCCAATGACTGGGGGAATCTCTGAGGCCCTTTGACTCTTCCCAATGTGGCCACATTAAATAACTCACCCTTTTCTTCTTTCCACTATTAATTTGGCTCTTTCAATTGGCCTGTTGAAAATGGGTGGGTGAACCTGGCGGCTATTGACAAGATCAGCAATGAGGCTGGAGAGATTTCTCAGTGGTTAATAGCTGGCCTCTCTTCCAGAGGACCTGGGTTCAATTCCCAGCATCCATGTGACAGCTTACAACTGTCTGTAACTTCAGTTCCAGACACCATTACATGAACATACGTGCAGGCAAAACACCAATGCACATAAAAGTAAACTTTTTAAGGGGGGAGGGAAGAAAGAGAAGAAGAAAGGAAGGGGAGAGAGAGGAAGGAAGGAAGGAAGAAAGAAACAAATAATGAAAATATATAATTTAACCTGGTAACCTGGCTTGCGACATCAGGCTGTGACCCCAAGTTCAGTATCACACGACTGACTGTCCTGAAACTAGAGCAGGACACACAGCTGGCCCCAAAGTTCCCCCCAGTACAAATGTGCAGTCATTCAGAGTCACCCATAGAAACATCCCCTCACTAACACACATACACACGCTCACACCCATTGTGGCCCAGCATACCTCTGTGAGCCCAGAACAGCCTGGCATAAACCTGGATCACAAGGCCATCTCTGTGGAGAGGACTGAGAAACAGTAGTGTGGTCCACCCAGGGTGTCCTGGTATTACCTGGATGACTCCAGGAAGGAGTGGCTCTCTCCAAAAGGCCACCCCCTCCATGACACATGCTGATTCTCAGCAGCATCCCAGAAACTAGCCTTGGCTCAGGTATTCTGTGACCCAGTTACTCACAATTGGCTAGACAATACCCATCCTGTGCCTGCCAGAGAGAACCAGCTATGTGTCTTCCAGGAATGATCCCCAGCCCATCTTCCTGATCTCCCAGGAAGGGCTTCTCTGGGCCGCTCCACACATGACTCACTTGGGCTCCCTCCTATGTCCAAAGTCTAGCCCTGGCACATGCACCTTGAACATCAGGAAGGATGAAGCTGAAGGCAGATGGTGGGGACCCTCCATGCAAGACACGTCTTCAGATGTCAGCTTCTGTGCTTAGCCTCCTCGGGGGAAGCTATTCACTTCCAGTGAGCTAGCTGGCTTTACGATGATGAGAAGACCCCACATGGAGGAAGAAAGAGGTGACTCAGCTGAGATACTTGTGCAGAAGTGTCTGGAGGTCAGACAGTGCTACAATTCATGCTGAGTCTCACCATAGTGTGTGTGTGTGTGTGTGTGTGTGTGTGTGTGTGTGTGGTGTGTGTGTGTGTGTGTGTGTGTGTGTGTGCGTGGTATGTGTGTGTGTGTGTGGCATGTGTAGTATGTGTGGTGTGTGTGTTTCATATGTGGTATGTGGGGGTGGTATGTGGTAAGTGTGTGTATAGATGTGGTATGTGTGTGTGTATGTGTGTGGTATGTGTGATGCATGTATGTATGTGGTGTGTGTTTGGTATGTAGAGTGTGCAGTATGTGCTGTGTGGTGTGTGTGTATGCGTGTGGTATTTGTAGTGTGTGTATGTGTGATGCATGTATGTATATGGTGTGTTTGTGGTATGTGGTGTGTGCGATATGTGGCGTGTGGTGTGTGTGTATGTATGTGTATGAGTGGTATTTGTGGTGTGTGTATGTGCAGTATGTGTGATGCATGTGTGTATGTGGTGTGTGTGTGGTATGTGGTGTGGTGTGCATATGTGTGGTATGTGTGATGCATGTATGTATATAGTATGTATGTGGTATATAGTGTGTGCAGTATGTGCTGTGTGGTGTATGTGTGTGTTTGTGGTATTTGTGGTGTGTGTATGTGTGATGCATGTATGTATGTGGTGTGTGTTTGGTATGTGGTGTGTGTGGTATGTGGTGTGGTGTGTGTGTGGGTGGGTGTGGGTGTAGTATTTGTGGTGTGTGTATGTGTGATATGTGTGATGCATGTATGTGTGTGGTGTGTGCATAGTATGTGGGGTGTGGTGTGTGTGTGTGTGTGTGTGTGTGTGTGTGTGTGTGTGTGTGCACCTGAGTGTCTGTAAGTGCATATGGAGGTCAGAGCCAACCTCAGCTGTCATTTCTCAGATGTTCTAGTTGTTTTACAAGACAGGGTTGCTCAGTATCCTAGAACTTACCAAGTAGACTAGGCTGGATAAGGATCCACCTATCTCTACCTCCTCAGCACTTGGATTAAGGCACCACCATCCATGCTGGCTAATCTTGCATCAGCAAGTTATAGTCATCTGAAAGGAGAGACCCTAAATTGAGAAAATGCTTCCAGAAGACTGGGCTGCAAACAAGCAAGCCTATAGGATATTTTCTTAGTTCAGGACTGATAGAGAAGGGCCCAACTCATTGTGGATGGTGCCATCCCTGGGCTGGTGGTCCTGGTTTCTATACAAAAGAAGGCTGAGCAAGCCGGTAGGAGGTACTTCCCAGTGGCTGCCCCACCAGCTCCTCTCTCCAGTTCTCGCCCAGTTTGAGTTCCTGCCTTGGTTTCTCTCTATGGGCTGTGATTTGGAATATGTAAGCCCACAAAATCCATCCCTCCCAAGCTGTGCTTGGTCACAGTGTCTCATTGCAGCAATGACAACCCTAACTCAAGACACCAACCATCATTCACAGCTTTTTTTTTTTTTTTAACACTGGTTCTAGGACCTGAACTCATGTCCTCCTGCTGACATAGCAAGCCCTCTTACCCACTGAGTGTAGCCCCAGCCTTTCTCTCTATTTCAACCTAACCCTCATGTCAGTGTCCTGGAGATCTTTTGGGGAGAGGAGTGTCCCTGGACCTCTTTGTTCCTCTTCCCAGTGTGACTTTGACATTGGATAAATCTCCATTCTCTGCATTTCACCCTTTGTGTCTTTCATTGGCATATGAGGTAGCACTAGAAGGAGCTGCCTGCTGCCACCAGTCTCACTGCTAGAAGCTGAGAATCACAGCCAAGTGCCAGGATCAGCGTGCTCAAAGTCCAACTTCATAAGCATGAATGCTTAAAGTCATAAGCCTACAGCTTCTAAATCCTAGAGCAATTGGACTCGGACTCTCAGAGCTTTGAGCTGTGAGCTTCTGAGCCTGCTGGGCCTGGATAGAGCAGAAAGATCATGGCCAGATGATTTGTCAGTCCCATAGGGCATTTTAGCATCCAGAGCCTCCCCTCCCACCCACAGGCACAGCTTCCTCCATCGGAAAGGGCCTTTCATGTTAGCTTTCCCTCTGCAGTCTGTCTGATAGTTCATAGGTTTGTTCTCTCCCTCTTCAAGGGTCAGGAGGTAGAGTGTATACTACTTTAGCCTGTGCCCCAGTTTGTGTGTGTGTGTGTGTGTGTGTGTGTGTGTGTGTGTGTGTGTGTGTGCGACAGAGACAGAGAAAGAGAGACAGAGAGAAAGCACAGGAGAGTTCCTCAAACTATGTTTATGCAGGTGTCTGTGTCTCTATGCGTATGTGTGTATAACATGAGTGTTTCTGTTTCTATGTCTCTGTCTGTCTGTCTGTGGATGTATGTTTGTATACGTGTGTATCTAGTGTTTAGGTCTCTGCATGTGTGCCTATCTGTGTCACATGTCTATGTCTGTGTGTGTCTCTGTGGGTGACTAATTGTCCCTGTGTGTATGTGCCTATGTGTCTTTATGTCTAGTGTCTGTATATGTGTATAATCCTGCCTTTGTGTAAATGTGTTTCTGTGGATATGTATCTCGGTGTATATGGCTCTATGTATCTGTTTCTATTTCTTTGTCTCTGTGTCTCGGTTGTGTGGATCTCTGTGTCTATAGAGACACAGGATCTATATATGTTTCCACATTTCTATCTGTGTCTGTCTTTGTGTATATATTTTATATTAGTATGTTTCTACATGTCCACAGATACAGATACACACAGTATGTATCTGTGTGTTTGTATGCATGTGTATGTGTCTGTGTCTCAGTGTTTGTGTTCCTGTGTGTTTGTCTCTAGTGTCTATATGTGTCCTTATGTCTATGTCTCTTTGTATATAATTCTTCTCACAGGACAGTCGGAACTCAGGGCCCACCCATATCTATCCTTCTTTTAGGGACACAGGGCAGTCAATGTCTTTGAAAATAAATCCCACAAGTGCCTCTGACTCACCAAACCACTTCCTCCTGCCCACATACCCACTCAGTGGTCAGCACAGGCGTCCACAATGTACGGCCACAGTGTGACTCACCCACCTGATAATCTCTAGTCAGTGGTTTCCTGGGAGGTAGAGTGGAAGCTATGGGAGGAAGGCCTGGAGGATGGGGCTTTGCACAACATGGTGGGCTCCCTCTCCTGGAACCACAGTTGGATAGGAAGCTCCAAGGCCTTTTCACCTCAGGTCAAGACTAGCTGGTAGGACCTGAGAGACAGGACACCTTGAAGCTAATAAGCCACAGACAGGGACCCAACTTTGCCTGTCAGACAGTATGTCTCCAAGGCCTGGGCCTGAGTTGGCTAACTTCTCAGGAGCCATCTCTTACAGCAGAATGCCCTTGCCTACCCCACCCACTCCATCCTTCCCTGAGTTTATACTAGTCTCCCTGGACCCTCTTGAAGCATTGTTGGCAGCTATCCTCTGTCAACCATCTTCCCAGTGAGTGGCTTTTCCTGTTCAGGTCTTGTGGGTTCCTGCTCTGTTTTAATGCTCTCTTTAAGGAAGTCTCTTAGATGTTTTGCTTTGTTTTGAAACGAGTATCATATATCCCAGGCTGCCCTTAGGAAAATGGTTTACCTTCGAGGGCAGAAGGACTTAGCAATGTGTCCTGCCTGCCTGTCTTAGTTAGGATTTCTATCACTGCAACCAAACACCATGACCAGAAACCAAGTTGAGGAGGAAAGGGTTTATTCTGTTTACACTTCCACACTTCTGTCCATGGCCAATGGAAGTCAGAACATGAGCTCAGGCAGGCAGGGCAGGAACCTGGAGGCAGGAGCTGATGCAGAGGCCATGGAGGGGTGCTGCTTTCTGGCTTGCTCCCTGTGGCTTGCTCTGCCTGCTTTCTTATAGAGCCCAGGACCACCAGCCCAGGGGTGGCATCACCCACCATGGGCTTGGCCCTTCCCCTACAGCTGGATCTCATGGGGGCATTTTCTCAATTAAGGTTCCCTCCTTTCAGATAACTGTAGCTCATGTCAAATTGACATAAGACTGGCCAGCACATCATCCTAATAAGGCTCCAGTGACAATCTAAAGTTCACTCTGGGGAACCAGTGAAGCTTATTTACAGATCATGGTTGAAGAGTTATGAGCAGAAAGATGAATGACCTTGAAGCAACCTCCCTGAAAAGTCTGTACGCAGAGAGGATGATAGCTTTCATCTCCAGGGCTATGTAGATAAAATTCCATTCCCCTAGTCTTCTCCACCTCTGTCTTCTAGCCTTTCTCAGAGCCCACAAAGGCCACATGCCATTAGGGCAGAATTGCATTACACTGGCTGGAGTGAGGGTCTCTTCAAAAATACACACACACACACACACACACACACACACACAGAGTCTTCCTATGGCCTCCCTTCTCACTAAGGCAGAACAGTCATTAGTGTGGGGAACGTCTTCCACAGAGAGGATAGGATGCTCTTCCCTGTGGTATACAGGAAAACAAGCCAGCAGATCTAGGAGGAGGCAGTGGGATGCTGCCCCAGTGCACCATTGTGAGCCCCACACATCTGCAACACAGGCTCGCAGGATGGGCTTGGCTTTGAGTTGACTTTCATGAACTTTGATGTGTAGAATAAAGGTTTAGTCTTAGGCTTGTAGTTTACCTAAGTGTGCTCAAAACCAGATATGGGGCTTTCTTGTTTTCCTTGTATCGAAAAGGAAGAAGAGGGCAGGAATATGGCTCAGTTGATAGAGTGCTACCCTAACATGCATGAAACCCTGGTATTGAGTTTTGACCTGCTGATATGTATTGTAATGCTAAATTCTGTACCCAAGTTCTCTAGGCCTCCTAGAGAATTCTCACATTTACAAGCTTTTGTTGTTCAAACCTTGTTCCTTGATTTAAAACTATTGGTTAAGCAAAATTTGCTACAGCCAATTACTGGGGAGATTAGAGGTAGATGGGTTTTGAGTTATCTAGTCGGGGCTGGAGAAGGGAAAGGAAAAGAAGAGAACAAGAGAAAGAAGAAGCAGCCCTGATGGGGAGATAGACCATGAGCACATGGCCAGGAGAAACAGCAAGTATTTGGGGAGCTCTGCTAGGGAGGTAGCCAGCACAGCAGTTAGAAAAGGATTAGGGATGACCCCTCAGTAATTGCCAAAGCCAAATGAAATAACCATAGTCTTAGTCTCATTTATTTGTAAGCTAGTTGGGGATAAGTTTAAGTTGGTTTTACTATATCCTGGGCTCCCTCCCCCGCATCAGGCATGGTGGTCCACACCTGTAAAACTGACTCTGAAGAGGTAGAAGCTGGAGGGTCAAGACTTCAAAGTCACAGACTACAAAGCAAGTTTGAGGCTATCCTGAGCTACATGAGACTTTGTCAAAAAAAAAAAAATTAAAGCAGGCAGCTAGGGAAGCAGAATGAAGAGGGATGCGTGGTTGTGCACAGCAAGTATGTTCCTCGGTGTCTAAGTCAGATCTGAGAGGTGTTGTATGTGTGTTTGTGTATGTGTGTGTGTGTATTTCTATGTGTGTGTTTATGTGTGTCTGTGTGTGTGCATGTGTGTGTGAGTGTGTGCCTGTGTGTGTGTATCTGTGTATGTCTGTGTGTGTCTCTGTGTGTCTGTGTGTGTCTGTGTGTGTGTCTGTATGTGTGTCTATGTGTGTGTATCTGTGTGTGTGTGTGTATCTGTGTCTGTATGTATCTGTATGTATCTGTGTGTCTGGGTGTGTGTCTGTGTGTATGTGTGTATGACTTTGCATGTGTCTGTATGTGTGTCTGTGTGTGTGTTTGTGTGTGTGTCTGTGTGTATGTCTATGTGTGTCTGTCTGTCTGTTTGTCTGTGTGTGTCAGTGTGTGTGTGTCTGTGTATCTGTGTGCATCTGTATGTATCTGTGTGTGTGTCTGTGTGTGTGTCTGTGTGTCTGTATGTGTGCCTGTATGTGTCTGTGTGTGTGTGTCTGTGTGTGTGTCTGTGTGTCTGTGTGTCTGTATGTGTGTATGTCTTTGTGTGTGTCTGTGTGTGTGTCTGTGTGTGTCTATGTGTATGTCTGTGTGTGTGTCTATGTGTCTTTCTGTGTGTCTGTGTGTTTCTGTGTGTGTGTCTGTGTGTGTCTGTGTGTGACACAGACATGCCTCTGCTTTTGTGCATGTTGACTGATCCGGTGATGCTGAGACGAGTGTATGTCAGTGATGAGCATGTACCACCCAGGTCCTAGTAGGCTTCTCCCCGAGAGTGTGCAGAGACCATCCACATTCCCTGGAGGTCATGTACTGAGGGAGTGACCTAGTGCAGCTAGGAGCGCCCTCAGCTGGGATATCCCTCAGGGGGACATGGGTACCTTCCTGAACACTCTTCCTATGGAGACAGGTTTTGTTAGGTCACCAGTTCTAGAGGAGGTTGGAGCATCTCTGGGTACCTCCTCTGGTATGAGTATGAAGGTGCCTTATTCTGTCTCATCCCAAGCTCCAGTGAGTTGAAGTAATCACCAGTAACCAGAGCTGGACCTCAGTACTCATCCCTGTTCCACCCTCAGGGGCCCTTCTGCCCTCCCCGTGTGCTCCAGACCACTCCCTTAGGGTCTAGCTGTCATGTCAAGTGACAGTTCCCATTCAAAGGCAGTAGCTCACTCATTCATCCATTTATTCTTGGACTTGGAGAGGTTCCCTGGTGGCTAGCCAGACTCAGATTGAAGCCCAGTTGCTCCACTGCCAAGCAAGAGATCTACATCTCCCCAGTCCCATTCCCTCCATTCCCAGGTAAGGCAGCAATGAAACCTGCCACACTTCATGAATGTTCAGTCATAAGCCCCTAGGGCTGGGCATGGAATCCTGAGCTAAACAGGAGTCCCTATGTTGGGCATGAGCCCCTGGGCTAGGCTTGAGCTCCTGGGCTGGGCAGAAGCCCCTGGGCTGGGCATCATGCCATTCTCCATTCAGAACTCCTACAGAGAATTAGCTGAGAGAAGGAATTGTTTGAGGCTGGTCTTGGCTCACAGCCCAATTCAGGTCAATTACTCCATTCTTAATTGAGTCACCCTCTGTTCTAGCTTCCTTTCTGTTGCTATGATAAAACACTCCAACCAAAAAATGTTCATGGAGGAAAGGGTTTATTTCATCGTCAACTCCCAGGTTACTACAGTCCTTCTGTTGAAACAGGTCAGAACAAGGGCTCAGCGCAGAAATCTGAAGACAGGCCCACTTGCTGTTCTGCAGTGTCTGATCTCTGACCAGGGGACTTCCTCACAGCCAAGGAAGCACAGCAGGAATCCTGGAGGATGCTGCTTGCTAGCTGGGTCTCTGGCTCGCTCACTCCCTCACTCAAGTTTAATTAGCTTTCTTGTACAGCAGAGATCCACCTGCCTAGGGACAGCGCCCCCCACAGTGGGCCGGACCCTCCTCCCTCAATTAATAATCAAGATGTTCCCCCACAGACATACCAATTTGGCCTGGTGATTCCTCAATGGGGGCTTTTTTCTCAAGTGACCCTATGCTGTGTCCGATTGACAGTTAGAGCTAACTAGGACACCCCTAAAGTGTCTGTTCTGTACTAGAGAAGGCATGAGGCTGGATGTGCCCCCAATGAACTGTTTACTATTAATGCCTTCTACCTGCCAAGCCACTCGTGGAATTAAACCCTGCGCTCAAATGTGGCATGGAGAGGTGAGCTTTCTTAGCCAGCAGGATGCTGGAGATCCAATTAAGTTGTGCATTTTAATTCTCTTGCCTGCTGCTTATTGCTGAGGAGGGAGGGGAGATGCATGGCTTTCTATCTATGGAGCACAGTTATCTATGGAACACAGAGGCCAGAGTTTGCATACTGCTGGCAAACAGAGCAGAGATGCTGGAGTTGGGGCAGAAGGCATGACATTAAAAATGAGCATCTCTAAGGCTGAGCTTTGGAAAATGTTGACAGAAATTTCTGGAATAAGGAGATTAGCTTGTGAACAAAGAAAAAATGATTGTGTCGAAGGTCCTCTTATGAGGAGACCCAGGTCAAGGAAGGTCTCTGGTAGGTCACCTGCTCTGGTCAATGCTGGGGTCCTGTGGCTCAAAAGACCAGTCCTGCCTGGTCATCCCAGCAGCTCAGCAAGGAAAGCAGCTGTCCTTGGGTCTCCTTCTCTAATCAGCATTGTTTGCTTGCAAGAGTTGATAAGCAGAGTGTGTAACCCTGGGCATAGGAAACCCAGGAAGAGATAGAGTGCTCAGGAAGGGCTTTTTGGCTGGGCCCTTCATCCAGCTGAGGAAGAGACTCCCCACGGAGAGCACTGTGGGTAGAAACATATCCCCCTGGTACTCTGAAGTGACTGTCAGATAGACTTATGGTCTTAGGGGCATGGATGACAGACTTGTTACAGAGATGGATTAGGAAAGGGGGAGCTGGGAGAAGGGAAGGAGAGCAGTGGGAAGGGGAATGGAAGGAAGGGGAGGGAGGGGAGAGAGGGGAGGGAGGGGAGGGAGGGGAGGGAGGAGAGGGAGGAAAGAGGATCCTGGAAGGTCAGGTCCTTTTGCTTTCCTTCTGGTCCCTCTTCCTGGGCAAAAAGACCATCCTAGGAAGCAGATGGTCTCTTTCAGAAGAAAGGCATTGTAGCGGCTATTCCTGGTTGTCAACTTGACTATATCTGGAATGAACTACAATCCAGAATTGGAAGGCTTCCTTTGGCCCTAATCTGGAGGCTGAGAGATACAAGTTTCCAACCTGAATCTTGGCATGGAGATCTTGAGCCATAGTGGTTATGAATCCCACAAGATTAAGACAGGAAGATCTCCGAGTTCAAGGTCATCTGGGATTAAAGGTGTGGTGGCACACTTTTTGCTGGAGATCTATACAAGACATAGGAAGAAGGAAGGCTCTCTCTGCTTCGCCTGCTTGCCTTGTTGGACTGAGCAACTGCTCGATCCTTGGACTTCCATTCACAGCTGCTGCTGACCACTGTTAGGAGTTGGACTACAAACTGTAAGTCATCAATAAATTTCTTTACTATATAGAGACTACGATAAGTCCTGTGACTCTAGAGAACCCTGACTAATCCAGGCAGTGTGGATTGCTGAGGTTGCTCTCTGTTCCTGTCTTCAAGGCCTCTAGGATGCAAGTGAGCTAGCTCTAGAAGCTTCCTGTGCTGGCTTCTAGTTCCATGAAACTTGACTCAAGCTAGAGTTCCTCCATAAGATCTGGCTATAGCTTCTTCTTCTCTGGGAAAACACCAAATGGTGGATGACGCTGGTGCAGCGGGAGGACCTGAGGGCCCATGATTAGGAGGCCATGGGGCTCGTGGAGGTAAAGCTGAAGACAAGGAGTGGATCCCCATCACCAAGCTGGGCCACCTGGTTGAGGACATGAAGATAAAGTCTTTGGAGGAGATCTACCTGTTCTCCCTGCTTATTAAGGACGAGGTTCTGAAAATCATGCCAGTGCAGAAGCAGACTCGGGCTGGCCAGTGGACCAGGTTCAAGGCATTCGTCACTATTGTGGACTACAATGGTCAGGTTGGTCTTGGTGTTAAGTGCTCCAAGGAGGTTGCCACTGCCATCCGAGGGGCCATCATCTTGGCCAAGCTTTCCATCGTCTCTGTGTAGAGAGGCTACTGGGGGGACAAGATTGGCAAGCCCCACACTGTTCCATGCAAGGTGACAGGCCGCTGTGGGTCTTGCTGGTGGGTCTCATCCCTGCCCCCAGAGGCACTGGCATTGTCTCTGCTCCTGTGCCCAAGAAGCTCCTGATGATGGCCGGTATAGATGACTGCTACACTTTAGCCAGAGGCAGAGCCACTTTAGCACTGCCACCCTGGGCAACTTTTCCAAGGCCACCTTTGATGCCATCTCCAAGACCTACAGCTACCTGACCCCCGACCTCTGGAAAGAGATTGTGTTCACCAAGTCTCCTTACCAGGAATTCACTGATCATCTTGTGAAAACCCACACCAGAGTCTCTGTTCAGAGGACCCAGGCTCTAGCTGTGGCTACCACATAAGGGTTTTTATATGACAAAAATAAATGAATTAAGTCTGTTTAAAAAAAAAAGAAAGAAAGAAAGAAAGAGAGAGAGAGAGAAAGAAAGAAAGAAAGAAAGAAAGAAAGAAAGAAAGAAAGAAAGAAAGAAAGAAAAAAGAAAAGATCTGGCTATAGGCAGGCCTGTAGGGCATTTTCTTAATTCATGATGGATGGAGGAGGAGCCCAGACCATCCTAGTTTCTATCCTGGTCCTGGGTTCTATTAGAAATCAGGATAAAAATGCCATGATGAGCAAGCCAGTAAGCAGCACCCTTCCAAGGCCTCTGCATCTTGCCTCCAAGTTCCTGCCCTGTGTGAGTTTCCTCAAGGAAACTTCAAGGATGGAGTAAGATGTGGAACTATAAGCCAAAAAAAAAAAATTAACTCTTTCCTCTGGAAGAAGAAATGCCTAGCAAGCCCCAGACTAACTGGTGAGAGCAGTTACCGTGGGATCTGCAGGTAGAAGAGATTCCTTTACAGCCCTCTGTGAAGCTGAGAGACAGACGGGGCTCAGTTAGCCTTCCTCAGACCTGAGGCACAGCTGAAGGAGGGTCTGAAATCGTGGCTTTCCTCACTCTCAATGGCAAGTTCATCTAGCCTGTTGCTGCCAGTATTAAATCAAGTGTGCATGTCTGTGTCTCTATGTGTCTGTCTCTAAGAATCTGTATGTACCTGTGTGTGTGTGTGTGTGTAAACATGTGTCTTTACATTTGCCTATGTGTGTGAGAAAGAACATATATGACTGTGTCTCTGTGTGTTGGTATATGCAGCTCTGTTTGTCCATGTGTCTCTGTAAGTACCAAGAAACTGTGTGCACCTGCTTGTATGCGTGTGCCTGTGCCTCTCTCTCTCTCCCTCTCCCTCTCCCTTTCCCTCTCCCACTACTCTCCCTCTCCCCCCCCCCGTGTGTGGGGGGGGGAACACGCGCACGCATGCTCTCGCGCACACTCATGTACTCACGTGCTCCCACTCACGTGCTCGCTCATCCCTGTGTGTAAGAAGGGAGGATGGAGAGTCTGAAAGTTCTCTTTTCTCCTTCCTTCTTTGGAAGCACCCACACTGGTGACCACAACTTCCTGTTTCTGGCTCCTGTTCTTCAAGCCAAAGGTCTATGCTTTCTCCAGAAGTGTTTGTCTCTTGCCACAAGGCTCAAGATGTACCCAGTCCAGTCCCTATGTTAAAAAAAAAAAATGCCACAAAGTCCCAGAATTTACCTTTTGCAGCTGCTCCCACCCCCAAGGCCCCGGCCCGTAGCTCTCTGTTCCCCAGCACCCCAGCAGCTCTGTTCTGCAATGTGCATAGGTTTCTTGGTTGTTTTCTGTCGGGGAGTGTGGTGGCAGGATCTTTCAAAACCTTCCCAGGGAAGTAAAACCAACAATTGCCTGTCTCATTTTAGAACTGCCCTGGCTGTGACCCTCACATCCTTTGAGTCACCGCTGAGAAAAGCATGTGGCTCTGACAGTCTGTGGCTTCCTAGCAGAGAAGTGGAGAAACAAATGTCTGTCTTCCACAGGATAGACAACAGTACAACAAAGAGCCTAGAAAAGCCACAGGGCTCACCTGTGAACCTGTCTCCCAGAAAAGGAAAAGAGGAAGAGGAACAGGAGGAAGATGAAAGGCAGAGAGGGAAGGAAAGGAGAGAGCCGAGGGTAAAATCACGAAGCTGCTATTACACCTGGGCACTGGCCGCTCATCAGGCCTCCTGGGCACTGGGGTGGGGAGGGGGATGGCTTGCATACCTGAGTACCTAGCACCCCTATGGGAAACCCAGCCCTTCCCTACCCAGTCCTGGGTTACACCAGAACTACATTTCTATCCTCTCAGCCATACCTTGAGGCTCAGCTGCCCGTAAAACAGCAAGAAAAGATTTTTCTGTGTCCTCTGGGGTCACTGAGGGCACCCCTAGTGGGGTAAACACAAGGTAGATTCCACGGGGGCAAAATCACCCCTCCCTCCCCTGATTCTTCATTGTCATCTGTATAATCCACACTGATTTGTACCCTTTTCCTCTTACAATAATTCATAGTAAAAAAGAAATAGGTGATTTTAGTGTGTGTGTGTGTGTGTGTGTGTGTGTGTGTGTGTGTGAGTGTGTGTGTACACTCTTGCAAGGCCTGGGTTCAGATCTCCCACCCTGGCATGGCATCATGTGTCTGTAACCACAGGGTTGGGAAAAGTGAGGAAGAGATAGAAGGATCCCTGGGGCTCACTGGCTAGATAGTCTCAACTAAACAGTAAACTCTAAGTTCAGTGATTCTATCTCTAAATGTAAGGTAGAATATAACAGAAAGAGATAAGTCACATGAACCTATGGCCTCTACATGTACACACTGCAGAGAGAAAGAGACAGACAGACAGACAGACAGAGACAGGGGAACCTAAGGGATGGTAAGAGCAGCCCAGGAACTCCTCACAGACATTTACAGAGCAAAGAGGATCTATGCATTAGCAGGGGGAGGGGAATTGCACATCAAGTATATGGAGGACCAGGCTGGCTTGAACCGAAAGAGCTGAGAGAACCAGAGGCACAACAGGGCCCCCAGAGACAGCCACAGGAGAACTGGTGGGCAGGGTCGCTTCCTTACAAATCAACCACCCACAGGGCCTCCCAGACATCTCCATCAATAATCATGCAAGGATTTATAAGAAGCCATCTGTCCCTCACGTGCAATGTTGTCTTTCTTCAAAGCCATAAGCATACCTTGGGGCTCAGCCAAGGTATGGCTTATAAAGCCCTGGATAATGACCTTGCACGCACCTTTCAGCACAAACGCAACTGAGGACAACTGTTTGCAGAGGACGTGCCGCTTTATGCCTGGACTTCTCTGTGTTCACAGTCTACTGTCTCTGCAGAGACTGCCGGGGACACAGCACTGCTGCATCTATGGGGAACTCCTGCATTCCCACTACTTTAACACCTTTCTAAACACAAACTGAAACCACTCCAGAGGTAAGTGCTCCTCAATTGCCCTGTCCACTCTGCCTCCTCAAAGCTCCTGAAGATGGTCCATTCAGCCACCTGTCCCATGTGCCCACTTCCTGGTACCCCTGTTGCTAAGGAAAATCCTAAACAAGCACAATTGCTTCTCTGGAGGACCCTGTAACTGAAACACGAGGCAGGCTGAAAGCAGGTTTTTGACTTCTCCAGAGAGTATTGTATTGTCTCTTCATCATCGGAGCAAAGTAGTCTTCCATTGTCCTCCCTGTTCTCTGGACAAAAGGCACCTTTTGTATTAAATCCACTACAGGACTGATTATTCTTGGCAAAGGCTAAGAGTGACCAGACAGGCCCACAGCTTCCTGGGGCATAGAAACAGGAGTGAAGCACTGTTAGGGTTAACAGCGGACCTTTATTGTAAGCACTCAATTTTATGAATATTTTTCCTTTAAGTCAGGCATCCTCAACCCGAGGGTGGTAACCATCAGAAAACACGTATTTCCGGTGGTCCCAGAAACTGAGGGAGACACTGCTCAGTAGCAAAATTACAGTTATGAAGTAGCAACAAAAATAAATTCATGGTTTGGGGTTCCTAATGACATCAGAAGTATGTGTTTTCCAGTGATTGAGACCCACAGGTTGAGAACCACTGCTTGAAATAAAATATGATTTATTGGGGGGGGGGGGAACCAGGACAATTTAACCCTCTGACAGTTGTCACAGACACCCTAGTGCTTAGCTGCTTTGAGTGGAGGACTGTTGGCCAAGAAGCCAGGTGAATGGTCTCATGGCAGCCCAGTTGCTATTAACACTGCACATACATGTGCTTGCATGCACACCCACACACATACACACAACACACACCCTGAGAAACCTGCACAGTGGCTACCGCTGCTCGCTGCCAAAGCTGCGCTAGAAATCAGTCTCAGACACACTTTTTTCCCAAGTAGCTTGCACTGGGCTTTTGATACAAACAAGAAAAACTAAGGGAAATGACTTCAGAGTGTTTGGCGGGAGGCGGTCATTAACTAGACTTTTTATTTATAACCATCTCCATCTTCCAGTCCTCCTAATCAAGCCAGTCAGGGCAGGGTCTCCTTGACGGTAAGTGGAGCCTTATTGGAGTTCATGAGTACACGTGGCTGACCTAAGGCCTCGGGTGGATTTTGCTGATACCTGAGGATCCTGGGCTGCCGTCCATGACAAAGGTAGGTGCACAGACTTCTGTGTTGAGGATGTCAGTGGTCAATCTGCCCTCAGCACTGAAGAAGCCATCTGACTGACTATGACTTATTTCCTTTTCTGCCTGTGTATTTATGTGTAGTAGCTTTACTACCCAAGGATTACCATGCTAGCAGCAACCACTGTGGGCCTGGAATTTCCCTCTTTCCCGTTAGCCTAAGAACAAAGCCACATGTAATTTGTGGGCCAAGACACATAACCCAGAGCCACTTTGGGAAAGCCCCAACCCCATATTTTTTTTTTAATTCTTTTTTTTTTTTAATTTGTTTTGGGTTTTGAGACAAGGTTTCTCCATGTAACTCTAGCTGGCCCTAAACTCACAGAGATCCACCAGCCTCAGCCTCCCAAGTGCTAGGACTAAAGGTGTGCACCATCACTTGGCCTTCTTTGATTTTTAAAAGTGTGTGTGTATGTGTACACGTGTGTGTATACACAGGTAGTATATGTACATGAATGTGAGTATCCCTATGTCCACACATGTAGAAGCCAGAGCAGTGTCTTCCTCTATCACTTTCTACCTTATTACTTTGAAGCAGGTCTCTAACTGAAACAAACCCACTGGGCTAGGCTGGGTAGCCAGTGAGTTTTCTGGATCTTCCTGTCTCTGTCCCCCGAGGCTGGAGTTATAACCACACATAGTCATCCCTGGCATTCTCTGTGGGTGCTGGGAATTGAACTCAGGTCCTGTACTTACGAGGTAATCAGTTTACTGACTGATTTCATCTTCCCAGGTAATCCCACATTTCTATCCCTAAATAGCAATTAATTGTGGAAGCTGGCATCTGAGCTGGGCATGGGCCCAATAAGGCAGTGTGAGGCCACCCATGAGGGGAAGGAGGAGGAACTTCCAACACAGCCATCATCCATCCACTGACAGGGTGACTGCTAGCCACCTTCCGCTTCCGGTGTTAAGACTCAGTGTGTAGAGCAAAGCAAAGGCAAGCTAAGGGTTCTGGGTTCCTCTTGATGGTAACAAAAATGTTCTGACGTTACCAAAGGTAACTGGTGTGTGGCTCAGAGTGCACACTACCCTGAGAGGGGTCCCTCAGAGAGTTGTGAACCAGCTCTCTAGAAAGATGTCTGAGATAAATGTGATAGCTAGGGAGACGGCTCAGCCAGAAAAGGGTTTGCCACATAAGATGGCATGAGTTCAAGCCCTGCCACCGATGTCAAAAGCTGAGAGTGGTGGTATGGGGCCTGTAATCCCAGGTTGGGAGGTAGAGACAGGCAGACCCCTGCCTGACCTAGCCTGATAAATAAGCTGCCACGAGGAATCACAGCTGAGGTTGTCCTCTGGCTACACACACACACACACACACACACACACACACACACACACAAAGTCAAGTAGTAAATAAACAAATAAAACTAAATATTCAATAAAACACCACACTGGTGGACAAAACGAAGACAATGTAGGGCAAACATGCACCTAGGCACCCAGGACTTCTGCTGACTTGGCAGCAAAGTGCCAGTCTCATTTGTCCCACTTCATCCCCACCTCCAACCCCACCCCACCCCCACCCCACACCACCTCAGCAAGGGCTCCAACAGTAAAGGAGCTGGTGTCCAACACGGCCTGCCACAGACGGTGTCGCCAGCCATCAGTCTCGTGAGGCTGTCAGGAAGCGACGAAGGCTTCACATGCACCATCCTTCTAGTAAGTTCACTGGAAGATCAACGAAGGTTAAGACAAGAAGCTGAAGGGGAGCGTGGGGACCAGCCAGGAGGGCCTGAGGGAAGCAGCCATCTCTGAGCCATGCTCTCAGTATCCCTGTGTGAGGCCAGCTAAGCATCCACAAAGGGCCGACAGATGTCTTCAGCCAACTCATGGCTGCTTCCCCTGCAGGCCCTGCTGCTTCTCTAAGAAAGGAGATGGCTTTAACCCTGGGTATTCATAAAGGAAGAGGGAGTGGACATCACCAGAGAGTCCAAGGCCCCTCAATGAGTTGCCAGACGATCAACTCATATCCTCATGGTGGGTCACTAGGCTCTCCATCCTCAGCTTCTGAGCAGTGTAGACAGGGGGTAGCCCTGGTGATACCCCACCACATATCCTCTGTCACTCACATGTAGGTTCTAGTTTCCTTCCCAGACAGCAACTACAGCCAGGCACGTGGAGGCCTGGAGAATCCCTCCTCCCACACGGATGACTGGGTTACTCCCACGGTCCTGTAAAGTAAGGTGACTGTGTCTCTCAGCACTCTAGGAATGTGTAGATGTGGAATATTGGGACCTACCACGGAAGTGGCCCTTGTGGCCCTGAGGGAGTCACACCAGAGTGCTGTCCATACCCCCAGAGTCTGTGCAGCTTGGGTGACTATGGGATTCAAAACACTGCAGGACATTGACTCATCCCAAACTGGTCCATCACGAGTGGCAGAGAAGGGCTGTGAGACCTGTGAGGGCTCCTTACTCTCTCTCATTTTCTCTCTCTCTCATTCTCTCTTTCTCTCCCCCACCCTCTTCTTCCCTCTCCCCCACCCCCACCCCCACATGCTTCTCTTTGTTGGTTAATATTAAGCGTCAACTTGGCAGCATCTAAATTCACCTAGGAGACAAACCTTTGTCTGTAAGGGAGTTTCTAGATTAGGTAATTAAGACCCGCCCTGAGCGTAGGCGGCACCATTCTGTCCTAGTTAGCTTTCATTGCAATTTTGATGTAGCCTAGAGTCTTCTGAGAGGAAAGCCTCTATTAAGGGATTGCCTAGATCAGATTGACCTGTGGACACTGTGGGGCATTGTTCTGATTATTAACTGATAATGGAGGATCCAGCCCACTGGGGGAGGCACTGTCCCTAGGCAGGTGGACCTCTGCTGTACAAGAAAGCTAATTAAACTTGAGTGAGGGAGTGAGCGAGCCAGAGACCCAGCTAGCAAGCAGCATCCTCCAGGATTCCTGCTGTGCTTCCTTGGCTGTAAGGAAGTCCCCTGGTCAGAGATCAGACACTGCAGAACAGCAAGTGGGCCTGTCTTCAGATTTCTGCGCTGAGCCCCTGTTCTGATTTATTTCAGCTGAAGGACTGTAGTAACCTGGGAGTTGACGATGAAATAAACCCTTTCCCCAAACTTGTTTTTGGTCAGAGTGTTTTATCACAGCAATGGAAACAAACTAGAGCAAGGGTCCTAGGCTGCATAGAATGTAGGCATACATGTGTCTGCATATATGCATTGTGATATGTGTGTATGTGTATGAGAGAGAAAGAGGGAGAGAGAGAGAGAGAGACAGAGACAGAGACAGAGACAGAGACAGAGACAGAGAGAATGAGAATCTTCAAGCTACAGAAAAGTTGCAAGTACCAAGGAAGCAGGGATTTTTTTTTTCTTTCTGACAGTGCCAATCAATTTGGTTTTGGTTTATATGTATATTGACTTCGATTTTTGAGGCAAAAAAACTCACTATATAGTTCAGACTCAAACTCATTCAATAGCTAAGAATGACCTTGAACTCTAAATCCTCCTGCCTCAAACTCCCAAATGCTCTGATGACAAGCTGTACCACCATTCCTGGCTTCAACAGCTATGGATACCAGGTTCATGACTGGCAGACACTTCAGTCAGTACTTATTTTTCACAAACTAGAACACACCATTATATTCTGTTTTCTGTTGTTAAGATTACACACCATGACCAAAAGAAACTTGAAGAAGAAAACATTTATTTGACTTACACTTCTACATTCAAGTCCTGAGCCTGGAGTAAGACTGATGGCCAGCAAGTCCCATGATGCATCCTCTCATCTCTGCCCTCACAGATCTGAGGCTACAGGCACTATAAACTCACTTAGCCTTCTACATAGGGGTTGGGGATTGGAACTCCAGCCTTTGTGATTGAGCAACAAGTGTCCTTTCCCATGGAGCCATTTCACAGCCCCAAGCCTGGCCCCTCTCCCCCACTCCTTCTCTCTATCTCTCTGAATCTCTGTCTCTGTCTCCATCTCCTTCTCTTCCCTCTCCCTCTCCTTCTCACTCTCCCTTCCCACTCATCTTTCCCTGATTAGGCATGGTTCATGACCTTTTCTTGTCTCTTGAGATCTGGACATGGTGGACTAGCCAGCTCCTTGACATAACCTTCATCCATGTGGACCTGATGAGTCCTCATTGATGTCATTGCCAGGAGCATTGCAGAAGCACCCCTGCATCCTCCCCATGCTCCGTCAGGTACCACACAATCAGAGGGTCTTGCCTCTGATGATGTTGCACTCCATTGGCCACAGCTATAGTGATGTCTACCATTCCTCCCATTGCCTCCTTTGCATTCAATGTCAAGAGGTAGGCTTCTCTGGTAGTATATAAATATTCTCTTGTACTTCAAGCTGAGACATTTCTCTGTTAGCAAGACTGCTGTCCCACTCAGCTCTCTCTTGCCTTTCATTTGGTGTTTGGATTGTTCTGATGTGGCTGGCTATGGGTCCCTCTCATACTGGCTTGTGTGTCATCTGACCTTACCATCATTCTTTAAGCATGCGTGTGTTCTGTGTACATGCATGTAGATATGTTCCCATATGTGTCGATGCACATAAACATGTGTATGTGTGAACATGGAAGCACAAAGCTGCTGTTCTTTACCTTATTCGTTGCAGGGTTTCTCAAGCAATCCAGAGCTCGCTGTGGCAGTAGTCAGCTTGTTCCCAGAAGTCTCTACTTCTGCCTTCCAGCACTTAAATTACTATGAGATTCCATGCCATTCAGCATTTTTGTGGGTCTGGGGATCTGAGCTCCGAGTCTTCACACTTGTACAGCAAGTGCTTTATCAACTCAATTGATAAACTTCCAGCCCTCTCCAGAGATTCATCACACTGGTTCTTTGACACCCTGTTCACTCTGTAGAGACTCTCACTCACTCTTACCACACAGTCCTTATGGCTGCTCATCCTTGTGGATGCTCCACGCTGCTATGTGGTCCCCTCAGCTCCAACACCCGTCTCTGTGACTCTTCCCACAGCTGTTCAGATTCTTGCCTTTGTCAGCCCCATACAGCAGGGTTGGCTCTGAATTTCTAGACAAGGGGGCAGTAGACATGGAGCATCACAACCTGGTCCATGAGTGCCTGAAGGCTGGTACATGTCCCACCACTGCCCAGAGCATGAGAAGACACCTCACCATCACCGCTGCCCTCACTCTTTCAAAAGGTCGTAAGGGCTGGGAATGTGGCTCAGTGGTCAGAGAGTTCGCCTAGTATACATGAAGCCCTGGGTTCCATTCCCAGCTCCATGTAAAACAGGTGTGGTGACACATGCCTGGAAGCCCAGCACTCTGGAGATGGAGGCAGTAGGATCAGAAGGTCAAGTTGACTCCATAGTGATTTCAAAGCCAGCTTGGGATGTAAGAGACTCTCAAAAAAATATTAAAACTGTAGTTTCTTTATATTTGCTTTAGTCAGTAAACACTACTGGAGATTTTCCATGTTTTAATGACAATTTTTTTTTGCTTTTTGTGCATTTTGTCCAATGTTCAGTAGAAATGGAAATAATTATTTCCAAGAAATTCTTACATAGATGGGATATACTAGTGTGTTAAATAATTGTAACTTCCCTTCTCTTTTGTTTTTTTACCTTAACTTATAATGTCAATATCAACTAAATTTATTTTTCTGTTTTCTCATGTAGTTTTCTGAAAATGTCAGTATAGAACATTAGCTTATTAAATCTTTCTAGCCTTTTTGAGGTTTTGTGTGTGTGTGTGTGTGTGTGTGTGTGTGTGTGTGTGTGTTTATCCATGCACATGTGCAGATGTGCTCATCTGTATGTGCACATGTGGAGGCCAGAAGTTACATCCAAGAAGGCATGATGCAAGAGGAGCTGAGAATTCTACATCTTCATCTGAAGGCCACTAGGAGATGACTGGCTTCCAGACAGCTAGGAAAAGGGTTTTAAAGCCTATACCCACAATGACACACTTCCTCCAACAAGGCCACACCTATTCCAACAAGGCCATACTTCCTAATAGTGTCACTTCATGGACCAAGCATATTCAAACCACCACAGTAGCCAAGAATGGCTTTGAGCTCCTGATCCTCCTGCCCCTACCTCTAGAGTGCTGAGGTGTGTACCATCAGCCTGACTCTTAGTCTTTGTGGTGGTTTAAACAGATATGAACTCCCACCTCCTATAGACTCATGTGTTTGAATGCTTGGCCCATGGGGAGTGGCACTATTAGGAGGTGTGGCCTTGTTGGAGGAAGTGTCACTGTGGGAGTGGACTTTGGCATCTCTACACTCTAGCTCTGCCCAGTGTCCCCTCCTGGCTGCCTTTGAATCAAGGTGTAGAATGCTTGGCTCCTCCAGCACCAATTAAACGTTTTCCTTTATAAAAGTTGCCTTGGCCACTTTCCAGTGCTGTCTCTTCTTTATGTTGTTTTCCAATCAAAACTATTTGGGATTCAGTAAGAGGGAAGTGATTTCTGCACAATGTCTTGATTCCACATCATTGACTCAATCCATCTCTACTAATTGACGTCAATACTCTCATAAACTGGAGGAGCCCATGAGATTATTGTGGCCTGTGTTATTTCACTGATGTCCCTGATGAGTCTCACAGTGGTATCTCCTTGTCCCATGACAGCCTCATGCTGTGTTCATGTCTAAGAAGCAACAACTCTCCTTTCTATTCTCCAAGACAGCTTGTGACTGTGTGGTCCATTGCAATGCAGTGGTGAACCTTTAAACCCTGACAGAGGTCACCCACGTCCTGCTGGGTCTCCACCTAGTCTGGGGCCATCATTCTTTCCTCAGGAGGGTGTGAGAGTGTGACTGTCTCCAAACAAAGGCTCAGCTTTTCCTGCGGGGGTGGGGGTTGGGGCTGGGGGGATGATGAGGGGTGGGGGGGGATGATGGGGAGGAGGGAGTTCATTCCTGGGCTGTTGCTAGATCTAGGCTTGCATTTGTCTCTGTCTCAATGGCATGTGCATTACTGAAAGACACAAAATCCTACCCAGTGATAGCCAAGAAAGTAACAGCTCTGCCAGGCAGAGGCAACAGCTGCTTGGTCTCCTGGGCTGTCCGTCACAGGAGACAGTGTACTCAAGGCCTTAGCTGCCTTCCAGTATGGCTTGAACTGTGTGGATTCCATAAGGTGGCAGGCACCCTCCTTCTTAAATAGGGTCCCTTGTTGGAGGGTCATGGTTACTTCCAACCACAACCAACTCCTTTCTGCCCCTCTTTACTCTACAAGTCCTGGGATCCTGGACAAGCATGGATTCAAGACTGAACTGGTCCAGGAGAGACACACCCAGTGTCCCCAGGTGACCTGGTGCCTCTGTGGAGCAGGCAGGAAGTGTTGTTCCCTGGCCACCCAGCCACCCACGGCCATCTGCTCAGCTCCCTGGAAACACCCCTGTGGTCTCCGAGATTACTCAGCAGTTTTGAACTTCCTGTGCGGTGGGCCTGGTTTGTGTCCCTTTTTGCTCTGTTTGTTTGCTTTTGTGTGTGTGTTTCAAAACTTCAAATGGTGCAGTGAAAAGGAGTAGGAGGGATGGGCAGAACTCAGCATTATTGGCCAGCAAAGTGACTATCCACTAAGGCTAGGAGTTTTTTTCCTCAGACTTCCTGTGGTGAAATTAACCCCCAGCTGTGAGACACCACTGGAAGCCGGTTTCATCCCATTCTAGAGGTTAGAAATGGGACCTTGAGAATAGAGTAGGATTTGATGTTGTTATTGGGCGGAGCCTCAGGCATGAATCCTCCCAGCTTTATAGGAACCGAGAGAGACAGAAGGCATACCTATCTGTGTATGCACACACATATTCATACAGGGTGTTCTGCACCATTCGACCATGGGCACCATCTGGATACTCCATAATGACACCAGAAAATACCACTCTTAATCTTGAAACAAAGCCAGGACGAAAATAAACCTATTTATTGACTCATTTATTCATGCATGCATGCATTTGTTTTTGAGACAGGGTCTCCTGTAATTCAGGTGATCCTCAAACTCTCTATATATGGAAGAATGACCTTGAACTGCTGATTTTCCTGTACCCACTTCCTGAATGTTGGCATAAATCCCCACACTTGATTTGTGTTATGCTGAGGACGGAAGCCAGGGCTTTGTGTATGTTAGGCAAGCACCCAACCAAATGACCTATGTCCCCAGCCCAGTAAACCTGCCTTCACTCAAACCTATTCAATCTGTGGACAACAGAAATGGGACTCATGCCTCTTCTTCAGATGGCCATTTGCAGGGAGCCTTAAGAACAGCTAACCTGTGTCTCTGTGACCCATAGCTTAGACCAAACACCTGGAACTGACTCCCTGGAACCGGAGGCCATGTCTGTTCTCCATAGTAGGACTGGATACCCATTATGTGTCCACCATGAACTGCCATCACTCTTTCATCTCTGGGATGAGCATAGCTCAGTTGCCCTTTGCTTCACCTTACTGGCTACCAAGGAACCTACTTCTCCTGTCCTAAGCAACAAGGTCTTGGGGCATTACTGGACCCCAGGGATGCTGCTTTATTTCTAGAGAGATCTCACCCACCTCAATTAATTCAATCTAGAAACTTCTTCATAAACATGTCCACAGGTTTATCTTCAAGGTGATCCTTATCCTATCTAACTGGTACTCAGTACTATAGTATACTGGTCAAGGATATATATAGATATAGATATACAGATGTGTGTGTGTGTGTGCGTGTGCATGTGCATGTGTGTGTGTGTGTGCATGTGCATGTGCATGTGCATATGTGTGTGTGTGTGTGCGTATGTGTGCGTGTGTGTTGTGTGTGTGTATATAGATATGAAGGGGGCTTACTAAGGTGGCCCACGGTCTGTGGTCCAGCTAGTCCAACAATGATGGACTACCAAGGGAAAGTCCAAGACTCCCGTAGTTCTTCAGTCCACCAGGCTAGATTTCTCAGCTCTGGTCACCAGAATCCTGGAGAAGTAGGCTCTAATGCCAGAGAAATCATGAACTTTCCAGCAAGAGTGAGGGCAAGCAGGCAAAGAGCAAAAGCTTCCTTCTTCCATGTCTTTTATACAGACTTCCAGCAGAAGGTGTGGCCCACGTTCAAGTTGGTTCTTCTCATCCAAAAGATCCAGAGTAGAGGTGGCTCTTTCTACTCCAAATAATTTAATTAATAAAAATCCCTCACAGGTGTACCCAGCAATTTGGGTTTAAGTTAATTCCAGACACAGTCTAATTGACAACCAAGAATAGCCACAAGTAGTAGGTATCCTTGACTCTGTGCAAAGGGAAAACATGGGTTATCTTCAGTCCAGCACACCTGCAATGTCAGAATGTCAGCATGTGCACACACATCAAGACACTATTGGATCACCTGCTCACACCCACCCTCCAGAAATGGCATGCCTTAGAGGATGTGACAGAGTCAAACATTCTGACACCAGAACAGGGGCTGTAGATGCAGCACAGTTGATAACCCTAGTAATCCCAGAGCTCAGAGGTAGAGGCAGGAGGATCAGGAATGCAAAGTCTTTTTGAGCTACATTAGACCCTGTCTCAACAAAACCTACCTTAGGGAAAGAGTTTTAGAAGGTTAACTGAAGTTGAGTTGCTTGAGTTGCTTGAAACAGAGACATTATCCTCTCCTCAGAACCCTGATGTGTCAGAGGGCATATGTCAGAGACCACATGCAGGTCCCCACTCTCCAAGTGACCCTTCAGGCACAATGGCTCCCGGAATGGTGAGAGGTTCTAGAGTCAGTCTCCCTGGAAGGATGTCTATTCTAGACTCATGCCCTTGCTGGTTCACTCCGCCAAAGTACAGGCCATCACTGTCACCATGTCTTGCTTATTTGGGTTATTCAGACATGGGTTCAGTTTTGCATCTGCCACAGAGAGACCTGGGCTTCAGAGCGCAGCTAGCTGGAAGAACACGGGGCTCATCACTGACTTCTGCCTCCCCTCTTGCTCTTACCCTGGGGCTCAGAAAGACACTCCTAGAAGGCTGGAGAGATGACTCAGTTGGCAAACTGCTTGCTGAGCATGTGTGAGGATCTCTGTGTGATGTCTAGCCCTTGTGTAAAACCAACAAAACCCACACCAGACATTGTACCCCTATTACCCCAGCATTGGGGGTGGGGTGGAGACAAGAGGATCCAGCCAGTCTAGATAAGCCCCAGGCCTAGTGACAGACCTTATCTCAAAAAAAAAAGTGGCTGGAGGTAGGGAGGGTGCTTTTCTGGGGTCTGCCTCAAACAGTTCAAACCCAGATATATAGTGCTGATCTGGAAGGGATTCTCTGAAATGCACCAGAACATAAATTAAGGGATAGCTGGCTACTGTTCAGGGATCCTGGTAGTTGTTCTGTGTCTGAGAGCCAGGATCTCCTTGGACTAGGGTTCTGAGCCAGTGCCAGGCCCTCAATGACTCAGGCTGACCTGGCCCCATGGAGCAGAAGGTGATGCTAGGAGCTAAGGTTCTGGGCCTACTCTGCATCCTGTATCTCTCTCATGGGGAGGGTCTTTTGGAGAGGAGGTTCTGCTCAGCACTCTGGGACTCAGGCATGATGGGGAGTCTAGGGAGAGCAAGGAAACAGCTGAGACAATGGGACTGCTGTGGGAGAACTTTCTTCCCTCACAGTCAGAGTCCTAGGTATTCAGAATCTGGGCCAAGAGAAGCCAGGGGGTGTGAGCAAGGGCTGAGTGCAGATGCCTAGAGACAGAAAGCCCTTCTGCCAGAGAGTAGTGAGGAAAGAGAATTCCAGAAGGCCCTGCTCAGGAACAAGAGCACTGGCCATGGCAAGTTTTTCTTCCTGTGCTGGATGAGAACAACAGCTAAGTTCAGAACCTCAGATAACTCACTAGGCTCTAGGGCTGGCCCCACAACTGAGCCCTTTCTCAAAGAGAACAAGGATGTCACGCATGGCCCACCTGCCCCAGCCTAGTCCAGTTCAGCTGATCAGCTGATTCTTATCAACCCATGTGTGCTGCACACTCAGGGATCTCACCTTAGGGCATCTCCCTCTGTTTCCTGGGGGATAGGGGGGTCTGAGGCTCCCTCCACCCATGCTCTTGCCCCATGGCTTCAGAAATGAATGTGGACCCAGGATTCCCAAAGAAATGTGTGGTCACTCCAGATTAGGGCAATGGTAACAGGCCAAGAATGTGAACCAATGAGTTTACATTAGGACGTATCTCCTGCCCACCCGGCTACTTATATAACCTAGGGGGATCATTGCTATTCCTCTAAAGTCTTAGATGTCTGTGTCCTCTCTCCATGAAGGAAGACTTCAGGCCCCTGAAAATTGCTACAAACATACACCACACAAGCAGACCCAGGATGCCCCACGGGGAGAAGGGAAAGATGGCTTACGAAACCCTATTGTCAGGGGCAATGGGCAGGAGCCAGGGACTCTGCTCTGCACTACCACCTGCAGCAGCCAGATCTTTTCAAAGACCTCTACTCGGGAGAAGCTGGGATTCTTGTCTGCTTTTATTTTTTATTCTTCTCTTTCCTTTTATCGAAAATATTTTTTTTTCATATAATGTATCCTGGTTACAGTTTTTCTTCCCTCTTCTCCTCCCAGTCCTTCCTTAACCCCCCTCCCCAATCCTACCCATCCTCCACCCTACCCTCCTTTTATCTCTCATTAGAAAACAAACAAGCTTCGAAGAGATAATAAGAAAATAAAGCAAGCACCTAGGAACAGGATGAAATGAACAAAAGGGAAAGAGCCCACGAAAAAGCACCAGAAATAGATTCAGATGCAGAGACCCGTGTGTTTGCATGCTCAGGGATCCCATGCAGACACAAAACCAGAAGCTATAATATATATTATACAGGGAGAGAAATTATAAATAAATGAATTAATGAGTTAATAAGTAAATAAGTAAATGGGGGTTGATGAGATGGCTCAGTGGTTGGGAAGCACTGGCTGCTCTTCCAGAGGTCCTGAGTTCAAATCCCAGCACCCACACGGTGGCTCACAACCATCTATAGGAGGAATCTGATGCATTATGTGACAAGAGCTTCCAGAGATGCCGCTGAGTTCACTTCTGTTGGCCATCTACTGCTGGGCATGCGGCCTTAAGTGTGATTTGTTTTCCCAGTAAGATGCCTTTGGAGAAAACTGGATTTTCATTTGCAAGTGGTTATCAACTGGAGAAAGCTTCTGGGTGAGGTCTAAGGGCATGTGTCCACTTCTCTTTTCGGTCCTAAGACACCCCCACCCAATCTGGTGCAGACCCGTGCGGGTCATGTGTGCTGCCTTAGTCTCTGTGAATGTATATACGTGTTGGTCCTGCTGTGTTTAAAAGACCTTGTTTCCTCGGTGTCCTCCAACCCTGGCTCTTAACCTCAAGATATTAAATATATTTTGAGGCTACTGTGAAAGACATTGTTCCCCTGGTTTCTTCCTCGGTCTCTTTATCATTTGTATATAGGAAAGCTACCAATTTTCTCTAGTTCATTTTGTATCCAGCTACTTTGCAGAAAGAATTTACGAGCTGTAGGAGTTTCCTAAGTAGAATTTTTAGGGTTGCTTATATATATATACCATCATATAATCTGCAAATAAAGATAGTTTGATTCCTCCCTTTCCAAAGTGTATCCCTTTCATCTCCTTCAGTTTATCTTACTGCTCTAGCGAAAGCTTCAAGAGCTAGCTATATTGAATAGTATGGAAAGAGTGAGAGCAGCCTTGCCTTGCTCCTGATTTTAGTGGTCACATATGCTCAGGCCATACACACTGTTCACTGTTGTTCTAACATCTTATTTGAAAGTAGTTCTAAATGAAAGGAATACTGCTTCTGTGTAGGCAACTTTCACAGCACATGTTAACTGTGCCCTGGATTCTCGATTCTTAGCTGGACAGAGGCTTCCACTAGACTCTAAAATGGGTACCTCTCTCCTCTCCTGAGCCTTACGGGCTTTATCTTCTCTGCCTTTTTATGCAGCCTCACTGTGCATGTGAGACCAGCTCAAACCCAACAAGCATTTCAGCCACTAAAGGGCAGCAGATTGACGGCTCTACATCCACCAACTTGACCAACCCTGATTCAGCACAGAATTGCCAAGCCCAGCCACCACAGAGACAAAGGAAAGCCAAGACGAACTGAATCCCATGTGGAAAACATGCAAGGGTCAACACCTGCCCAGCGTGTGAAGTAGGGGGGCCAAGAAGCTCATGCCTGTCTTCAGTGCTCTCCTGAACCTGAGGAGATCATCCCCAGTTAATCCTTCACATTCCTGCTCTTCCGTCAGTGTTTAGCCCATTGTACCAGAAATGCCGCCATGGATCCCTTTTCTCATTTCCTGGGCTGCTTTCCTCAAACACATGCATCTATTCCAGCAGTTCTCAACCTCTGGGCCTCGACTCCTTTGGGGGATGGTCTAAAACCATCAAAAACCACAGATACTTACATTATGACTCATAACAGTAGTAAAATTGCAGTTATGAAGTAGGAATGGAAAGAATTTTATGGTTGGGGTCACCACAACATGAGGAACTGCATTCAAGGGTCGCAGCATTAGGAAGGTTGAGAACCACTGACCTAGAAGGTGTTGGCAATCTGTCCTTCTCATGCAGCACAGCTGAGATGGCATGCCTGCCCAGGAAAGCATGTGCCTCACCTGCCACCTGAATAGCATATGTGTTCTCTCCCATACACCCCAAAGAGGCTCCATCCCCTTTTCACTAGGTTCAGTAAGAATAAGTGGGGCTAGGGATCATGTGTAAGTTGTAGCTAGGTGGTGGGTTTTGAGAAGCAGGGCTATTCACTTGGGCAGTGTGTGTCTTGTGAAAGACTGAAGTTGTACTTGCATGGCTCAGTCACTTTGACACTGGCCCTTGGTCAGTGCTCATAGGATAAGTGAAATCTCCTCAAGACCACAGACACAGGAGCTGGTATGGGGCCAGGCTCTCATCCTTCTTCCTGTAACTAAGCTTCATTTTCTGTATTTGTCACTCACAAAATCCCAGGGAAGATTAAAATGTGACTTCTCCCAACAGTCCTTAAGGCATAGGCTCTTCTGATTGAAGGATATTCAACAGCCACCTGACCGGCAGCACAGTGGGACTGGCAACTCAACAAATCAAAATAAAACCAGAACATACATCAGAAAGAACACACTTCAAAGACAATAAAGGTTTAACCTAGAGCCAAATATAAGTGACTTTGGCCCAGAAATATGGACTCAAGTTGCTCTAAATATCATGTTACACCATGGAAACCATTTCATAAAGGGTTTTTTTTTTAATAGGCACAGAACAAAAAGTCTTAAATCAAGGCACTTTCAAATGTATTGGTAGGGACATCAGACAGGCAGGTCACAGCCAAGCAGGGAAGGCTCTGCTGTAGGCCACAGATACTATCTGATGGCCTCTTAGAATGGTTAAGACATCCTGAACACCTTCACCCAATAGCCACAGAAATACTGATCAAGCACAGAAACAGGAAACAAACATCTTCCTAGGCCTCTAAAATTGTGGAGAGTTGAAGTGTTGCAAATCCAGACCTAGGTTTTTGGGGGGGGGGTCTCTTTTAATCCTTTTGAAAGCCACTCAGCTCCCACCAACTGACCTGATATCCTATGACTGTCAAAACTTTTATAGCTGTGCATGATGGCACACATCTTTGATCCCAGCACTCAGGAAGCAGCAACAGGCAGATCTCTGAATCGGAGGCAGCCTGATCTACAGAACTAGTTCTAAGATAGCTAGAACTAGTAGAGAAAGCCTGCCTTAAAAAAAAACAAAAACAAAAACAAAACAAAACAAAAAACAACAACAAAACAAAACAAAAATAAAAAACAAACAAGCAAAAAAAAACCCAACACTTTCACAATCTAGTCTTAGACTTCTATCCATCCAAAAGCCAAAATGTCATCACACATAGAATCGGAAACGTATAGCAGAGATTTTCACCCTTTGCTGTAACTTACCCACCTGTGATCACCACCAACGTATGTAGTAAATACATTAATCTATGACTGTCTTTGTTCTGTATCTGATAAAATTCACATAAGCATTTCCACAATGGAACCTGTCTCTTGGATCATCCCTAGGCCATTGTAACTCATATTAGGCTCAAGGATAAGCTCTCCTTTATTCCCTTTGAGGTGAGAGCTGTGTTTTATATCGACATTCCTGAGTGATAATCTCTCACAACTCTAAAAGGGACACAGATGACTGGCGATACCTGTAAGATAAAAGCGTAACCACTGAGAGAAAGTGCACTGATTCCTTGGTGTTTAATTACAAAAGTCATCAAGCACACAGAAAGGTGGGAGTCTGTGTTGCATACTCAAGTAACTCCAAGGGAGCGAGGTAAAGTAAAGCCCCCACTGTGTTCCAGCTTTTAGAATCACTCACCCCAGGGAGGACTCTAACCCAGAGGGAAAGGAGCACACTAACTGGACTCTGGGGCTGCCACCTGGGAAGTTAAAAGGCATTTAATGCACCACCTATTGAGACAGATAAAACAACCTGACACTCCCCAAGGGTATTTGACTAAGAGCAGCATTTAAATACTGTTAAAGCATTGCTAATGTACAATAGGCCTTTGCCAGCAACCACCCTTTTAATGTTTATTTTTCCTTTAAATAAACTAAGACTGTTTGGACCGGTGACTTAACTCCCTAATTAGGAGGTGCCAGGCCCTTCTCTAGTGTGCCACTTGCCTGCAGCTGGCAGGACTGTCCTCACACCAGATTGGCTGCTGGTGAACTCTGCAAAGTCACCTCCAGAGGCCTTAGATTGCCTAGATTTTTATTGTTTGTTTTTGAGTTGGTCTTGTAACTTAATTCTCCATCCCCCTCGCCTCCATTGCCCAAATGCTGGGATTGCAGGAGTGTACCACCAACCCTGCTCTCTTGATTACGTTTGATCTTTAACGTCATGAATGCAGTGGGCTTTAAGATGCGGGCAACAGAGCAAAAGTGCCCTCTGCAGGGTAGCTGAGGTCCCTAAGCCTGGTCAGAATTCTAAGGGTAGCAGATACTGCTAGCGTTCCGCGCTGCAGGAAATCCAGGGTTAACAAGGGCTGCAGCTCCAAGTGGCTAAAGCCCAAGGCGGCGAACCTGCCACTTTTCTGGAAGCTAGATCAATAGGCAAGCACTTGCTGCCGCCCACAGCCCTGGAAAAGGATGGCTGAGTGAGCAGACAGCACAAAGGCACAGGAGGTCACCCCTCGCCAGGCTGGCAGGTTCGCCCATCTCCTAGCTCTCCTGTGCGCAAGCGCAAAGCCGCCACCGCGCTAGCTCCTGGCGCACGATCGAGGAGGGCCACCACTCACAAGACAGCAAAAATAAATAAATAAAACACCCTTCTGTTTGCTGAAACCGAGTTTGGGCCAACCTCCCTCCTAGTCCTCTTGACTTTCCAGCGCCACCCACTTGGGTCCCGTACTGTGCTCTGCGCCTGCGCGAGAGGCCCTGGGCGCTGGGTGTGAGTTGCAGTTGCCCCCACCTCTTCGTTTTTTCCCTCCCCAACTCGTTGAGAACGCAATGGCCTTTACCCAGGTGTTCCTGGCCCCGGGTGTGAGTGAGGACACAACCCAATCCGACTTGAAGGGTTTGTGATTTGTTGCTTCCAAGCATAGGATTTTGCTCCTTAACAAGAAAGTCATGAAAACTATAAATGTCAATGATCTAGCTGGCCATCCTCAAGCCTGGTTCCCCCTGGAGCCTGGTGTTCCTCGGGCTGAAGGAGGAAAGGAAGGAAGGAAGGAAGGAAGGAAGGAAGGAAGGAAGGAAGGAAGGAAGGAAGGAAGGAAGGAAGGAAGGAAGGAAGGAAGGAAGGAAGGATTAAGGCAGTCAGGCAGGCAGCCTGGGCACAGCACTGTGACCTGCTTGCTTAGAGTCTCTGCAGGACCAAAGTGTCTCAGGTTTCTCAGAGGGATAAGGCTATCCCACGGTGGTCAGGTGTCTGTTGATCAGGGTCTCTATCCCTAGTGTCTGGGAGTGACATGGTGGCCAATTGTGCCCAGAGTGAGACTGAAGCACTGACCAGATGTCAGTGGTGATGACTTTTCTCTTGAACTAGCCCAGAGGGGTTCCTGAAAAAAAAAAGAAAGAAAGAAAGAAAGAAAGAAAGAAAGAAAGAAAGAAAGAAAGAAAGAAAGAAAGAAAAAACAAACCCTCTGGGACAGAACAGGACCCCCTGCTTAGATAGACATGACATGTGGCTGAAAGTGGTGTGTCACTCCTGTCCTGGGCAGGACAAAAGCCTGGATGGCTGGTCCAGAGAAGGGGTGGGTCTGCTAGAACATCTGCCCCTCACCCTGTCTGTCCCCACCCAGAACCCTTTACAGAGTGGACAAGGTTAGATCAAGTAGATTGGCCCAGAAGGGCACCATAATTGGGTTTTTCAATTTTATTTCTGTCTTACCTATCTCTCATCTTAAAAGTAGAATGGATGGATAGAGACGCGACTCAGTGAGGGAAGGCACTTGATTGCCTCCCAAGCCTGGCAGCCTGACTTCAATCCTCAGAACCCACAAAGTTAAAGCTGAAAAGGAGAACTGACTCCTGAAAGTTGACCTCTGACCTCTACACCTGGGCACCTAAATGCACAATATTCACATACACGAACATGTCAATAATCCTTTTTAATGGAATAGATGGTCTGTTCTATGGCCGTATTGGTTCTGGTTCAACAAGATGACCCTATACTGAATCTTGATTTGGCTGACTAGTGGTATTCTGGGGTTTCTGGCAGTGTTGCAAGACAGTTTCCATTGGCCACAAATAGAGAGTGAAGTCAAGCTTGTGTGACTCTGATGTCCTAACCAGCAAGCTGGCTATCTATAACTCAGTAGATTTGAGTCACTCACTGGTCCTATGTCGGAGGCGTAGGTCACGAGTGTGACTTCCTCAGCTTTTGCTCCAGGAGCCCCTCACTGGATGCTGGGTTGCTGGTAAGTGCCCACAGGCCAAGGAGGGTGAAGATGAGACACCTCACTGTGGCCTTTCCCGAATCCAGCATCCACAACAGAGGTCCCCAAGCTCCATCAGCAGCTTGTCTTCAGACCTGCTCTAGCCAAGGCTTTTCTGCAAAGTTTTTCTCTCTAGCTGGAAGACCTACTTGGGGGTGCAATTATTTTTACCCATCTACATCCCAATGTCAGAGCTTTATTTGTTCCTTTGCTTTTATCTTACTTTTGTTTTTTTACTTATTTGCTTATTTATTGAGACAAGGGTGTCTTGGTTACTCTTCTACTGCTGTGACCATGACCAGTACAGTACATGACCATGACTCATAAAGAAAGCATTTAATTGAGGCCTTGCTTACAGTTTCAGCTGGTTAAAGTCTATGACCCTCACAGTGAGGAACATGGCAGCAAGCAGATGTGACATTGGAGTAGTAGCTTAGTGCCATGTCTGATCCATAAATACAAGGTAGAGAGAGACATAACTGGGATTGATATGGGTTTTTGAAATGTCAGAATCCCAATCTCAGTGACACACCTCCTCCAAAATGGCTACACTTCTTAACGCTTTCCAAACAGTCCCAACAACTGGGGACCAAATGTTCAAATATATGAGCCTATGGAGGCCATTCTCATTTAAACTAGCACTTGAGGTCTCACTATGTAGCTCTTGCTGCCTGGAACTCACTATGTAGACCAGGATAGTCTCAAACTCATACAGACTGATTGGTCTGCCTCTTGCCTCCTAAGTGCTGAGATCAAAGGTATACAGCACCATGCCCTGACTGTGTCTTTGTTTCCTACTCTGATCTCTGTTGATTTCTGGGAGTATCCTATAAGAAAGATGACCTTCCCTGACGCAAGTCCCAGAGCCCTTGTTGCTGTAATCCACTATGATACGCAAAAGTAGAAAATGGCATCTTTTAGGTGAAATTTCATTGGGAAACATTTTCTATTTTATCTAAAATCCCTGGATTATTCTTTAAACCACTATTTCTAACACTACCTAAAAGCTTTAGGATAAATGGATTTTAATAAAGAAAAGCTGTTTTATAGCATCTCGCCAAGGGGGGAGGGGTAAATAACAGGGAGTAAAAGAGACACTGAGAGAATCATAGCCACCAAGACAAGACAAGGCCACCGTTATAAGACAGAAGCCACCAGATAGGGCACACAGGGCCACTGTGACAAGACAACCACCAGAGCAGATGGCCATTGAGACAAGACAGCAATCACCAGAGCAGACAGCATCATGACAAGATGACAGTCACCAGGGCAGATGGGGCCAATCAGACAAAGCAGGGATACTGGAACCACAGCGACAGACATAAGTGAGTGGGCATCTCCACAAGTCAATACCAATGCCTCTGAGAGATGGAGACACCCTGACCTCTGCTCTTGGGTGGGGGCAGTGCTGCTTTCCTTTGTAATATTGGCTCAGTTCCCTGAAGTCTGCTTCTCCCAGCAGGTCTTGAATGTCTGGTGGTCCCTGTGCTTAGACCCCCCCTCCTTTTCCTCTCAGACCTTATCAAATACCTTTATCTTGCAAACTGGATACAATCTGCATGCTGTGTCCCATGGCGGTAACTAAAAGCCCCTTGTTCAACATCGATAGGGAAGGGTGTACCACAGGCTTGCCATCTGCAGGACCCAGTGTCATACCAACGTCATAGCAACGGGACCTATAAACCTCCCGGCATGTAAGAAGACCATCTAAAGAGACCCTTGTACCACCCTGTTGTGGGGTACTTTCCTCCAAGATTAAAATCTCCCATCCGGGAGAAAAGCTCATTAGGATACAGGATGCTCACAGGAAAGTGAAACAGCACTGTGTTCTAAGAGGAGACAAAACATTCCATCCTGCAGAGAAGCTCCTAAAGACAGGAAACAAACCACTCAAAATAGCTTCCGAAAGTCCCTGGAACTGAGCAGATTCGCCAGGCCTCTCCCTCCCCAAGCATGTATGCAAGCTATAAAGACTTTTGTGTGAGTCACTCTCAGGCGAGAGAATCTGCAAAGCAGACTCTCAGACAAGTTGATCTGCCTGGAAGAGGCTCAGAGCAGCTGAGCCACTGGGGTTGATCTGCCTGGAAGAGGCTCAGAGCAGCTGAGCCACTGGGGAAGGACATCTACCAACCTGTTGAGCTGCCTGAAAGTTGTGTGAAGTACTTCAGGTATCCAGCCTTTGTGGACTGTCTGTTACCTCTGCTGGGATGGGCTTTGGTGAGCCAGTTGTCTTTGAGTCACTGCTGCTCCTGTAAGTAACCTTTCATCCTTATTTTGTAACCCCAAAACAGCATGTGGTTCTTCACATTGGCCTGTGGTGGCTGTGGTGGTTTGAATAAGAATGGCCCCCATAGACTCATATGTGTGAATCTTGGCCCCATAGGGAGTGGCACTATTAGAAGGTGTGGCCTGGCTAGAGTAATTGTGGCCTTGTTGGAGGAAGTATATCACTATAGGGGTAAGCTTTGAAGTCATATATGCTCCAGCTAGGCCTAGTGTGGCATTCACTTCTGTTGCCTGTGGATCAAGATGTAGAACTCTCAGCTTGTTCTCCAGGGCCATGCCTGCCTGGATGCTGCCGTGCTCCCTGCCATGATGATAATGGACTGGACCTCTGAACTTGTAAGCCAGCCCCAATGAACTGTCACCCTTTCTAAGAGCTGCTGTGCTCGTGGTATCTCTTCACGGCAACGGAAAGCCTAAGAGCGGCATCCTTACTTTGGACTGTCGTTAGTTCCCACATATGAGTAGACATCTGCTCCCATCTCCCCAAGAATAGTCTCACACAAAACCCTCCCTTTAGCTAGCAAACCATTAAAACAAGAGACCTCAAAAACTTGGAATTCCTAAGGAATCTCATCCTCAAGAGAAAGTGGACTTGAAGCCTGGTGTCAGCCAGAGGGGAGCTTGTCTCTAGGAAATGGAGTTCACACAGCTCTGACAACTTGTCAGACTACCTTGTAGGAGAGACAAGAGCTGAGACAGGGATGGTTGGTGAGACAAGACACCTTGACAAGACTGCTTGGCTATGAGCACCTCTTGCCCTCCATTTAAATCTAAACCTCACGTCAGGACCCAGAAGATGGACACGGGGTCATGACTCTGTTTGTTCCTTTTTCTCCAGTGTAACCACATTGAATAAAACTTTTCATTTTTTTCCCAGTATGACTTGTGTAGTTGGTCTACAGAGGACAAGTGGCAGAGGCTGGCTGTTACGGCAGCTGGGGAGGCCCAGGCTATGACACGAACAGCTCTGACAACCATCCCAACAGGAGCACATGATATTGGCAGAAGCCATGGATCAAGTTGTGGCTTAGTGCTTTGTGGACTGGCTAGACTTAAATCACCAATAGAGACAATGTTAATGATTGTCTTAGTTAGGGGTTTCATTGCTGTAAAGAGACATTATGACCCAGGCAACTCTTAGAAAGGCAAACAGTTAATTGGGGCTGGCTTTCAGGTTCAGAGGTTCAGTCCATTATCATCAAGGATGGGATGCATGGCAGCATCCAGGCAGGCATGGCCGTGGAGAAGGAGCTGAGAGTTCTACATCTTGTTCTGAAGGCTGCTAGGAGAAGACTGGCATCCTCAGGCGGCTAGGATAAGCTCTCAAAGCCCACCTCCAAATTGACACACGTCCCCCACCAAGGCCACACCTACTCCAACAAGTCCACACCTCCTAGGAGCACCACTCTCTGGGCCAAGCATATACACACCACCACAATGATAAATGCCAGTGAAGCTTACCAGAACCAAAGCCATCACATTGTGAATAGCACCATCAGTAAGTGAAGGAGATGGTCTACTTACAAATGATCTTCAGGAGCTAAGCTGGGCTCAGTGGTTAAAGTATGTGCCATGCAATCATGAGGACATGAGTTCAATCCCCAGCACCCATGTAAAGCCTTATACTATGGTATGTGTGTCTGTAATCGCAGCACTCCTGCAGGGAGGTGGAAGCTAGAGACAGGAGAATCCAGAGAAGCTAATGGGCCAGCTGCCTGGCATTCTCAATGGAGAGCAACAAAGAGACTCTGCATCAAACAAGTTAGAAGGGTGAGGGCCAACCCTCAAAAGTTGTTCTCTGACCTCCACATATGTCAAGGCAAACATAGACTTCTTTAAAGGTTGATTATATTTTAATTATGTGTATGCGTGTGTATCTGTGTTGAGTATGCTCATGTTAGTGAAGGTATTCTCAGAGACCAGAGGTGTTGGGTTCCCCCTGGAGTGGGGGTTGTAAGCCCCCAACATGGGTAACTGGGAATCAAACCTTGGATTTTTTTTTTGAAAGATTAGCAAATGTTCGTAAGTGCTGAGCCATCTATCCAGACTCTAGATAATTTTTAAATAACAATTAAAATAAATTAATAAAAACAATCTCTAATGAAGGAGTCACTGGATAGCAGGAGATCTGTCTGATATCCCCACTGTTTCATTTCCATTTTTCCAGTTTCCTCAAATCAAAACCTCTCCCATCACATGTATGTGGACCCCCTTCATAAAGGTCAGATATAGCCAGGACTAACCACGAACTCAGCCCCAAGAGTCAGCAGAAGTGCTTTGTGAAGGTCAGACGGACTCATGGACATTACAGTGCTGACTCTTGAATCATCCATAGACCATAGACTTTGGGTGCTTTTTGAAACAGGGCCTCACGTAGCCTGGACTGGCATCAATTTTCTATGGAATAAAGGATGACCTGAGCTTCTGACCCTCCTGTGTCTGCTTCCCAAGCATTGAGGAATACATATGACCTCACTGAACCCTATCATCGTCTCTATTTACTTTTTACCATGAAAATGCATAGTCCATTTATCTTTATTCATATTCATGTGTATGTACCTGTCTGTCCATGAGCTTGGCTATTAAGTTCTGTCGTCATCCCACAGGAAAATCTTCATCCTTCATTACGCCAGCATCCTTTATTATGTGAGCAGGCTTTAAAAACAGACACTTCATTCTGGACTAGGATCAGGTGTAATTTGTTTAGCACCAAAAATCACCAAAGCTGGGGTTACAATCTCTCACAGTTTTTTTTTTTTAATCTGTAATTTACAAGTTGCTCTAGCATTATTTGCACATTTGATTGGTATGACTGTTAATTAGGCTGGGTCTAGAACCAAGTGGGATATAGCTCTGGGCCTGTCTGTGGGCACATTTACAGAGGGGTTTAACAGATGAAGGGAGAGCCACTCTAAATGTGGTTGGCACCATCTCATAGGCGGGTGAATAAAACGGAGAAAGTGAGCTGAGAACCTGCATCCATCCCTCTGTGCCTCCTGTCTATGGACATTGTGTGATCCTCTCTTGCAAGCTCCAGTCATCATGCCTTCCCCACCGTGACAGACTGTGTTCCAGAGTGAGCTCTCCCTGCCTTAAGTTGTTTTCCTCAGCTATTTTGTCACAGCATTGAGAAAAGTACATAATACAGATGGTTTCTAGGGAGACAGGTGTATTTAACGATACTCCTGGTGCTAAATGGCTTGGGAAGTTTTGGTGATGATGTGTAGTTTTTCTCAAATCATATTGGGGGTGGAGGTGGAATGCAGGGACAGGTATGAGGTTAAAGCCATTTGCTATTATTCTTCCAGAGAACCTGGGTTCAATTCCTAGCACCCACTCAGTAACTCACAACCATCTCTAACTATGCTGTGGTTCTAGATCCAACACCCTCTCTGGCACTGCATATACCGTGAAGTCCACAGACATATATGCAGGGAAAAACATATATAAAATAATAAACACTTTTTAATATTCTAAGTCAGAATGAAGAAACACTTGACTTTAATCCTAGTGCTTGAGGGCGGGGGTGTCTACATAGCAAGCTCCAGGTCAGCTAAAGCTACATAGTAAGAATCTCTCTCAATTTTTTTTCTTTTAAATTTGTAGTAAGGACTGGTAAAGTGTTTGCCTAGCACACACAGGGTTGTATGCTATTTCTATAATCCCAACACTCAGAAGGTGGAGATAAGAGGATTAGAAGTTCAAGGCTATTCTCAGCTACATGGTGAGTTCAAGGTCAGCCAAGACTACATGTGACCCTGTCTCAAAAAAGAAAAAGGGTAAAGAAAAGAAAAGAAAAGAAATCCCTGGTGCTAACCTCACTTCCTCCCTTTTATTCCATATTAGACCCCAGCCTGTGGGATGGCATCACCTAATCTAGAAATTCCTCATGGATCTGGCCAGGAGCTAGACTTTACATGATTCTACATCCTGTTGACAGCCAGTATTAACCATCAGGCATACCTACCCCAGAAGGCTGTCAAGAGACGTGGAGTAAGGAAGTGCTGCTGTAGCTAGCTAGCATTCACAGGTCTGGCCAAGATGGCAGCTGCCCTGTTGCTCTTTGGCCAAAACTTCTTAAACTGTGGGACATAACCCTACTGGGGAACACATAACCCTAATGTGGAGGCTATGAAAAATTGGGCAAAGTAAAATATTTCTGAATATGGAACAATCAAAAATTATTTCCAAATCAGGATTGGAGAGATGGCTCAGTGGCCAAGAGCACTAGCTGCTCTCCCAGAGGACTGGGGCTCAGTTCCCAGCCCCTTCTTTTGGCCTCCATGTGCCCTGCATATATGCAGGCAAATACCCATAGACATAAAAATAAAGAAGCCTGAGCCATTGCAGTGGTGCATGCCTTTAATCCCAGCACTGATGAGGCAGGATGAGGTGGATCTCTTGTAAATTCAAGGCCCATCTGGTCTGCATAGTGCAGCCAGTGCAGCCAGGGCTACATTGAGAGACCATATCTCAAAGAGACAAAATAAGATAAAGAAAATAATCTTTTAAAAAAAATACTCAGGAAGAGCCAAAAACATTACAAGGGTTTAGAGTCACATCTCAGTTGGCAGAGTGCTTACCCAGCCAAGTACAAAGCCCTGGGTTCTGTCCTAACACAGCATAGACCAGGCATGGTGGCACACTGTATAGTCCCAACTCTGGGAGGTAGAGGCAAGAGGTTCAGAAGTTCAAGGTCATCCTTGGCTACATCTCAAGTTTAAGACCAACCCAGGCTATGTGACACAGTCTTTTAAAAGAAAAACAATCAAATGCACTATGATTCCAAGGTGTTACTAACAATGTTCACCAGACAACATGCAGTGTGCGTGATGTCACACACACAATACATGCAACATATGCTGCCCCAAGCTCCTTGGCTAGGATTTGAGACTATGGTGTTTTATGAATTGCAGTGATTTTTTTTTATTGTATAGAAAGAGTTTTCTGCTCTTATAGAAATATAATAAATTTAATACAGAAAATGAAGACTTCCTATATTTTTCTATCATCATTCCTCAGCATGCAGGCATCAAATTAGTAGTATGTTTTTTAACTAGATTGTATTAGACAAAAAGTCATATATCTATCTCATTGATTATGCAAATTTGATTTTATCTTTAGTAAATTTTAAGATTAAATATATTTTTAAAACCAATTTCTTTATCATTTTATATCACTAAATGTTAGATTTATGTGCCTGCTTTTATATGTATATATATACATATATACATATATACATATACATACACATATATATACTGAATTGAAATATTCTACCTTAGAGGGATGCTCATTAAGACTCAGGAAGTCCACTCCTGGGCATATACTCAAAAGATGCTCCAACATGTAATAAGGACACATGCTCCACCATGTTCATAGCAGCCTTATTTATAATAGCCAGAAACTGGAAACAACCCAGATGTCCCTCAACAGAGGAGTGGATACAAAAATTGTGGTACATCTACACAATAGAGTACTACTCAGCTATTAAAAACAATGAATTTATGAAATTCTTAGGGAAATGGATGGATCTGGAGAATATCATCCTGAGTGAAGTAACCCAATCACAAAAAAACACACATGGTATGCATTCTCTGATAAGTGGTTATTAGCCCAGAAGTTTGGAATACAGGAAGAACAACCCACAAACCACAAGAAACTCAGGAAGAAGGAAGGCCAAAAGGTGGACATTTCATTGCTTCTTAAAAGGGGGAACCAAATACCCATGGAAGGAGTTGCAGAGATTAACTAAGGAGCAGAGACTGAAGGAAGGACAAGCCAGTCTAAATATAGCTATCTCCTGAGAGGCTCTGACAGTACCTGACTAATACAGATGTAGAGGCTCACAGCCATCCATTGAACTGAGTACAGGGTCCCCAGTGAAGGAGTTAGAGAAAGGACCAATGGAGCTGATGGGTTTGCAGCCCCTTAGAACTAACAACAATATGAACTAATTAGTACCCTCAGAGCTCCCAGGGTCTCAACCACCAACCAAGGACTGCACATGGAGGGTGCTGATCTTGTAAGAAACCTTTCAGCCACACTCCCTCCAGTAACCTCAGTAAATTCATCGGTTCACCAACTTGGACTTTAGAGGGCTTGTTAATTTGGTCTGTTGTCAATTCCCTATCTAAGGAGAGTAGATGTTTGCTCACAACACCCAGGAGCAGTGTCACACAACGTAAAGGTACATAAAAATTTCTTACAGGAAGTCTGGGGAGATGGATCAGTGTGTGAAGCTCTTATTGTTAAAGCATGTGGATCTGAGTTTGCCTTCTCAGAACATAAAATCCAGGCCCTCACAGTACAAGTGTCTGTATTCCCAACATTCCTCTAGGAGGATGGGGGCAGGGTAGAAGAATCCCTGAAAGCTTGCAGACCAGTTAGCCTGGCTTACGAGAGAGAAAAACAAAAAAAGATATCTTCTTTCAAACAAGGTGACCTCCACATATGCACCAGGCATGTATATACAACCACACTCACTCAAAACATGTACATACACATGCATGCATTGCACACACACACACACACACACAAACACTTCACAGCCTTCCTTCTCAGTGGAAAAGGGTCTCAAGTAGGAAATGGTGTGGTGTCACAAAGCCATCTGCCTGCCTCATCCTTTCTGTGGAACAGGCAGCCTGGAAGGACCAGAACCAAACCAAAGGTGGGTCTGGAATCCTGACCTGGTACAGCCCACTTTTGGCTTCCAGAAACCACTGGACATCAACCATGCTACCTGGTTGATTTCTCTGGAAACAATGAAATAAGAATATTTTCTCCCTTCAGGCTAATGTAGTTGGAAGCACAAAAATAAGAACTGAACCAAGTCACCGGCTACTGGAACCCCAGCCCTTAAATCTGATCACCAGGCTTGGAAGGAAGGTTCCAGAAGCAGTGGTGTATGGGTCCTGAGAGATGCCTTTGAGTGTAACACTGGCCGGGGACACTTCCAGATGCTCTGACGCAGCATCTTGAGGTTGAGAGGTCATTATGCACCATGAAGCTGGGGTAAGAATGATGTTGACAAGGGAAGAAAGGTGGGTATTTTAGGAGAAATTTCCCTGTCAGACTGCACCTCGCCAGTGTCATTTGGTGGCCCTGTGATTAGCTTCAGCTGCATAAACAAGCCCACACTAGCAGAGGCTAAAAGAAACAGTGTTTTGTCTCAGGCACAGGAAGCGTGGAGGTTGATGTCACAGCTGGTGTGATACCTTCCAAGGCTCTTTCCTATCACCTCCTCACTCATGGTTTCCACCTCCTTCTCCTCCAGAGAAGCTGATGGAGCTCTAGCTCCTGCATCTCACCACTGCAGGCTGAGAAGTTTCCAGAAACAGACTTGGAGGTGACTCTAAATCATTTGTTTCATTTTTCTGTAGACAGAGCTTTTGGTCCTATTAGGTAGACCAAGTATTCTGGAAGCTGAGGAAGGCGAATTGGAAAGTAAAAGCCTGCTAAACTATAGTTCAAGGCCAGCCTGGACAATTTAGTGGGACTTTTCTTAAAATAAAAGATAAAAAACAGGTTGGGAGTGTGGCTCAGTGGTAGACCAGCTGCTTAGAATCCCCTAGTGAAGGGGCTGGGAGTGTAGCTCAGTGGTAGAGCCCCTGCCTAGAATCCCCCAGTGAAGGGCTGGGGGTGTGGCTCAGTGGTAGAGCACCTGCCTAGAATCCCCCAGTGAAGGGCTGGGGGTGTGGCTCAGTGGTAGAGCATGTGCCTAGTATCCAATATCACTTAAGGATAATAGCTATAGTCACATCATACTACAAAATGCATTTAGTCCAATATCTAGAATCCCCACAGTTTTTCCAGTCTCAACGCTGTTTAAAAGTCCAAGTCTCTTCTGAGACTCAAGGCAATCTCTTAATTGTAGCCCTCTATAAAATCAAAACAAATCACATAATTCCAACATTCAATGGCACAAAATATACATTACTATTCCAAAGAGAAAAGTGGCATAGTAAGGAAATACTGGATCAAAGCAAGACTAAAACCTGCAAGACAGGCTCCAAAGCTTATAGTTCCATATTAGATGTCAATATGCCCCTCTAGCTTTGTCGCCTGCAAAAATACATCTCTCTTAAGCTGGTTTCATTTTCTGCATTCAGGTCTTCTTGGTTGATAACCCACAACTCTGGTATCTCCAACTTCTTGGGGTCTTCAACACAATTTAGGCTTCATATAATGGCTTCCCGGTATCTATTGTTTTCTTAGGCAAATACTCAGGGACTGCTCTGACACGTGTCCTCTTCATGGAAGAAGATTCCATGACCTGTTTATTCACAGATTCTTTATGACTCTAAAGCCAGCATCACATGGACAACACTGCCAAGTTTGGCTCAGGATGGATTCTGCCTCCTAAAAAAAATGCATTAGCAGCAGCTTAGCTAGATGGGGTCTTATGTTGAAGGGACCTCCTTTATTCTGATGCAAATTTGCCCTCTCCTAAAATGCACTAATCTCCTTACCGGTGACAGCCTCTCTTCTGCACAAGCCTTTACTATAATTTGATCTATTTTGTTTTTAATTGAGCATGTGTGTATATGATTGTGGAGGCTCTTGAAGGCTAGAAGCATCAGATTCCCTGGAACTGGAGTTCCAGGTGGTTATGAGCAACCTGGTGTAGGTGCTGGGAATCAAAGTCGGGTCTTCTGAGAGAGCAGTGAAAAGTGCTTAATGACCGAGCCACCTCTCCAAGCTGATTGTAACATTTTGCTTGCCAGCATCCTTTTCCTCTCTGAACTGTACATTTTGTGTTTCTTTCTTTCTTTCCTGCTTGCTGTTTTTCATTATAGACTTGTGTAAGAATAATTATTAATAACTGTGCAACAGAATCAATATTAGGCTGTCTTGAAGTTTCCTCCACCAAAAATTCAGTCCATTAATTTTAAATTCAGCCTCAGGTAAATTCTTCAGACAAGGGCAGAAAGCGGCCACATTCTTTGCCAAAATATTACAGAACAGTCTTCAGTCCAGTTGCTCACACTCTTACTCTATGAAACCTCTGGAGCTGGGGTTCCATAGACCACCTAGCTTTCATCACTATTGCCTTTCAAGCTCTTCCTACTATGACCATTATGCTTACAATGCTCAACTGCTTTTCTAGTCCAAAGTCCTGAAGCCTTTGAAGTCACAATACTCAAAAAAGCAAAACAAACAAACAAACAAACAAACCACATGGTCAGGTCTGTCACAACAATATCCCACCTCCGATAGCAACTTCTATATTATGATATGGCCATGAGGCTATGGGGGCAGGGTGTGAAATGTGGTAGTTTGAATGTGATTTCCCCCCATAAGTCTCTGGCATTTAGATATATGGTCCCCAGTTGGTGGCTTTTTGGGGAGGATTAGGAGGTGTGTCACAAGATAGAGCCATGTGTTTTCAAGTTACCTCTCTCTGATTTCTGCCTGTGGGTCAAGATGCGCCTGCTAACTCCAATCCCCCATTGTGGACTCTTCTCTCTGAAACCATAAGCCCAGAATAAACTTTCTCCTGTAAGTTGCTTCTGTCATAGTGTTTTGTCACAGCCATAGGAAGGTAACAAGATACCATCTTCAACTTCAGCAGAAAAGCACTAGATTGGCTTGATGAACGATACCAGGCGTTTTAGAAAACACTTTTGCAGAACACGCCTAGGTTTTCTTTGTTTGTTTTATTTTGTGTGTGGGGTATGTTTCTGTACACCACATGCATGACTGAAACTCATGCAGGCAAGAAGAGGTCATCAGATCCCTTGCAACTGGAGTTATAGATGGCCATGAGCTACGGTGTAGGTGCTGAGAACCAAACCTGGGTCCTCTGGAAGAACAGCTAGTGTTCCTAACCATTGAGCCATTTCTCTAGCCCCAGTTTTCTGTTTGGTGCTTTCTTACCTTCTTCCTTCCTGCCTTCCTGCCTTCCTTCCTTTCTTTCTTTCTTTCTTTCTTTCTTTCTTTCTTTCTTTCTTTCTCCCTTTTAAGCTATCATGTATCCAAGGTTTGGCACCACATTTACTATGTAGCCAAGGATGACCTTGAAATCCCAATTCTCCCATCTCTACCTCCAGAGTGATGGAATTACAGACATGTGCCAACCTTGCCTGGTTTATGTGATGCTGATGGCCAAACCCAAGATGTACAACAGTGGAAGCCAGAAGACAACCCCTAGATTCATTCACTCCTTGGACATTGCCTTAGTTTTTGAGACAGAGTCTGCCAGTGAACCTGGAGACCATTGATTTAGGCTCAACTGGCTGGCCTGTGAGCCCCAGGGATCTACCTGTCTCCTTCTCCACCGCACTGAGGTTATATACATGTGCCACCATGTTTTTTGTTTCGAGTCAGGTCCTGATGTTTGTTCAAGTATTTTACTCACTGAGCTATCTCCTAACCCTCTTTATAATTTCTGGCACACGTTGTGATATGTAAAGATCCTCAGATGATGTCTGCAGAGGCTGTTTGCTTGAAGTTGAGGTCAATATCAAGCAGGAGACCATGAGCTCTGCAGTAGAAGTAGCTGGGTGCCATAGGGAGAAACATATGCATAAGGTGGGAACTGAGAATGCCGTGTGGTGGGTCAGGACAGGTTAGCCTTCCCTGGTTGGTCCTGAGTTGCATGTGATTCATGAAGCATTGAGAATTCAGGCCAGCTTGTAGTGTTAATTAACTCCCAGCCATGCAGCTTACGACTGCAGAGGATATAGGCAGGCACTCATGGACGCTGGGCTGGCTAGGAGATCACCGTGCAGATACATGTCAGTCTTTAGCCGTATACTGTTTTTGAAAATGTTGGGAAAGACCATAGTCACTTGAGTGCCCTCCTTCCCCGATTTCTAATCGGAAGAAAGTATGTGTGGGTTACCGTCTGGGCTGGCAGCCCATTCAAGGAGACAACAGTCCAAGGTCTTGAAGGATGCTGAGGTCCATTAGCCTGGGAGGAATACCCTGATGTATAGGGCTGGGGCTCAATGAGGGAGAGCATCCAGCCACCCCCATTGGTGTGGCAGCTCCCATTATGGTACCATTGTGAAGTTCAATTTTACTTACAAACCCTCAGGAGGTTTGTTTGTTTGTTTATTATTTATTTATTTATTTATTTATTTATTTTAAACCGTATAAGGCACCAGATGCCACCAGCCCTAGGAATTATCAAACTCAAGTATCTTTCCAGAGGGAAGTGAGCTGAGTTCTCCCCACCTGGGAAAGGTGCTGAGGCGGCAGAACCCAATGAAGTTCTCCCTGAGATGAGATCCTTAGGTCAGTTTTGATGTCCTGCATGGACACAGCCTCTCCTCCCCCATCTCAGAGGAATTTGTGGGTGGATGGTGCGTTCAGTGGCTTTGGGTGCAGCCGATCCACGCAGTGTGGGCTCAGCCTTGCTTTTAATAGCACCACTCATTTCCAGGAGGAGGAAATGGGACCACTTAGGCTGTGCGGAGAGAATTCCATTAATGTTCGCTCTGACCTTACTAACTCCAGTGTCATTAGCAATGTATACATTTTCAAAATCCCCTTAATGCCAAAAAGCAGTAATGGGTATCTGTTATGCTGGTTAATGAGCCGTAAAATGAACCAGCCCTGATTTGTTTCCCCCCGCTGTCAGCCCCCTGGTTAAGTAATGGCCAGGATGGGAGGAAGGCCGAACATCTCCCTAGACTCCAGCTAAGACATCAGGCTTCTCTAATCACAGTTGATTAGGAGATAAAAATATTTACACACACCTCATTCTCCATTATCTCAGCTTTTTTTCTAAGTAATTAGTTTCTTCTGCATCATTTTGAGGGAATGTTCACACCATCGATCTCTGTTGTTGTAATTATGAGCAGCCTGGGTCAGAGGCTGCCCTGAGTACAAGCTTCTCATCCTCAGGGCGACCTCAGCTGCTTCTGCAATGCTCTAAATGTCCTCCTGGGTTGGGCTTCTTCCTCACTACCATCTGCTCTCACCCACACCCTGCATGATGTTTGTGGACTCTTGCTTGCCCAGGCCCCAGATCTCCACCATGTTAGCAGGACTAGCTAGGCACACTTGAAAGCAGGGCACGATATGGAACATCTCTAATCCTGCACACTCAGGAAGCAGAGGTGTGAGGATCTGAAGTTCAAGACCATCCTAAGCCACATAGGGAGTTCAAGGCCAGACTGGGTTATATGAAACCCTCCCTCCCGAGACATTTTTACTTTTGAGAAACCACACACACACATACATGTATTGCATAAGCACATTCTGTTGGTCAATATTGAACTGATGTGAGCACGAGTACGCAAGTTTCTAAAATTTATAGTCAACACCATTTCTTCAGAAGCTGGGTCATTTTGAAAACTAACTTTGTGAATAATTACATCATATTCTAATAATTTCCGTAGTCATCATTTGTGTTTATATCTTCAAATGCTGAAAACATATATGCCAGCAACATCTTTAGAAATAGAAATTCCCTGTGTGTGCGTGTGTGTGTGTGTGTGTGTGTGTGTGTGTGTGTGTGTGTGTGTGGAGGTGGGGGACAGAGGTCAAATTTGGATTTTGCTTCTCAGAAGCTATCCATGTTGATTTTTGGGACCACATCTCTCACTTGCTTGGGGCTTGCCAATTCATCTAGGCTGTATGCCACCCCATCCTCAGCCCTACTCCCCAGGCTGAGATTGAAAGCCTGCAACACCAGGCTCAGCTTTTTGTATAGACTCTGGGGATTGAACTCAAGCTTCACACTTTCAAAGAAAGCACTTCACTATCTGAGCTGATCCCCAACTCAGGGATGGAAGCTTCTCTGCCCTTATATTTTCTGTTTGTTTCTCTATCACACAGCCCCTCCCCCTTGTAGGTAACAATAAACAGTGTCTTAGTTAGGGTTTCTATTCCTGCACAAAACATGATCAAGAAGCAAGTTGGGGAGGAAACAGCCAGGGCTGTTTCCTTCATCTTGTTGCTTTTCCATTTCCATCTGTCCCCTCACCGCTCAAACAACAACTGTTCTGATTTTTACAGACTGCTTTTTCCTGACATAGGCTTTCCTATGGACCGAGCTGGTGGGAGCCTGATCGCATATACAGGAGTGTGCATGCGTGCATGTGTGCGTGCGTGCGTGCGTGTGTGTGTCTGTGTGTGTGTGTGTGTGTGTGTGTGTGTGTGTCTATGTGTACAGGTACGCATGTGTGTGTAAAGGATGACCTTGAGTTTCTGTCCTCAGGTTCCATCTATCTTTTCTCCCCCTTCCTCTCTCTCTTCCTTTCTTTCTCTCTCTTTCTTTCTCTCTCTTTCTTTCTTTCTTTCTGCCTTCTTTGCTTCCCCCCCCCTTCCTCCTTCTCTTTAAGTAGGGACACTCAGTGGCCTATAACTTACCAATTAGGCTAGGCTAGCACCTGTCTTTGCTTCTCCAGTACTGGGATTACAAACACATGTCACTATGCCCAGCTTTTCTAAAATGCAGTTTCTGAAGGTCCAATTCAGGTGCTTGCACCACCAACTAATCTATCTCCTGAGCCTTTTATTTTCTGAGACAGGGTCTTATATATCTTAGGCTGGACTCCAAGTTGCTACTTGGATAAGGATGACATTGGACTTCTCTGATCTGCTTGCCTCTACCTCCCAAGTGCAGGGATTACAAAAAAGACCATCATACCTGGTTTATGAAGTACTAGGGACCTAGTACTCTACCAACTGGGCTATATGTGATCAGCCCCTGACAGAGGTCTCCGTCCCAGTTGCCACAGCAGTCTTTGGAGCAAGTAGTGAAGACAGGCTCCAATAGGGCCTCCTGGTGGCCCATCCCAGGACCTTCTGTCACACTGGTTCCATCACAGGGATCAGGAATGCAACACAGGCAGTTAGAAATTTAGGAAATCAGAAAAAAAAATACATTCGCAGACAGACAAGAGTACGTCATAGACAAACTGACCAGATAGGGTCCAGATGGGATGCACAGAAGACACAGAATACCACCAATGCTGCAAGTAGCCATTCACTAAGGACCCCAGGGAATAACAGAGCACTGGGCCAATGTTTAAAGAATATTTTCTCCAGCCATGTTGGACCAACCCTTTTTCCCAGGGAGAGAGACAAGAAAGGATTACACAGAGTGGAGGGGACCAGTGGATCTGTGTGGTGTTTAGGAGATGGGTGGGTGTCTTAGTTTGGGTTTCCTTGCTGTGAAGAGACACCATGACCAGGGCAACTCTTACAAACGAAAACATTTAATTGAGGCTGGCTTACAGTTTCAGAGGTTCAATCCATTATCATGACAAGAAGCATGGAGGCCTGCAGGCAGACATGGTGATGCAGCAGGAGCTGAGAGTTCTACATCTTGGCCCACAGGCAGCAGAAGGAGACTGTGTGCCACACTGGGTGTAGCTTGAACATAGGAGACCTCAAAGTCTGCCCCTACAATGGCATACTTCCTCCAACAAGACCATAACTTCTTGGCCACTCTATAGGCCAAGCATTCAAACAAATGAGTCTATGGGGTCCATACTTATTCAAACACCACCACAGTCTGAGAGGCTCCAGTCCCTGCTGTGTACGTAGGGCCCAGCCATATGGACATGGATCTGCAGCTGGATACATGGCTCTGCTCAGTATCTCTACACCATAGCTTACATCACAGGTATAAGGCTGACTAGACTCAACCACTCCTCAGGCACAAAGGATGATGCCCACCTACTGGACAGAAAGATCTTAGCTAGAGCTTCCTGAGGTTTTTGGAGAAGTTTGATGTCCTGATTTTTTGGTAGTAGCTAGCACTCCTGCAACACACACAAGCTCCCATGCAAACAAATGCAGGTACACTTCACAAGTGTTCAGAGCATGCAAGTGCATGGATACCTGCATACAAGTGTATGTTAGAGCAAAAGTGTGTCCAACAGACCCTGCAAGCACCTCCTACATTCCTATCTGCATTCCAGGATATGTAGTAATTTCCTTGTGATGGGGTCCTGAATGGTACCCAGTGGTAAGGTGGGTTAAAATGCATTCCCAGAGGTTATACAGAAGATACACTACCAACACTGAGCAGTAGAGAATATAGAATACAAACGGACAGTGGCTTCCTGTCCTTATAGCTCCTTTCCCTGGCCAGACTCTCAGGACCCCATGGTCAATCACATTCTACAGCCATGCATAACTCATCCCAATAGCCCTTACCCTGCATAGCTGAATGACCAGAGATTCTGTATTCTCTATCTTCTGGGCAGTCTATAGGAAGCCTCCTCACCTACCTCACAACTGGGTACCAGTCATCACATACTCTGAAAGGCAGATAGGGATGTAGGAGGGGCGTGCTTGTAGGGTCTGCTTGGCATACTTTTGCTCCAGACATACACACATATGCAGGCATACATGCATTTGTATGAATTAAATAAGGGGCTTCCCCCACCAAATAGGCTTAAGTACCCTCTGTCCTGTCTATCCTCAGTTTATCCACTGGCCCTCTTTGGCCATAGATCAGAGTAGTGCTCAAGGCCAGTTTTAGCTCCGTGGGCAGAGGACTCAGTAGCATTTGTTGAAGTCCTGGCCACATTTTCCCTGCATCCCGCGGTTTCCTGACAAAAGGGAACACGTTAGCTCTCCAAATGGTCTCACCTCTTGCTATTTTTGCAGAAGGCCTGAACGCAATTGTTAAAAATAGAAATAACGAGGGAAAGCAAGGCTTCTAACCTTGAGTCACAGGCCAGGACAGCTCCCAGCATCCTCTCTGGGCTGGATGATAAATGATCATCACGCTGCATTTGTCCTTAGCTAATTTATCCTTGGCCTGGAGAGAAAGTTTCTGACTTTTTCCTTTCTTTATAAAGGAGAGCTGGAAAGGTGTCTGTGGCAGAAAAACTCTGCCTGGTTTTTCCTGTGTGTCATATCTTGGCAGGCTCTTCCTGCGGTCTAGTTCAGGTGCTCTACAGCCTAGCATGACAGCTACCTGGGAGTCAGCACAAAGCACCGACCTCAGGGTGCAAACCCCACACAACTCTCTTCTGAGCTAACCGCATCCAATGAAGGGTGAGGAGACCCCTGGGAGAGTATGTGCCTGGGACACTGGTGTTAACTCTGATGGCTCTAGGTGCCTCAGAGTGAGGCTGAATGAAGGTGGACAGGACCCCAGCTTTCTGGGAGCAGGAGCTCAAAACAAGATAAGGTTGGAAGATGTGCCTGCATTGAGAAAGCCTGGGCCTCTCAAATACCACCTGCCTCAGAGTTCAAGGGCAATGCACCTCCTTTTACTACACCATACCGACCATGGTGTGTGTTCCAGCTGGAGTCCCAGACTGTAGGGAGAGGGCAGGCCCCATCTACGGCACCTAGGACTGAGCTGAAACATCACCCTTGGTCCTAAAGCAATAACCTTGGACTCCAGGGCCTTTGACTTGCACCCCTTTAAACATCAGAGCTCAGCCTAGACTCAAGGTCATGCCTCTGCCTTCAGGTGTAACATAATTAGATTCTCCTTAAGTCCAGTTCCCTTCAGGAACATGTGAAAAAGCTTTGTCGTAAGTAAGACAGAGAGGCTGAGATCCCAGGACATGAAGTCAGCTCAGTATACAGTGGAGCAGCAGCAAAACCACCATGTAAGTGCCTGGAGCATCTAGAGGCAAGGCTTCTATCTGTTAAATGCCTTGTACCTATTATTCCTGCGGGCTCTGAATAGTCTCAAGGCTTCCAGAGACACTTGACTCTACCAAACCTCCTATTTAGCCTCTACGTACATAATATTATTGTGGCTGTTGGTATATGTGGCTCTATGTGTGTACACACAAGTACATGTGTGTCTGTGCACAGAGGCCATAAGCATGCTCAGATTTATGCACCCATTTGACATACACACAGAAGTTTGCATAGGTCACTTCTGTATGTATCCATGTGTATTGTATGTGTTCCTCTGCACATACATACAGGTGTGTGTGTGTGTGCATATGCCTGATCACATATCCATCTCTACGGCTTTCAAGTGCAAGCCCCATACCATCCAGTGTTGGTCAATATCCTTCATGAAGCCCCAGGGAATACAATTTTGCCAATTCCACAGCACCTGAGCATCGTTCACAATCTTATCACAAGGAAATGGCTGCACTCTCCTATGGGAGGTAGATGAGGAGTACAGAAGACACTTGGAGGAGCTGTCTTGGGCAGATGCTTGCTCTAGGCACTCAAGTGTTTACATAAATTGAACATGTGTAGAGTATACCTTTACATACATGTGTATGCAAACACTTATGTGTTGCAGTGTGCTAGTCTTAGCCAGTCCCTGAGAACCAGAAGGTCTACCTTCTCCACTAAACCCCTTGAAGGAGAAGTTTCTCTGCTGGCTATCCCTGAAAAATCAAGAGTCTTTGAAAGTAAGGGAAAGAGTTGGGGCCTGACACAGTCAAGATTCTATTGCTGTGAACGGATGCCACCTCTTTCTCTCTCTCTCTCTCTCTCTCTCTCTCTCTCTCTCTCTCTCTCTCTCTTTCTCTCTCTCTCTCTCTGTCTCTCTCTGTCTCTCTGTCTCTCTCTCTGTCTCTGTCTCTCTCTGTCTCTGTCTCTCTCTCTGTGTCTCTCTCTCTCTGTCTCTCTCTCTCTCTTTTCAAAATTAATTAATTTGTTCTTTTTTCTCCCAGGAGGACTGCTCTAACCAGGGACACAGGTGAGACCCCTGCCTCAACCCCCATGCAAGCTGGGACCCCACAGAGACCAGCAGATATGGACTCTGCCCCACTATGTCAGAGCTCCATCTCCCTTCCTGTCTGCACCTCCACCTACATTTGATGTGGATTGGTATGTCTGCCCCACCCCCACCCCATAGCTCTGCCTGTCTCCCAGGAGGCCTGCTCTTACCATGGCAACTCTTATAAAGGAAAACATTTAATTGGGGATGGCTTACAGTTCAGAGGTTTAGCTCATTATAGTCATAGCAGTAAACATGGCAGCATGCAAGCAGACATGGTGCTGGAGAGGCAGCGGAGAGTTCTGCGCTTGGATCAGCAGGCAGCCATGAGAGACAGACAGACAAACACTGAGCCTGTGTTGAGCATCTGAAACCTCAAAGCCCACCCACCCCCAGCGACATAAGTCCTCCAACAAGGTCACATCTATTCCAACAAGATCACACCTCCTAGTAGTTTCACTCCTTGTGAACAAATATAGAAAGGAGCCATTTTCATTCAAACCACCACGGGGCTCATAATGAGATGTCACATAGCCACAAGACTGTTGCCTAGAAAGTCCTCCCAGGCTAGCCTTTGGTGGTATACTCCACCATCACCATGGAGGGAGGCAAGACCTCATTGCAAAGGTTTACAGCAATGGGAACAGGCTTCGTGAGGTTCTTGGGGCTCCCATGAGGCAAGAACATGAAAGAAGGATGCACTGTGTGCTCAAATTGTACCCAGCCCTGCACAATTGTCCACACTGCTCAAAGTGCTTTTCCTTTGTATTTTCTAGACAATTGATTAAGTCCATTTATTAATGTAGAGACAGAAGCATCTGCAATAGTGATGGCTGTGATGGAACTGCTGTTCTGCTTAATCCCAGAAGGACCATGCAAGTCACTGAATCACTGTAATTCCAGAATAGATCCCTGGCCATCAGACCTACACCACTAGGTAGTTTATCTTGTGATGCTCAGAGCTTGGTCGTTGGTTGGCATGACAACTGCTCTTCTCATTTCTTTTTTTTTTTTCTCCTCTGTTCCTCTGGTCAAGTCAGGCAACGTCACCTTAAGGCTGGCAAAGGCCATTCCAGTCTGGTGACTAGCCAGCCCAGGCTCCCAGGCACCTTTCCAGCATCTTTATAAGCCATGGCGGTGGCAGCTTCCTGATCCCCAGAAGGAGAGAACAGCAGTGAAGAAGGACAGGAGTGGAGAAAACAGTGCTCCATACCCACAACTGTGTGTCAGAAAGCCAGTGTGCCTCTAAGACAGTAACAGGATGCTCTGGAGAGATGATTTGGTCCCTGTCAGTGTGAGGACCTGAATATGATCCCCAGAGCCCACAAACAAGGCCAGGCAGGCTTTTGCTCTCCTGTAATCTGAAAAAAAGGGGAGATGTAGACAAAATGATCTCCCGAGCTCTCTGGCTAGCCAGCCTAGGCTAATTGGCAGGCCCCATTGTAAAGAAAATCTCTTATGTACTACTATATGAATGCAACATCTGTCAATGGAAGCTGATTGGCATATCTCTGAGGCAGGAAATAGAAGGTGGAACATTCAGTAGGCAGAAAGTATTCTGGGATAAAGCTAGGCATGGGAGGATGCATCTTGAGACACAGAGGACAGATGTGTGAAAGCTAAGCAAAGGTAAATAGCCACATGGCAGAACTTAGAATAACAGGGTTTTAAGTTATGAGCTAGTCTGGGAACAAGCCTAGCTATATGGCCTAGATATTTATAAATATATTTGAGTCTCAGAGTCATTATTTCTGGGAACAGAGACACAGCTTACAGTAAACACTTTCATAACACCCCAGGTCCTAAAGAAAAAAAGAAAACTGTTGTCCTGAGTGACAAAACCTGAAGCTTGTCTCTGACCTCTATATGCATGTACACATGTTGCACCCATACTCACATCCATATACACGTACACGCATACCCACATCCATGTACACGTACACGCATACCCACATCCATATGCATCTACACACATACCCACATCCTTTATTCATGTTCACACATGGCACATATACCCACATCTATATACATGTGTACACATTGCACACATACCCACATCCATATACATGTGCACACATTGCACATATTCCCACATCTACATACATGTGCACACATGTATACATTCACACAAGATTGTCTCTCTCACAGTCCATGGTGCCTGCTTAAAGAATGACTTCCCAGGAAAGATTTAAACAATGTCAACTCCCTCCTTAGTTCTCAAGGGCAAGCCAAGGTAGAGGTTCACCCTAGGGAACTAATGAGATCATCAGGCTTACAGAGCATGGGTAAGGAGTTAGTGGCTGGAGAATGGATGACCCTGTATCAGAGTTACCTTTCAATTTCCATGACGGGTGGTGGTGGCGCACGCCTTTAATCCCAGCACTTGGGAGGCAGAGGCAGGCGGATTTCTGAGTTCGAGGCCAGCCTGGTCTACAGGGTGAGTTCCAGGACAGTTAGGGCTACATGGAGAAACCCTGTCTTGAAAAATCAAAAAAATAAATAAAACCAAAAAAAAAAAAAAAAAATCCATGACAAAACACCATGACCAAGGCAACTTAAGAAAAGAAAGCCTTTAGCTTGGGCTCACAGTTCCAGAGGGTTAAGAGTCTAAGACCATTATGTTAGGGAGCTTGGCAGCTGGTGCTAAAACGGTAGCTAAGAGTTTACATGTTGAGGGAGGAAAGGAGAGACAGAGAGACAGAGACAGAGAGAAGCGGAGAGAGAGAGATTTAACTGGAAATGACATGGGCTTTGAAACCTCAAAGCCTACCCCCAGTAATACCGCCTCCAAAAGGTCACACCTGCTAATCCTTCCTAGATAGTTCCACTAGCTGGAGACCAAGCATTCAAATATATGAGCTTAGAAGAGTTGTGATGATTTATATATGCTTGGCCTAGGGAGTAGTACCATTATAAGGTGTGGCCTTGTTGGAATAGGGGTGTTACTGTGGACATGGGCTTTAAGGCCCTCATCCTAGCTACCTGGAAGCCAGTCTTCTGCTAGCAGCCTTCAGATGAAGACGTAGAACTCTCAGCTCCTCCTGTGCCATGCCTGCTTGGATGTTGCCATGCTCCTGCCTTGATAATAATGGGCTGCACCTGTAAGCCAGCCCAAATTAAATGTTGTCCTTATAAGAGTTGTCTTGGTCATGGTGTCTGCTCACAGCAGTAAATCCCTAACTAAGACAAGAGTCATTCTCATTCAAACTACTATACCCCAAATAATGGCTTTTCTCATAGCCACATTTAATGCAGCTCCTTAGCTTATAGACTCTAAAATCTCTTACAGTTAGAGTAGGACTGCATACAAATGGCTGGAGGGATGGCTAGACTATAGGTGAAGGCCGAGCAACTCTTCCCATGTCCTCCATGTCCTTTTCCTATGGAGGAATGTCAACAGTTTATAGGCAAGATTGCAATAAATTTCTGGAACCAATAAAAGACAGCTGATCTGATAAAGATGGTGGCTGTTTTGCTCAGAGGAGCCCATTCTACAACAGTGTCCTCCCTGTAGATCATGGCTGGTCAGTTGGGGAAGCTAGGCAGCTTCAGGGAGGACCGGTTCAACCAAAGTCCATCACAACACTCCCTGTACCAGGAGCTTTCCAGAATCCCAAGAAACTACTGATGCTGAGGTTCAGACACTTTGGTCACTTGAGCTCTAAGCAGAGTTCTCAGAGGTACATAAGCCCTGATTTAACACTAGCATCAATTTAGGGGGGAGGCAGGTGGGTTAGGTGGGCATACTATATCTTACCTAGGGGCAGATGGCTGCAACCTGTAGCCCAGAGCTATGCTGAATCCTTTCATACTTATCCAAGCCCTCTGAGGACAAAGACAACTACTGAGATTACCCAATAAAAAGTGAGCTTATCACTATTGGCCAGGTGATAGAAAGGAATGGGAGGATCTTGTGGCCCTGGAGGGCCCTGTCTGAGGTCTGTCAGCTGTGCATGCTCTGCAAGCTAATGCAGTTAACCACCTTCACCACTATACATGACCCAAACTGGGCAGAGCCCACCACACTCCCTGAGTGACCTTTCCAGCCTCCTGGGAACTCCATCCCCAGTAAGGACACAACAACAGGAAGTGGCAGTTGGGTGGTTCCCTGTGGTCTTCCTTGCCTGGTATAAGAGGCTATTTCCTCAAACCACCCTTGTGTGGAAATTGTGGCTGTGCTGTGGTGATAGGAAACATTTTTGGCCAATCAGCCTAGCCACCGTGAACTAAAGGAGGGGTAGAGGCAGGACGCATTCATGCATCCACAGTAAAGGAGAACATGGTGGGAATGCGGAGACCTTCACACAGAGGCTGAAGGTCAGCCAGCCTGGGGAAAAGAAGAGAAGACAAAGTCAAGGTTAATTCCTCTCTGGCATACTTTGGTGACAAACCCAACCAGGGTCTGAAGTTCACTATGGCCTTTCCTGTCCTCCAGTAGCAGGCGTGCCCCTGTCCATCATGAAGGTGGGAGTAAAATTCTTGAGTTACTCAAGCTTCATGGAGTTGTGCCCATGTGCACTCTGGCTGTGAATCCTGAACATCCATCCTACCTTGCACTTTAGTGACAGTGTTCTTGGAATGGGAAGCTAAGATTGGACTAAGGGAAAATGGAGGAAGGTGATGAGCAAATCCAAGGACCTGGGTGTCATGTGAACTTTTCCTAGGGAAATGCAAATGAACATCTTCTGACCTTAGACAAGGTGCCAATGACAGACCAGCATGTGATTCGACCCAAGTCCAACATGTGAACAATGATTTTATTGGGCCTACTTATCCAGTATAGGTGAGAGGTTAGGAGTATAGGATAGGTGATCCCAAAGCATACTGAAGAGTCTCACTTCAGTATGGATTCTAACGTCTACATGGCTGCATAGATGGAGTTCCTCCTTTTGATAAATTTCTTACACTCCCCCATATCATATAGAGATGGGTCAGAATTACACGAAGCTAGAAGAGGGCTACAGAAGTGTTGCAGGATAGTTGATCACAACCTTGTTGTGGTACGTCTCAGCCCTGACACATACCTTTTGCCCAAGAGCTTTCTGTTTACCATAAATAAGTACTTGGGGTGTGGCTCAGCCTTAGTACACACTAGAACTAAATAAAGTCAATGATAGGTCAAGAGGCAGAGCAAGCAACCAGTTGACAGGGAGTGAACATAAAACCCAGGAAAGAGAAAGAAGGGTCATTGAACTGAAGGATATCTCAGACAGTGTGGAGAAGGAGAAGGGGTTTTTTCCTTCTGGGATGTTGGTTGAAAAGGAAGGTCATCTGGGTGCTTTCTCTACCTCTCTGAGCTAGCAGGCTTTCATCCCAGCATCTGGCTCCTGAGTCTTCACTGGTAAAATTGAATGGCTGGGATTTAAAAAAAAAGAAAAAAAAAAGAAAGAAAAGAAAAAACACAGAAGGAAGTAGCTAGAACCTTAGGTGATGTTTGTTGTATGACCTTCCCCAATCCTTCCTCAATGACAGAAGGCCAACAGGGCAAATCTTGAGGATCTCTTGAAAGTAGTCATGGCTGCTCTCATGACGCTGGCAATGGCTGCTATGCCTGTTGGAACCTGTGGATATCACACATTCACTGGTGCTGGAACTGAAGCTGCTGCTCGGAAACAGAGGCCTCCAAGTCCCTTGGTTCTAACACATGCCCCACGTACACAAAGAAACACTAAGTCTGCAGCTATCAAATGCAAGGTGGCAGCTCCTCTTCTTGCTGATGTCATTAAAATGCTCTGTAGAGTCCTGATCTATCTATAGATCTACCTACATTTCAGGTAGGTGAGGAGAAGCTCTTCCAGAGCTGGAAGTTCAGGGCTCTTGAGTACCCGAATACAGGCAGAGCCAGAGGCTGACAACTCCGTGATGGGTAATTTTGGTTGTAAAGTTGGTTGGGTCTGGAACTAACAGATGCCCCTCTGGGTGGATTTTCCCCAGAAATAGTTGGGAGGATATTTTCCAGAGCATTAACCCAGTGGGGAAGACTCTTGCCTTGAGTGGGCACCCTAACCCTCCACCAGCGGTCCAGATATAAAGAGGTCTAGGGGGAAAGCAGTGTTACTTTTGGCCTGCCCTCCATTGCTCTTGCTGGTGAGAACATCTACTGTGTTGCTGTTACTGCTGCTGTCATCATTTGCTGCCATCAAATAAATTGGGTGTGCTCAGGGCAGTACAGCCATGGATCTTCAACTGACATTAGAATCCAACTTCTTTGGCTTTCCCATGTAAACTGGAGACCAACGGCTCACCAGGAACCTTCTGGGATTTCAACACCTGATCAGAAGTACTAAGTCATCTAGTCATCTAGCCTCTTGGACCGAGCAGCTACCTCTTTTTTTTTTTTTTTTTTTTTTTTTTTTTTTTTTGCCTCTCTGGCATGTGGGCAGCCATTTTGAACTACACAGCCTGTATCATGAAAGTCAATCTAGAAAGTTCACATTCTATTGTTCTTTTCTTCTACAGAGCCTTAAGGAAAGCACAGCACCAAACTCGGAGAACTAGAAGTGGGTTGCTCTCAGCTTTAGAAGCCATGGGCTTAATGCCTCAAGGAGCTCAAGCCAGAAGTTTGTTGCCCTGGGCTTTAACCACTAGTCCTCCTGGCACTTGGCAGCTATTGTAATCCTCTGACGCCAGGAGCAGTGGACGGCAGCAGTAAGCAGCATCTCTTGGTATCAATGGCTCCCAAAATAGGCCTCAGGTGCTGGGCCCCTCAGCCTTTGTCTCCAAAGCCTGGATATCTCTCTGGCACTCTCCCAGTCACAATGGTCTGCAGCTTCTTATCTCTAGCTGTCCACAATCACCCACCCTTCCTCAGCCTTGGCTCCCTGCCCTCTCCCACTCACTATCTCCACCACCACACAGGGTACTCTGCTGTCTCCAGCTTCGTGGCCACTCTCTGGGTCCTGCTGCTGGTGCTGCTCTGTTGTAGCTTCTGTTTTCTCTCCATGCTACCAACACAGCCCACCCCACTAGTGAGAAAGACTGAAAGCCCATCAGAGAAAAGACCACTGGCCTAAGGTTACAACATTACAAGGGATGTGGGGGGCAAGAGGGGTGTCTTCTGGTTAATTTATAAAGTTAGTCAACAGAGGGCATGCGTGTGTGTGTGTGTGTGTGTGTGTGTGTGTGTGTATGTGTGAGAGAGAGAGAGAG
>NW_022196905.1:132978430-132996461 GCF_008632895.1 Mastomys coucha
AAAAAAAAAAAAAAAAAAAAAAAAAAAAAAATAGCAGCTAGAGACCAGGGAGGCTTGTAAGGGCAGAAGGCTGAGTGCAAGGTGTAAGCTGTTTGAACCAGTTATGGCTAGGGCTAGGTATCATCTGGAGATGAAGTTGTGCTTCAACAGCAAGCAGCTGTGGTTGTATTTTAACATCACAAAGTTCAAAGCTATAGGGCTGCCAGACAGGCTATCCTGCTATTGGCTTGGTTGATAGTTATCAACTCAGGGCAGATAGACACTGGGGATGGATTTAACAGCTTCCTCTGGGAGTCAAACCGCCTTGGGGCTGACACCTCAGCTAATTTAAGGGAAAGTAATAACAAAAGAGGTGCTTAGCATAAAGAGCTGTCCTTAATGCTAAGACCCACAGTTTAACCCCTGAGGAGGATTAGCTCATTTGAGCCTTAGCAAGATCTTGGGCAGCTGGGAAGTGGGCAGGAAGTGGGGCAGGCCATAGCCCAATGGCTCCTTAAATTGCTCAGATGCCCCCAGAAGTGGCCTTCCTCCACGAAGCCGCTTTGGGTTTACTGACCTAGGAGGAGAGCTCAAAGTCATTCACCTTCACATTCCAAGCTTTTGAACCCCTTGAGCTTTTGCTTTTGCTATTTGTTTGTTTATCTGCTCTTTGTTTCTTTGTTGGCACAGGGTCTCTTGCAGCCCAGGTTGGTCTGTAACTCTCTATATACTTAAAGACGACCTTGAATGCACGTTCCTCCTTCCCGATCCTTTTTGAGTGTTGAGACCAAAAGCAAGTGCCACCACATCCAGTTTGTGCAGGGCTGGGAATGAAACCCAAGGACTTTGTAATGCCAAGGACTCGTTCTAGCAACTGAGCTACATACCCAGGCCCTAGACCCCTCATTTATCTTTGTACGGAACAAGAGGGACCGATGTGACTGCTCAGGAAGGTCCCTTTTTCTCCTAGTCATTGCTGGACTTGTATAGTCTTGGGGACAGGAGGAGAACAGTGTGCTCCTTCTACCTTTATTCTTTCCCAGAATGTTTCATGGCAGGAGCTTGCTAAGTAGCCCAGGTTGACCTTGAACTCTCTCCATCTTCCTGCCTTAGCCCCAAGTACTAGGATTACAGTGGTATACCACCATGCCTGACTCCCACAGCTCTTCACACTCTTTCCCCCCACCCCCTGCTCTGGAAAATGAGCATACACATGCCCTAAGCCAAGAAAGATGGATAGTGGAGGTGCAGCTGCTCACACAGAGAGGGCCCCATGAGGCTGAGCCAAGGACCCAGCGTGTAGGGACAGCACAAAGCCTGGGGTCATCAGAACAGTTCCACGTCCTCCACATTCACTCATGGCAGAAAATAGCTTTTGTCTTCTGATCCAGCTGTCTCCACAGGCATCTAAAACAACCTTGGCCACAACCCACATTCTTGCTTTGTTCTTGATTCAGTAAGACTAGAAAACACTATGAAGTTGAGGAGTTCACGGTGGCTCCTCCATCTTCAGAGTCCTCACTGGACAGCATTAAGATCCAGTGAGAACCACAGGAGGGGTAGGGGCTGTGTAAACTGCATATTTGAGGGTCATCTCCCTGGGATTTGGGAGGGAGTCCAGCTGCCAGTAACATCTGGTCCTTAGCTGCTGGGCTGAGATCGCTCAGCCAACCCAAGCCCTCTCTCCAGATTTGAGAAGGGGAAACATTTCAAGTCTTTGCTCTATCCCAGACAGGCAGCAGCTTTATTACAGGATTGCTGAGCTCCTTGTATGCCCTGCAGAAGGAAGGTCTGTGGAAAGTGCCATGGGGTCAAACACAGGTCAGAGGGCTGGGATTGTAGTAGTGGAATCATTTGAAAAGTGTGTGTCACCTGGCAATACTGTGGGCAACTAAGTCACTCCTGTCCTCAGGTTCCTGTTTTTTAGAGTCTAGACTGTGACCTCTCTGGATGCTATTTCAATCTTTGCACCTGCAGTTGCATGTGCCAGGCCACAGTGGTGTGGGCGTCTGTGGGTAAGGATGGCCCCCTGCAGAGAGGACAGAAATGGAACCTAGTGTAATGTAAGCTGGGTAAGGTCCGTTGAGGCTCTGTCGCTGGAGCAGCATTGTCTGGTGGAGCCTGGGTTGCCCTAACTGTGGCTGGGCCCCTGAAAGTGGCCCTTGCACCCCTGTCTCTGCTTGGCCCATGTTTACTCAGGCTCTGTATCCTTTATAAAGACTATTGCCACTGGCGGGCTCCAGCACGTCATTGGGCCTAGGATAGAGGGGGGATGCAAGAGGCTGAAGGGAGATCAAGTCTGGAGTAGGGAAAAAGTCTCTATCATTCTTGAATGAAGACAGTCTAATGGAACTCCTGTGCTCTTCCATTCGGATACCCAGCTAGTGACACATGGGCCCAAGGAACTGACATTTCCCCAGGAGTCTCACATTGGGGCAAAGGGAAAGTAGGGTTTAAGGCTTTGTGGCAACCAGAGGGGGAACTTGTCTCTAGGAAAGAGATTTTACACAGTTTGGATGGAAAACTTCTCAGACCATCTTGTAGGAAAGACTGAATCTGAGACAATGGTGACCAGGACTGCTTAGCTATGCCTACCTTTGCTCTTTTAAACTTAGACATTATGACAAGACCCTGAAGATGGTGTCTTTGTCAGAGTTTCTATTCCTGTACAAACATCATGACCAAGAAGCAAGTTGGGAGGAAAGGGTTTATTTAGCTTACTTCCACATTGCTGTTTATCACCAGAGGAAGTCAGAACTGGAACTCAAGCAGGTCAGAAAGCAGGAGCTGATGCAGAGACAATGGAGTGATGTTCCTTACTGGCTTGCCTCTCCTGGCTTGCTCAGCCTGCTCTCTTATAGAACCCAAGACTTCCAGCCCAGGGATGGCACCACCCACAAGGGGCCCTACCCCCTTGATCACCAATTGAGAAAATGTCCCACAGCTGGATCTCATGGAGGCACTTCTCCAACTAAAACTCCCCTCTCTGTGATAACTCCAGCCTGTGTCAAGTTGACAAACAAAACCAGCCAGTACACCTACCTTTGCTCTTTTAAACTTAGACATCATGACAAGAATCTGAAGATGGATTTGGGGAGTGGGTATCACTGGACCCATTTGTTCCTCTTCCCAATGTGGCCACATTGAATTAATCTCCTTTGCCTGCTTTTCACTGTTAACTGTGTCTTCTTTTGTCCTGTCAGGGACAAGTGGCCAGGCCTGATTTGTTAGGGTGGTAGATGCTGACTTGAATAACTATGATAACAGACTCCCTCACTAGCCTCCTTCATAGGGGTCCCTCAGTAGAGAACACAACTCTCAACTTGCAGAGGCTCTCTCTCCTCAGCAACCCCCTCAATCCCAGTGAAGGTTGGAAGAAAACCTGCTTCATCCACAGCTCCCCAGGGCCCACGCCCTGTGCTGCAAGATGCTCATGCTTTTTGCTGCAGAAGTCTACAGAGTGTCCCACTGTTCTGCATCTCCACAACTTTGTGAAGCCCTGAGCAACTGGTCTGCAAGCAGCCAAGGTCTTTGTTTGGTAAAGGACCTGACGTGTGTCACAGACTGACAAAATCTGTAAGACATCACTTTGCAGCTCATAGGATCCCCTCCCAGGAGCAACTGATCACCCAAGCACAATAGAATAGAAAGAGCCCGGCCAGCATCTGCCGCAGAACTTCAGGTCAAGATGGGCTTGTAGGGCCCTAAAACATCTTAGGCAGTGACTTCATGAGTGCATACAACCAGAGGGATTAGGGTCATAACCCAGCTGACTGACTACTTGCCTGGCATGCCATCCCAGCACCATACATATGCAACATGATTGTACATCCCTGTAAGTCCAGCACTTAGGAAGAAAAGTATAGAGGATCAAAGTTCAAGGACTTCCCTGGCTAAACAGTCAGTTTAAGGCTAGCCTAGACAACACAAGGCCCTGCCTTTAAATACAAACAAAACAAACACCAGCTGGGGTGGTACCATCCCTGGATAAGTGGTCCTGGGTGGTACAAGAAAGCAGGTTGAGCAAGCCATGGAGAGCAGGCCAGTAAGCAGCGTTCCTTTATTGCCTCTTTTTCAGTTTCTACCTTCGGGCTCCTGTCTGAGCTCCTGGCATTACTTCCCTCTATGAGGGACTACAAACTGTGAGCTGGAATAAATCCTCCCCCCACCCAAGTTGCTTTAAAGGTCATGGTGTTTTAGCACAGCGATACAAACCTAACTAAGACACTCCGGCACTGTGAAGTCTCAGGCAGGATCACCAGGAGTAAAACCCCAACCAAGAAAAAAGCCAAGGATGAGATGACTCAGTTTCTGCACAAGCTTGAGGACCTAAAGTTGGTCCCTGGCACTGGTTTATAGGCAGGTGAGATGCACATAACTCTAATCCAGCATTTTAGAGCTGGACAGCTAGTCCAATCGAATCAGCAAGTTTTGGGGTCAGTGATAGAACCCCCATAAAAAAGGTAGGGGGTGATCAATGATGATGTCTGATATTGTTGTCTGGCCTTCATAAGCACCAGCACATACATATGCGCACATGCATGCATACAAGCATGCTGCCATGCATGCATCACACAAGCACATACACAAGAACAAAATAATTCAAAAACCCAAAACATAGAGATATGCCTTTTCTCCTGCAAGAATCTGAGTTCAAGAGCTGCCTAGGGCAGCCCTTAGGCTCCTCCGAGGTAAGATCGTTTCTTTTAATCTATGAGAAATAAAAACGTTACAGTCTTATATAGTCCAGGCTGGCCTCAAATTTCCTAATTCTCCTGCCTCCATCTTCCCAGTTCTGGGATTACAAGCATATAAAATCACCTCTTGCTTTATACAATGTTGAGGATAGAAGTAGGGTGTCCTGCATGCTAAGCAAACATTCTACCAACTGAGCTGCAATACCAACATAAAATGGACTCAAAAATTTCAGATCATGGACTTCTTATCTAAAAACTTGAATATGTCAGATGGATCCCTGAGGCAGTGTCAGGACAGAAGGGTGATGGAAGGGGCACTTCCTGCCCCCACCCTACTCCCTCAACCCTAAAGAAGGCTTTTTCTGCAAAGCCCACCCTGCCCCATGATCCTTGATGAAACCACCTCATCTTCTTCTTCCTCCTCTCCCTCCTCCTCCTCTTCCACCTCTTCTAGCCTTTGCACAGGGAAGCCATGTCTTCCTAAGAGCTAAAAACCCAAATAAGCATATGACTCAAGAGCCCCTGTCCTGCTGGCACCCCCACCTGATTTGACTCTGTCTGTCCCTAGTCTCTTTCTGTCATGCACTATGGATGCCCCACAATGGCACAAATGACCAGGTCCAGCATCACTCACCTAGTCATTCAGACCTTGAATCCATTGCTCTGTTCCTCCCACCCAGTACAAAGTTGCATAGGAGCTGTGGTGGGCTCATGGGACCCCAATCCCTGCAATGGGCAGCCATCCCTTCACTTTCATCTTCTGTCGCCAGATGGGGCTCCACAGAACTGGGCTACATGACTTTAATGTGTTTTTCACACTTAAATAGCTCCAGCACACAGTCAGGGTCTACTGATAGTGAGTAAAGACTCTTCAGAGAGAGAGGGAGAGACAGACAGACAGACAGACAGACAGACAGACAGACAGACAGACAGAGGAAAGAGACAGACAGAGACAGAGAGACAGACAGACAGAGACAGACTGCCATAAGGCACAGCCAGAGCAGTTAAACATAGAGCATCCTCCTAGTGGGGTCTTTCCAGTCCCCGGCCCCTATAAGTCATGCCCAGGGACTTATAAGTCTTGTCACTGTGTTGTGACTCTTCCCTTATATTCAATGTTCATCCAGGAAGACTCTTCAAGAACACACCTGACTGGGACATAGTTCTGTACTAGTTACTTCCACAGCTGTGACAAACACCTGACAAAAGAAACCTAAGGAAGAATTTACTCTGGCTCATAGTCTGAGGGTCCACAGTCCATCATGGCTGGGGAAGGCATGGCGGCAGGAGTATGAGGCTGTTGGCCACAGTGCATCCACCGTCAGGAAGCAGAGAGAGTGTATGCCCCGGTCCTTAATTCACTTTCTCCTTATGCTGCCCATAGCCCAGTGCCACCAATATTCATGGTGGGTCTTCTGCCTCAAATTGACCCAGGCTAGAAACTCCCTCTGAGAAACACACAGAGGTTGTCTCCATAATGATTCTAAATCCCATTAAGTTTACAATCAAGACCAACTCTCACAATTTCCCTCCTACATTTCAAGGCACAGCTGAATTCTGGGTATTCTTTCTCTGTTCAGTTTGTTTCTCTGATGCTGTAATAAACACTGATCAGAAACAACCCAGGGAAGGAGAAGGTTTCCTTCAGCTTATGGGTCACTGAGGGAACTCAGGACAGGAGCACAGACAGATATGAAACCATGACCCTGGAGGAACACTGCTTATTGGCTTGTTTCAATACATAGCCTAGCACCACCCACCCAGGGTGGCGCCACCCACTTCAATTAGCCATCAACAAAATGCCTCTCATGCCAATGTAATGAAATCAATTCCTCAAATGAGATTCCTTTTTCCCTGGCATATCCAAGTTTATGGCACGTGGACAAAAATTAACCGACATGTCCTCATCCCAAAGGCCCAGACATCTCTGAGCAGCTTCATCCTGCAGCCTTTGGTGGTAACCATCTACCTGGCTGGGTCCTAGCATAACATGAGGACCCAGATAGCCTGGTGCATGGCCACATGCCCCCCGCAATCTCATCCAGACCCCCAAAAGTCCATAAATCCATCAGACTGGATGCCATTTCTGGAGCTGTAGATAAGAAATGATGCTTGTTGGGGGTGGACCAGAGGGACAGTAAGAGCTGGGGGGAGAGACTACATTTTCCACTGAGGGCCCAAACAACACTCCATCCCTGCAGCAATGGCAGAAGCTCTGGATGTTTCAGATCATGACAGCTAGGGTATTTTCTAAATTTCATGTGACACACCACAGTCCTGGCATCCTCTAGGTCCACTGACAAAATTAAGTCACCCATAGTGCCACAGTGTGAGGACATCATTGGCTTTGAAAATGGTGTGGATGGTTCAGACCACCTCAGAGGTCAGCAGTATAGAGCAGCAGCATGCAGACAGACAGAGAGAGGTCCCCATGTGTGCAGGCTTAGAGAATGCTCAGGAGCCCTGGGGTCTATGTGGTATAGACCCCAAGATTCAGTGAGACAGTCAACACAAGAGTGAGACACATGTCCCTTGTCCTTCTGAGCTTGCTGTCTGTCATACTGCATTTCTTTTGTTTTTGTTTTTGTTTTTCGAGACAAGGTTTCGCTGTATAGCCCTGGCTGTCCTGGAACTCACTCTGTAGACCAGGCTGGCCTCGAACTCAGAAATCCACCTGCCTCCGCCTCCGAAGTGCTAGGATTAAAGGTATACAGCACCACTGCCCAGCTTGCATTTTCTTAAAAATTAAGATTTATTTATTTCATGTGTCTGAGTCTTTTGCCCACACGTATGTATGTGCACAGCATATGTGTCTGATGCCCACAGAAATAAGAAAAGAGTGTTGACTTCCCTAGAAATGGAGTTACAGATGGCTGTGAAGTACCATGTAGTTGTTGAAAATGGAATCTTGATCTTCTGCAAGAGCAGAAAGTGCTCTTAACCACTGACTTATCTCTCCAGCCAGCTCTCATTGTCTGTTTGTTTGTTGTTTGTTTGAGAAATGGTCTCATGTTTCCATGGTTCCAATTCATTACATAACTGAGGATGACCTTGAACTTCTGAACCTCTTGTCTCCACCTCTACCTCCATCCATCAATCTGCTTGACTTAATGCAAATCGTGGGGTGAAACCCAGGGCTTTGGATAAGCCAGGCACACACTCTAACAACTGTGGCCCCGCCCCCGCTTCCCATCTTTCTTTGAGCCTTTGGTGCAGAAGAGCAACAAAGAACTGTAGCTTGCACTGGTATATAAGCTGTTAATTCATTGAGCCAGGCAAATTGAACCTGCTTTCCAAACTCTGTTGGGAATCCCTGAGCCCAATGGAGGACTGTTCAGCTTGCGTCCAGACAGAGTGAGGCAACAGAAAGGGCTGTGACCTGAGGGGAAGCTTGGGCTTCTGATTGACCTTCTTCAAGGAAAGAAAGACCTGGGCAAGGAATTCCACATAGGTGCCTTAGAGCCAAAGAGATGGGACCTGATGGAGCCAGCTCAGAGACATAGTGGCCTTCCCCAGCGCTAAGAAAGCCTGAGGCACAGTAACAAGACCATGGCTGGGACTTGCTCAGGCAGTTGGAGCAAGAGCAGGGTCCCATCTCTGGCTAGAGCAGCTCTGCCCATGGGCACCCACTCACATCCGTCCCACCTGCAGGGGCTGCAGGGCTCCCCCAGCCCCATCTCCATGAATAATCATGCAAGGTGTGATAAATGCCATCTGTCACTCATAAAGTATGATGTTGCCTTTCTACAAAGCCATAAGCCGCCCTGGGGCTGAGCCAAGGAATGGCCTATAAAACCCCGGATAATGACCTCATGCACGCTTTCCAACATAAATGCTATTGCAGGCAGCTGTTTGCAGAATTTATCTGTGGGCAATAATTTCACACCCAGCACTATTCCAGCGACAGTGCCTGGTCCCCTCTTTGGCACTAAAGCGTCTGTGTCGTGCTGATCAATTGTGGAACTTGCTCTCTGATGATGAATAATGGAATTGTGCTCGCCCAGACCTTTACTATCAGGCACATGCAGGTGGCTAGAAGCTGTGTCCTCCTCCTGATCCTCTAGGGAAAGAGGAAATGCTCCAGGTACACAATTGCTTGTTTTCTCACCGGGTATTAGCAAAAGCAGGTTCTCCTGGTAGAATATGTGTGTCTCTAACTTGCATGTGCTCAGCTCTCTGGTCCTGAACTCTCACAGTAGGGGAATGCTTTCAGGGTTTGGCAGGGGAGGAAAGCAGAAAGGGGTGGCTAGAGAGCAGCTGTGGGGCCTGCAGCTGGACCATCGCTCCCCTCACCTGGCAGGGCATCCACCCCATGATGGGGGAGGGAAGAGCAACTGCTGGGCACAGCCTCACTCCCTGCACACCAGACACCTGTGCCAGCTCCAGGTCTGACACCAAGGCCACGGTGCGATTCCCTGTGATTTACTCACAAACTCAAATTTGACGTCTGCTTCTGAATATTCTATCTCATTTGTCTCATCTGCATTTTCCACTCTAATCACCAAACCTTCAGACTGCATTCACGCATAAAATGAGATGCAGCGAATGCCTTTTAATTTTTACCAAATGCCTCCTTCTGGGGTGATGAGGCCGCCTGAGGCAGAGAAGCAATGGTATCAGGAGCAACTTGAGATAAAGTGTTTTACGAGTCTTACGCACTTTGAATCTCCAGGCCAATCAGTGAGCGCTGGAGATCACTAGCATCTCCCTGTTAAGGAAGGCAGCAACCTACATGACCACATCATCCATTCTTGAGCCTCCACCCACACACTCTGACCCTCTGTGCTGCAGGGCTACAGTTTCTGGAAGATTCAGCAACACCCAGTCCCCACCCACCAATACTCTTCATATGCCTCTCTGTTTGGGTCTGGAGGTGCCTCCTGGCATGTGTACAGGAAAGACTATACTACAGGCTACTGATGTTGCCTGGGAAGTGGAGTTCCCTTTGGGATTCTTAGTCTCTTTAATGAAATAATTTAGACAGGGATCTCCAGGACAATTGTATTAGAGTTTGAGAGAAAAACAACAGGAAAGCAAAATGCAAATCCTGCCGCTGCTTGAGGAGAGAAGGGACTAAACTAGGCTGAGAGCCTTTTTAAGTTAGGCACAAAGGTCAGAGTCAGTCAGGAGAGAGCCCAGGCTGTCAGGGAAAGCATGTTTAGGCTTTTAGCCCGTCAGGAAAAAGAGAGAGAGAGAAAGAGAGAGAGAGAGAGAGAGAGAGAGAGAGAGAGAGAGAGAGAATGAGAAAGAGAAGAGAAAATATGCTTAGTACCTGGCCAACTGAGTCTAGAGGGTACATGATTCCAGGTTCTTAAGTCCCAGGACAAAGAATTATACCAGAGGCTCACGGTTAGAAATAGAGAAAAAAAATTATTAAAAAAGGGAAAGTGTTCCCTAAAGTAGAAGTGGATTAGTGAGTAGGGGGAAATCCCCCAGAAGCTGTAGGCTGTGAGGCACATGATCCTTGATGGGCTATTCTCATGGCATCTGCCTTTCTTAAAGAGACGGTTTATCTTACACGCGTTCTCTTCATTCACAAAGCCCGAGTGGTGAAGACCTTCTAGTCTTCCTTTGCAAACTGGCCTGAACGTGCTATTTGTTGTATGAAGCCCACGTGGGGAAGGGCATCCATTCTTTCCTCTGCCAACGGGCTTCCTGTATATGTCAATCTTGATATGTCAATCTTGATACTACAGTTTCCAGTCCCTTCTTCCGGCAAAACTAGAACTCACACTGCCATAGTGAGGTTGAGCCAGCATCAGGAATCCCAGCAGCTAGACATAGATGTTCATGAGAACTGCTGCCTCTGACATCCACTGGGCCAAACAGGGTCTCCACCTGCTCCTCAGAGGTTCCTATTGCTTTGTTCCAGTCTGGAGAAATGCCCACCCTCTGCTCAGTCTCTCTATCCTCAAGGCTTTCTCTTCATGTGGTTCCCTTCCCCTCCAGTACTTCCAGTTCAACGGCTGCTCACTGGGAAGTCTCAGGACAGAGAAGCAAGACATAGAACACACTAAGGCTGGACTCCTGGCCTAGGACCTGGCACTTGGCTGATGTTGGAAATGTGCCTTTGAGTGAGTGGAGCAGTCTGTGGGCTCCACTCCATGAAAGGAGGTGAGAGGCAGACTGTGGTAACTGGCCACCCACCAGATACACCTGGTCCTTCAGAGCTGGAAGCTTCCATTTTGTGATGGACAGTGGACTCCAACATCCCTGGGATGAGAGCACTGGCCCAGATGCCCTGTAGGAAGCTGAGTTTGGGAAAGCACATCAGAGCCTAAGTGGAACTATTCTAAAGAGATACATATGTTCATCCATTTGGCTATCAGACTATTGAAACAATGGATGCCAAGGAAATGGAATTTGCCCCAGGAATTTCACACTGGGAGGAGGAAACGGCTGAAGCCTGGCCAGCCAGAAGGGAATCTGTCTCCCAAAAAGAGATTTCATACAAGTCCAATAATTTGTCAGATCACCTTGCAAGGGAACTAGCACAGAGACAATGATGAGGGACAGGACCATACCCTGATCAGCAGCTCTTCCTCTCTATGTAAGTGTGGTCCTCATCTTAGAACCACAACGATGGACTTGAGGGGTTGCTGGCTCTCTCTGCCCATCTTTTCAATGTGGCCACATTGAACATGTCTCCTTCACTCTAACATAATAACTCTGGTAACAAAGTGAGCAGTGGTCATGATAGTGATTTCAGGGTGCCCAACTCCAGCCCTGATCTCGGGGGATCCAATGTAGTACTGGGCAGAAGCCCCAACTGCATAAAGGCCCCTGAGTTTCCCTGTGAACAGTCACGTGTCAGCCATGCCTCGGTCCACACCTTGACGTGAAACTATCTTTCAAAGGAGGCAACACCAAGGTCAAGATTCAGTATCACTTACAGGGGCCTGGATTTGTCCCAGAGGTACCACATTCCCCAGCTCGCTCAGACCTTTCCAACTTTGCAAACCTATCTTGATGCCATCTTGACCAGAGCCAGAAGGGTTTTATTCATCTTCATTGCCTTCTTCTCTCACTTGCTCTTCCTGCATGTCAGCAGGGCAAAGATAGCAAAGCACATCCCAGTGGGAACTGGGGTCCTAAAAAAAAAATGTGGCTAAGTCAGCTAAATGTTAGGGCTAAGATGGCAGGGACAGACAGACAGATCCCTGCAGCTTGATGGTTGGGTTTATCCTGGTTGACAAGTTCCAAGCCGAAAGACTTGTCTCACAAAAACAAAGCCATAACACCTGAAGTTGGCCTTGACATGCACACATTCATGTACTCATCCCCTCCTCTCTTGTACCTGAATGCACATGTGCACATGCACAGCACAGACACACACACACACACACAGTGGTGTGGTGGTAGCACAGTAGGTCTCCTGGTCACTGGCCCCTTACTTCCCCTGAAGTTGGCCTTGACATGCACACATTCGTGTACTCATCCCCTCCTCTCTTGTACCTGAATGCACATGTGCACATGCACAGCACAGACACACACACACACACACAGTGGTGTGGTGGTAGCACAGTAGGTCTCCTGGTCACTGGCCCCTTACTTCTCCGCTCAGCACACAACACACATCTTAGAACCTAATTCTTCCATGCCCCTCCTTTAAGACTAAACCCAAGGACTTGTAATCTCACACACAACCAGGCATGACCTACTCACTATGCTTGGTACTTACTAACAAAGGCCATACATTTCTAGAATGTCCTGAGGAGTCCTGAATTGTGATTTTTTCAAAGGGGCTGGAGCAATGCAGTATGGGGGCCAGAACACGTGGCCTGCCTACCAGCTAGCATCAATCTCCTAAACCCAGGCATCTGCACCTCGCTTCCCTCCCAAAGAAAGAACAAAAGCTAGCATCATCAAGCCAATCCTTGAGGAAGGCAGAGCTGTGTTCTCTGTAAGGTGGATAAGGGGAGCCAGGTGACTCACATCCCATTCCTAGCTTCCAGCCGGTTAGATGCAATGTAATGTAAATAAAGGTAAGCTAGCACATGGATGCGTGTGTAGGATGAGAATGAAGACACGGATCATATAAATGTTTCAAGTACCGGTGGTGAAGATAGGAGAATCGTGAAGCATGCTGAGAGTCAACGAGGGTCCTAAGGGTGGGATAGGGTGGAAGAGAAGACCCTTTTAGTAAAATGTGGCACACATATGAAGATCTGTTAAAAGCAGCTGCTATATGCAGAAAAGCTGCATCAGGAATGACAACGGCCACACAAAGGTCCTGGGTTAGATGCCTGCCTGCCCAGGAAGTAGGGGAGAAAAGAAAGGCAAGTCGTTTGGGAAGAGAGGGTGTTCCAGGAGTCAAGAGCAAGGATTTCACTCCAAGAAGGAGGTTAAGTACTGAGCTCAGAGTAGAACATTAGCCCGCTCAATTCATCTCCCAATGAGATTGCCAGCTGCACGCAGAAGGGCTGATGCTCCTGGTTGGATGAGAACCCAAGAAGTTGTTCATTCAGTGGCTGCTGTCACTGGCCCAGAGAGCGAGGGTGGCCATGCACACTGGAGTTGGTGAGGCACACTGGCTTGAGACGTGTTTTGAAAATTGAGTTCACAGGGAATTCGCCAGGCATGGTTTTGTAGCTTGGCAATCATGGGCTAAGTAAATGGTGAACTGGAAGAGCACGGGAGGCAAGCACTGAGAGCTCAGCCTTGGAAGTGTGGAGGCACCATGGGTGTCCAGCACTCAGCACTGCCCAGGCCTGACACAAACACAGAGGATGGCTGGGAGTAACCACACCTGGCTCATCCAGGGCAGGAGCAAAGATGGAAGTCTACATAGAACCCCAAAAAGCAGCAAAAGTGGTCTCAGAGGCTGGGTATGGTAACACACACCTGCCATCTCAGCACTCTGGTGGCTGAGACAGAAGGGTACTTGCAAGTTCCCGGTTAGCCTGGGTTACATAGGTGTCTTGAAACAGAATTGTTAAATAACTGGGTGAAGCTGAGTGATGCTGTGCTTGTGTAGTCTACATGAGGCACCAGATTGCACTCAGGAGAGATCAGTATACGCAGGCAAGTTCATCATCAGAGGTTATATGTCAAAGGGACTGCCCTAGGAAAGTTTCTCGAGGAGCAAGGACACACCTGGTGTATGTTCTCTTCCCTATGAGGCAAGCTTGCAGAGCCTCACAGGCCCAGCAGATGCCTTGGCCACAGTAAGGTGACCCTGCTCTTCCAGTTTGTTGAAGCTCAACAATGATGGGTGCTGGGTGTTAGCAAGAGTTCTTCAGGCCCAACTGAACATCAGGTGCCCTCTTTGCTCTGTGAAGCGAGTGAGGTATCTGGCTCTCCAGTTCCCGTCTGGACTGGGTACGGAAGTCCTGGCACAACAGCTCTCTATTTCTTGCCAACTCTTTGCTTCCCTTCGTTGAGGCCCACTCTAGCTTCCAGCTCGCTATGTAGCCAAGAATGACTTTGAACTCCTGATCATGCAGAGTTCATCTTCCGGTGTGAGAATTACGGGTGTGTGCTATCACTCCTGGCTGCCCTTCACTTAAAATTACATTTTTTTTAAAAAGTGTGTACATGTGCACAGGTGCGTCAGTGCACGCATGTGCACTTGCAGTGCAGCATGTTTGGAGGTCAAAGGACAGTTCTTGAAAGCGGTCTCTCTCCTTAACCCCCTGAGTCTCAGGCTTGGTAGTAAGTGCTTTTACCCATGGAGCCATCTTCCCAGGCCCCGGCCTTCATGTTTTTGATGTTTCGGTTGTGAGCCTAGTCTTTAACAGCTGAGCCATTTCTCCAGCTTTGGTCTACACTTTTCTAACCAACCCTACCACTGTTTTCTTTTCCTTTGCGTTCTTTCTGTCTGTTCTGTGTAAAGCCAGCCCTTCTTCATTTGGGCACATTTTACTGCTTTTTCTACATTCTCAGGCTGAAAAGCTCAGTCCATTCATTTCAAGTCATTATCACTTCTAATAAATGAAGCCTCCCCCCGGCTTTCCTCCGAGTCCCTATGCGGCGGATTCTTACAGATTTTAATGGCTTCTGCTGCTGTCTGTGTGCATTTTTAAGTAGGCTGTAATTTCCCTTTCAGGTTCTTCTATCGCCTAAAAATTGTGTTTTTATTTGTGATACCAATTTCCAGGTGGAAATATTTCTAAAGCTCAAAGCTATCACAGTGCCTCCCTCGGCTTCTGGGAAATCACATGAACCCACCAAGAGAGTCTGCTAGGTATGTATGCACACCTATGAAGCACATTCCAGCATGAACAGACGCATGTGCACCTGCTCAGTGCTTATGTAGAAAGCATGTGTGTGCTACAGAGGCCCCAGGCCAGTGCACACATGCCAGGAGAATCTGCAGTGCACACATAAACAATAGACATGTGTCTTCCAGACACGTGTCTGCACAGCTCAGTGAGTAAAAGGGACTATGCCAGCCCTTTGGAATTCCTTGACATTTTTATTATGGTGCAAAGACAGTCGGCTTTAAAAACTACTTCCTGAATGATGGGGGACAGGGGAGATAAACCCTGTATTTAAAGCATATAAAATGAAGTCAAGAATCTTTTTTTTTTTTTTTTTTTTTTTTTTTTTTTTGGTTTTTCGATACAGGGTTTCTCTTATAGCCCTGGCTGTCTTGGAACTCACTCTGTAGACCAGGCTGGCCTTGAACTCAGAAATCCGCCTGACTCTGCCTCCCAAGTGCTGGGATTAAAGGCGTGTGCCACCACTGCCCGAAGTCAAGCATCTTAATTGTTGTATTTGTGTGATTCTGGGTTGTTGTGGATGGCGTTTTCTTGAGCCAAGTTACCCTGGGCGCCTCAGTAGCTCAGACTGTTCTAGAACCTCCTCCTGCCTCCGCCTTCTCAGTACTGCCACCAAGCCAGTGTCCCCAATCCCTCTTTGACTTCTGAATTTGTTCCTTTCACTTAAAACTAAGGAGTCCTGTTTTTCAGAATCCTTGGACCAGGGCTGAGGAAGGATGTCTCAGATGATGACCAATGGACCAGTCAATGGCCTTGCATGCCCATCCTGAGAGCTGTGATGCCCAAATCCTCCTCTGCTTGTCCATCAGACTCAGCCTAGAGGACTCAGCTCCCGTTGAGGTCTTCCTCCCCCATTCCCAAGGACTTTGACTATATTTTCTGGGTAAATCTGTTACCAGAGCCTGTTTCCCGAAGAGTTGTGAGACCGATGCTCAAGAAAGCCTCAAAGAGACAGTAGAGCCCTGTGAGTGGAGGGCTGTCTGACCCAATGGGCCACTCTCTATTGCTGGCTGGGCAGCTCCGAGTCTGACCAGGGTAGGGAGTCCAGAAGACAGGCAGCTCTCAGATGGTACTTCTTCATTCTCAAGGAAGGAGTCCTAGGCCTATCTGGACTGTCCTCTACCTGTTTGATAGGAATGTTTGGCATTCCACAACTTACTGGTCTCAGTAGGCTTGGGAGAACCCGGGGTCCCTCTCTGCTCATGGACAGTACATCCAACACACCCAGGTCGGTCAGCCCCAGACTACTGACACTGAAACTTCCCTGCCCAAACTTCCCTTTACTATGGTGCCATCTGTGCCTGGATTTTTTTTTTCAGCCATGTTCCATCCTTCTGAGCAGCCATATACACTCAGTTTCTTTCTTTGTCACATGGAGGCAGCTGCTCACTGGGCCTAGGTCTTGGTGTGAACCTTTATTCTCCTGGAAGCAGCATTGCTACTGAGGTCAGCAGTGAACCTCCAGGCAGGCCAGCCAGGGTTCATCTCTCTGAGATTTCAGGGCATGTAGCATCTCCTCTGACTCCAGGAGTTCCAAGAGCAATAGGCAACTGGAGGGCAGAAGTGGAGAGACCGCTTGTCAGCTCACTGCTCTCAGCTGTCCCCTGGGAAAGAGCCCTCTAGAGTCCATCTCTGATCTTGTATATAGTCCATCTCTAACCACAGGGCCTTGCTCTCAGTTCGTTGGACTCCCCAAAAGTGCCTGTGCTCCTTTCACAATCCTTCAGGGGTCCTCACTGGCCCTGAGCCTGCCCTCCCTACTGCTCTGTGCTCAGCTACCTTCCTGAGTGCAGAAGGCAAGTACTGACTCAGGCAACCCAAATCTTCCAAGGCGGATCTCCTTGACATAAGGTGGTGGACAGATGGGTGATAGAGAGAGCTGCTCATTAAAGTGTCTTCAGAGGATTCCGTGAGCTCCTGCATCAAGTTCAGAGCCCACGATTCCTCAACCACCTAGCAACTGAAAGTATGTGCCACCAGCATCCCCAGACTGCCCCACTTCCCTGCTCTCTCCTATATGCAGAAAAGTCAGGATAAGATGGCAAATATGGCTATAGGACATAAGAATGTATCCACATCTAACTGTAGGGGTCTAGGATATGCCCCTGTATGTCTGCAGGGAGATGTGAGTACAGGGCATGAGGACATGCCTTCATATGACTGCCTGAGATTAGAATATGCCTCAACTGTGCCTCTTTTGGTAGATTGGTTATTTTGTGCTGCTTTGATACACAACAGGCTCATGGGAAGCTCTGGAAACAAGAGAAGATTTGCATGGACCAAGAAAACTCTCTCTCTCCCTCTCTCTCTGTCTCTGTCTCTCTCTCTGTCTGTCTCTGTCTGTCTCTGTCTGTCTCTGTCTGTCTGTCTCTGTCTGTCTGTCTCTGTCTGTCTGTCTCTCTCTGTCTCTCTCTCTCTCTGTCTCTCTCTCTCTCTGTCTCTCTCTCTCTCTCTCTCTCTCTCTCTCTCTCTCTCTCTCTCTCTCTCTCTCTCTCTCTCTCTCTCTCTCTCTCTCCACATAGAAAAATGATTCCCTCAGTAAAGGCAGTCAGGTTTGACTTTGCATGTTGCCCTGATTGGCCTCTCCACACTCGGTCTTGTTTGGGGCATAATAATGCTCCATTCTCTGGGCTCCACTCCCCTCTCTTCCTTTGTCTCTCCATCCTTCAGCCCTCATATTGACCTGCTGTGCTTCTTGACTTCCTGGAGATGCGCTGGGCTCTGGGATTTCTTGCTTGGAGTTATTTTAGCTGCATTCCCAGTGTAGTCCCATCCCTCCTAGCCTAGGCAGTTCTGAGGTCTCTAGTTTTCCTCTACTGCTTTGGTTCCTGGGACCGAACCTGCCTGCAGTAAGTAGAAATCACCAGCCCATTCCTGGTTCTGTCCCTATCTGTGCCTACAGGTGTGGTGACTCAGTCCCGGGGCTCCGGTTCCCCCTCTGCTCATCCTGTAGACTCCCCCTTTCTGGAGCCCTCTCTACCCCTCTGTGGCCAAACCACTAACAACAGCTAGGAACATGGCCCCATTCTAGTTCTGTCCCCTACCCTCCCATGGTTTGCCTCACTGGAGACACTCTTTGGGAGTTACCTGTGGGGCCTCCCAAAGGGCCACCCCAAAGCTGTCACTGCTTCA